>NC_079538.1:11640084-11961409 GCF_003711565.1 Takifugu flavidus
TATGACTTCTCTTTTCTTTTGACTTGTTTTCCTTTCTTTTTTTTCCCTCCTACGTAATACTAATCCCTCTCTGGATAGCTCTATCTGTGGCTTTACTTTGTGAATGATTTTTTACGATGTTTGCTCTAACTCTGGACTCTTTTTTGCGATGCCTTCATTTATTCATATGGTTTTCCTTTCTGGGTCATTCTCTTCCATTGTTTTCTTTTCGTTATCGTTCTACGAGGTTTGCATCTGTTTTTAGTGCCGTTTGTGAGGCTTCGCTAACAAGCCCCTTTGGCAAGAGGATAAGCAGCTTCAATGGACATCTGAATGTTTCGGAACCTTTTAGCGCTAATGCTAATGCGTAGCTCATTAAAACAGGCTTTTCAGACAGAATGATGTGGGGTTTTTTACCTTCTTCTGTGTAAGGCTGCAAATCTCAAGGCCATAATAGGAAACCTGAGTGACAAAAAAGTCTCAGTGAACATTCAGGTGTCATTGAACTGTCTGATGACTTTGTGCCATCGTGGTGAATGTAGGGGTCAAAAGGCAAGAGGCTAGGGCAAATAGGGGAGCCAACGAACGCTGAGGAGAGAAAAGGTCCTTCCAGTTTTAATGAAATGAGCAGCGGTTGAGGTTTTCTTTTCTAGGTCAGTGTGGGATCTGCCGATCGACCTGAGGCAACGTTCAGGGGTTTAAGAAGGTGCTGCTCATGTTGTTGAACTCGTAGACCCTCCCGTCCTAAAACCCCACATTTGCATCTGACTCCAGCTCTATGACGCCGCAGTCCTTAGCATCTTTCAGACACGTAGCTCAACGGGGTTAAAGAGCAGAAGCACCTTCAAATTCCGCTAGCTTTGCTGTAAGGCCCACTGATTTGAGCATGAATTGCAGACAGCTGCTAATAGCCTCTGCTTGGTTTCGTGCACAGGGCACATCTTTAAAAGCCACGATGAATGAAAGGAGCCTCTTAAAAGCCTGAGCTCACTAAGTTCCTCGCAGAGATACGCATCGCTGTAGGACAGAACTAAATCTAGGGACACTATCATTAATATTGTGTCATAATGAATATGCATGCAGCGTGTAGAATATCTGACTACTTTTTAATGCACCAGACATCTTTCTGCTGTTGGGAGGCGCTAATGTGTAGCTTTAGTCTAGCGTGGCTCACCCTTGTGCATCCCTCAAAGCCTTTTGATGCGATGAATATTTCATTTATGGCTGTTGTTTTCTTTCAGTTTGGGTCTTGTTTTGGTTTTGAGTTCTGTTGTTTTTGCACTGTTCAAGTATTTTCTGTTCTTTTTCCGTTCATTTATTTATCCTTGGTTCTTTGCTTTCTACGTTTGTCATTGATTTACTTTGGTGGTTGGCTGCTTCTTGCTTTTCCGATGGGAATCTTTCTGCCCTCTAACTGCTGTTTTTGTGTGTTTTTCCTTCCAGGAGGGGAGCTAGTCATCCCCGTGCTAGTCGAGGACCCCATAGACATCCCCTCTGTATCCACCCGTTCTCCCTTCATCCCCCTCCCCCCAACCCTTCGCCCTGTCCTCACCATTATTGAGACCACCAAAGAATCCTTGGCCATGGCCACTGAGGCGGGGGTACCTTGCTTGTCGGACCGAGGCAACGATGATTGTGATGGTGGTGATGATGGTGATGGTGATGATGATGATGATGATGATGATGGCATGGTGATTTCGGGGTTTGGCTCTGGCGAAGCTTTCGACTCTAGCCTGCCCCCGACTGACGATGAAGATTTTTACACCACCTTTTCCCTGGTAACAGATAAGATCTTGACCACATCGGCCTATGAAGGCGGCTACAAAGCCCTCGCGCCCAAGTGGGAGGCCAAGGACTTGAGGCCTAGCAAAGCCTCTGAGGCAGGTAGGACTACACCAACCTCACCTCTGCCCAATCCCCGGAGCACGCCACCCGCGGCGGTCCCCTCAGACACGCCGCCTAAGCTGCCCGCTGGGAAAATGAACAACCGCGAGGTAAAACCCCTGCAGCCAGACATAGTCCTCCTGCCCCTGCCCACATCCTTCGATCTGGACGGCACCAAGCCGCGGGGCCCCTTCATCACCTCGCCCATGCTGCGCACCGTGCCCGCCCCCTTGCCCACAGTGCCCAGCGTGGTACGACGGGTGCCACCCGGGGCGTCGGAGGTAATCCGGGAATCCAGCAGCACCACGGGCATGGTGGTAGGCATAGTCTCAGCCGCCGCACTCTGCATCCTCATCCTACTCTACGCCATGTACAAATACAGGAACCGGGACGAGGGTTCCTACCAAGTGGACGAGACGCGCAACTACATCAGCAACTCGGCGCAAACCAATGGCGCTGTAGTCAAGGATAAAACACCCAGCAGCGGCAGCGCCAAAGGCAACGCCAATAGCAAGAGACCGAAAGACAAAGACAAGGAATATTATGTATAGAAATCATTTCCCAACACATAGGAAGACAAACTGAACAAAATTATAAACATTTTGACAGTACCATATTGGCAACTGTGACTTAAAAGGGTTAAATCTCTTGAGAACTCAAATTGTTGAGTCACTGAAACATTTCCAAATGGACTCTGGCTTATGGAAGCACACTTACTATTGTAAGCATCACGACGTTGACGACGTTGCGGTACGACTCCGCCGGGACTCAGCATGGACCTTTACAAGAGTCCCTGCTGGAACCAGTGGGCAGCGTGAACAACGTCCACACGATCCCAAGCGACTGTGGAGCGGTGTGTGATCCTAGGAACTCCAACAGCGTTGTCCGTGTATCCCTGTAAAATACGATCATTTCGGCCATTCTGAGCATGCATGTGAGGTGTATGTGACGTGGTGCTGGCATCTGTGTACGTGAGGGACCTCGAGAAACTATGATTGTCGGGAAGGTTGGAAGTCAAAAAGGGTCATTCGATGTAGCTTTCACGGATGCTATATGAGCTAAAGCGTATGTGTATTTACAGTTGTCTTTTGGTTTCTTTTGTTTCTCTGTTTTTGTACTTCAGTCATTTCTGTTCTGGAGAGCGAAGTCCCATCAGGGCTGGACAGGGCGTGCTCAGGGACTGCTCAGCAGGGGGCGAGAAAATCCTGTAAATCAGGCTTTTTCTCACCCTCCCTGGAGTGGAAGCTGAGGATTGGGCACGATGTACTGGCGTTCCTCTGATTGCATCCCTTTATTTTTAGTTATTTCCTTTTTTCCCAGGTGACGCGAAGGCAAAATACAACCATGATGTTTTCTGTCTGGCAGAGATTTAATTATCAAAGAAAAAAGGGGTGAAAAAAATCTGGTTTCCAGACTGACTCCAGGGTGTGAATTTATGACTGTGTCAAAAACAGCAAGTACGTTTACACATTTTAGCCGTTGTGCTCTGGACGTCAATATTGTACAGACAACTCTACTTTCTCTTGGTTTTGTTCAACAAATATCTTGTATAAAGAGACGATTTGGTTTGGTTTTACCGCCGTAGCAACGTGACAATTTTGCCGGGACTTCCTGGCTGTTGAGGAAAAAAAAAACAACATAAAAACCCAACGATGTGCAGAGGAACATTTTTAAGGCTGAGAACAAATGTTTAGATTAGACGTCTAGTCTGGGTGGACGGCCTTTCTCCTCAGTGGCGTGAATATTTGACCGTGGGAAACTGTCATGTAGAAAACACCTCTCAGATCTTCTATTAGGGACTGCTCCTTATTCTGAGGTTGCTTTAATCACCTTCTTTATTTTTTTATTGGAGAAAAATAAACAAATGAATAAAGATGGATTACGGTGAAGTTGGTGATCTCGTGACAGCATTTTTAACATTTTCCGTTTTTTTAAAAAAAACAAACAAACATGTGTTTTCGTCCATTTCTCTACTTTGCTTTTTTTTTTGTTATGGTGTAGATTAATTTGATGTCTAATTTTTATGACGTTTTCTTCCAGCAGTATCTTGTTTTTTTTTAAATTATCTTATTTATTGCTGACATTAATTGTTCTTGTTCTTGTTCACGCAGATCACTATGTGTATGTTTTATTTTATTTATTTCCCGTGTGTGTTGTTACTTGGCTTTTACAACCAGTTAATTAATACTGTCTTATGCTCCTTTGACTCCAACTGTTTCCCAGAAATAAAAAAAAAACTTTTGTTCCCAAATGTTTTTGGATAGTAAATTGTCCCTCAGTCCATTTCAGCTGCGGGGAAGACGGAAATGGGAGCCACAGTCTGTAGTTTTTCACTTCAATGATTGCCTTTTATGCCAAAAAGTGGCATCATTTCCATTCAAATGAATTTCAGAGCCGCCCGACATCCACGTTTACCTGTAAGTCATTATGCAAATTCACTGTTCGTGGGTGCAACAGGAGGAAAAGAGATGAGGGGTAAAAACAGTTATTAGAGGGTCCAGCGTGGTCCTGACAGCGGAGGAATGCTCCGGCTTTGACAGACTCAGGTCTTTGTGGGAGCGCGCAGCCAAATGGGTTCCAGCGCAGCCATATGGCGGCGTTATGAGCCGCAGCACCTGCTCTCCCAGCCCCTTTTTACACCGTCCATATTTCGTGCAAATGGGCCTTCACAGGGCCGGTCATTAACTTGCAATAGCCCATTGATGTAGGATATCAGAGCGGCGTGTGTGAGTATATCCAGCGCGCACAATGACTACATATTAGATCATTCATCCTGCCACAGGCAACAGGAGCAGGGGCCAGCAGGGATTTCTTCCTCCCGGGGACGATTTTTTTTTATTTTAAAAAAAGTATACACGTGTGTGTGTGTGTGTGTGTGTGCAATCTGAAGCAGTCCCTCATTTTAAGATTAATTTTCTTTTCTCAAGCTAAAATTGCATGTCGACACAATAAAACAGTTAATGCGTGCGAAGACGGCCCCTAATGACGCCCCGTTCTCGCTCCATCCTGCTGCCCTTCAGAACAGGTCAACAGGTACAAAGTATGATGTTTTGTTTTATTGCGGGTGAGTTTCTTCTAAATAGTATTAAATAGTAAAATTGTATGAGGTTCTCCCAAGGGCCACATATTCACAGGAAGAGGACCAACCAGGAGCAGAAGCTGGTCCCACTCTGAAACCAGACCTTCCAGTCCTCTCAGGAGGAGCAGGGCTGCCTGAGTCTCGGGCCATTTCCCAGCTAATGGACAGGAGGTGTAGGCTGTTCCTGGGATTCATTAAATATCAGGTGAATCGGTCAGCTGTGCAGCAGATCATGTAGCCATTAGCAAAGGACACCCAGTGGATACTGTAGATGGATCATTTTAGAAGGGAACTGCAAATTACTGCAATGTTCTCTTTGGATTCTGCTGGTTGTCAGTGGCACCAGATCTTTGATTTATCGCCTGTTTTACAGCCCTGACACACAGATTTTAAGTTAAAAACAGCAATAAATGCTAAGAATAAGTCAGCATACAGATATAAGAAGCTTAACGGGTCCAGCTAACAAATGTAAAACAACAAAAATGTGAGGCCGAGAACTTAAGAAGACATTTTTACTGGTCCTAAGTAGCTCTGATGACTTCTTAAAAGGCTGGCAGCAGCAAGATAAAATGAGATTCCCATCGCATTTGCCTGCACGGTTGTTGGCTAGCAAACTTTACTGATTGGGTTTTATGTGCAGCAACTACTTTTCCTTTTAGTCAAATTAGTAAAAACCAACATCGCGCCGATGTCGGCCGGATAATTCATTCCCTAATTGAGAGAAAAACAATTTACATTTGCTAATGGCTTTTTCCAACAGGACCTGTGTGCGCTCGGCTGCATTAACTGTGCCGTTGCCCTGTCGAACACCGGCGTGCACGCCGCTCACGCTCTCTTGGATGCATTTAAAAGGCTCACAATTGGCCCATTATGTAATTTTACGTCAGCTAATGAACTGGTTTAGTCCACTTCAGCAGATTTTCCTGTCCGTACGCTGATTACAGATGGATGTGTGTCTCCACCCTGAGGTGCTGTAGAGCCAACATGGCGTGCTCTGTGTGGAGGCTGTGGACGTGCAGCGGTGTCGTCCTCCCAGTCAGGATTCAGGAGATCATCCGTATCCTCTGTGGACACGAAGCTTTGCAGCCGTGAAGGAAGCAGTGATCAGACATGACAGGTAGAATATGAGCCTGCTGACCTTATGAAGGGCATATAACACACTCAGACACACTAAAAACAACCATAAAATTCAGCATGTGTATGCAGACACACACATACGCACACACACACTGAACTGTGTGTCCCCTCA
This sequence comes from Takifugu flavidus, assembly GCF_003711565.1. Lineage (NCBI taxonomy): Eukaryota > Metazoa > Chordata > Actinopteri > Tetraodontiformes > Tetraodontidae > Takifugu > Takifugu flavidus. Next base: position 11,646,276 of record NC_079538.1, read on the forward strand.
GGGAGCGCTCCTCCTCCTATTCTTCTGCTCCATCACTCTGCAGTAGCTCCTCAGCACTAATTAACTGCTGAGATATGAATGTGCTAATCTGGACTCTAAATCTTCAGTTCCGGTCACGGCTGCGTGCAGCAGGGCCGCTTCCTCGCCCGGTGAGCACAGCGCCATCTAGGGGGCGGGGCTGGCAGAGCCCCGCCATGTTTGCGGCGGTGGCGAGGATCATTTATTTTGCCTAATTATTCTACGAACACCAAAGACTTCCAGCAGTCTAGGGCAATTTGTCAGCACACAGCAATTAGGTGTTGTAATGTAATTTTAGCGTGGTTTTGAATGGGTTATCGGCTTAATTGGGGCAAAATGATGAAAATGAAGATTTGTGCTGATGAGGCTTGAGGTGGTGGCAGGGCTTCAGAGCCATGTGAGAACAAACGTCTGTGTGTGTGTGTGTGTGTGTGTGTGCGCGCGCGCGCGTGTCTGAATACGTCCAGAATCCCAATGAAGCAATAAGCATCAGGACGAGCCGCAGCCCCCCAGGAGCCCCGCATAGAGCCCGGGCCCGCATCATTCCTGTTCAGCTTGAAATCAAAGGGGAAGAGATCTGAATACATTTAACACCTGTGCCAGGTGATGTGAAGGTGACTGCACCATAGTAGTTTTCCTTCCTCTTAATATAAAAACTAAAAAAAATGTGAGGCGGTCATAATAGGTGAAAACAGTATACGAGATTTAAAACTCAAAAAAATACATACATATATCGTGAATTCCTACAAACGTTGATTAATAAAATAATTCCGGGTGAATAATTATGCTTTCATGATTTGTGCGATGTCTTGTAGTGTCCTCCTTTGAATTGGGGCCGCTCGCGCGTGCCAGGTAACAAGCTGTCTGATTGGTGGATGCCACACAGGTGACCGCCTACGTCGTAATGCGGAAGTAGTCGTACACCATGGACTGTATTTTTCAGTACTTTTAATGCTGTTAAACAAATGTGGTCACAAGTCTTCTAAAGTAATACAATGGATAAAGCCAACGGAAAGCTTTAAACAACCTTTATCAATCTGAACGCTTAAGAAAGACACACTCGTCAGGTAAGTCCCTGAATGCTAGGCTAACGCTAATTAATTTGGCTGCCCGTTGAGTTTATTTCATGTTGGTGCAGCATTTAAAGATTTAACAGTCTGTGTTTTCATATACAGTGATCCCTCGCTATATCGCGTTTCATCTTTCACGGCTTCATGGATTTTTTTTGCGAGTCGTTCATTGCAGTTCTCAAATATAATCGAAGGTGGCATATCCGTTTATAAAAATTTTCTTGCTCAGAAAAAGAAAGAGCGCCGACAACTACCCATAACAATGTTCTTCTCTCGGAGAAAGACTCCTGCGCCTTCAGTAGAAACAGACGCTCCAGCGGAGCGGAGTCAGGACGAAGAGGCTCAGCTGGGGCTGGGAAATACGCCAGTGACAATGTTTCCAACCTTGTATTACTATATTAAAATTATTGTTTTAAACAAATTTTGGGCTTTAAAACAGGTTTTGATTTTTGGCTTCATTCTATAGTTCAGTATTGCATTGTAAAATAATTAAAAAAAATAAAGCTGACTACTTCACGGATTTCACTTTTCGCGTGTTATTTTTGGAACGCAACTCCCGCGATAAACGAGGGATCACTGTATTCATCTCTGGGAGTTTACTTAGCCTGTAATGCTCATTTGAGCAGCTAGTCGTCCCATTCGCCATTAGCATCTAGCTATTTGATAGCCACGGTTAGCGCGTCTGAAATTGAAGGGCTGCTCGTGTAAAATAAACAAATCAGGAGCTGCATTACAGGATCAGCAGCAGTTCAGTTACGAGTCAATCATTTGGCTCAACATTTACTAAATAAATAAATATATATATATAGCTACAAACTATTTTACAAGTCTTGCTCTGACCCCTAGCAAATTACGTTTACACCATATAATCGGATCACTTGTAATCAGATCGGTCATAGTTAGCTTAGCCGCTGCAGAGAGCAGGTGCATTGACCCGGGTCTGTGTCAGAATCTTTACTGAATGAAATAAAAATGCTGTGTGCTAATTAGAAGTTCACACAGGGGTGGTGGTTTAGGTCAGCCTTGGCATTGGATAGCTTATCCATCATTAGCAGGCTAATCACATGTAATGCGGAATAATAAGTAATTGGGGGAGGTCGATTCATAAATGAACCACAGCGGCCTCCATCTCTCTGTGGTGATTAGCAGGCCTTGCTGTGTCACGGCAGTGGAGGGTGTCTAATGGAGTCGATGAGCTTCCCCTGCCTTCAACACACGAAGGAAAGGTCAGGAAAGGTCACGCTGCCATTCCTGGACCTCCACAGCTGCTGTTGTCAAACCGCCATTTCACTTTGGCTTAACGGTTTGCACTTATGTTTGTCGTAATAGGACTCATCTTCTGGAGCTGCTTCAGAGGAGTACACCAGTATATCCTGATGGTGGGGAGGACCCGCATTCCAGTTTGACTTGGGAGTAATGACCACTTTTATTGCTGGAATAACTTCATAACTTTGGAAATTCCATTGGTGAGGAGTGGTTTGTGCCTGTCCTCATGCTTATGATTTGAGAAAGAGATATTTGGACCTCCAAAATACCTCCTGCCATTGTGCCCTTAGGCTAAAAGCTAAACAATTCCTGTATACAGGAATTTGCAGGAGCTACAGAGTGCTCCTGCAAAGCTAATCTACATCTTCGAATCCCCAAGCTGATCCTTAGTTCCAGTTATCTGTATTATTGCTTGGCCTCTGTTTAAATTTAAAATGTCGTGAACGAGCACAACTCCATCCTGGTCTTGTCAAATTCTGCTCCTGAAATGTGAAACTGTGCTGATGCTAACTTTTTCTGTGGTTCCTTGACTCTCCAGCTTCCACTGAAGGCAGCAACATGCAGGAGAAGCTTTGAGGCATAACGAGGCACTGGCGGGATGCACCGGAGGGCAACTCCGAACCCAGCTAATGACCTGAAAGCCTCTCTGCTGTCAGATTTCTTTGAATCCCTCTGAGCTGATCAGAGATGTTTAACTGTCAAACTTCGACTTATCCACTTCATGGACTTGTTAACGTCGGAGCTGATTTCAAGTACAAAGCAGATGAGGCTTGATTAACACCTCCAGACCTGACAGTGTGGAACAGAAGTGAAAATAGTTCGCGTTTCTGTGCCTCTGTGCTGAATGTTCTGTGATTCCTCGTCTCCAGTGTGAGCGGATCAGCTGCTGCAGAGCTAACGGCAACGATTGAGACATCAAGAGTGCTTAGAAAACCAACCACCTTATCTTTTTATTAACTGTATAAAACAGATGTACATATACATAAAACACAGTGGAAAAGGCACCAGTAGATTTATATGCAACTGTGGAATTTAACAGGTTCAGGAAAGTAGCTGCACAAGCTGGTCATTTAACAGCTGTTAGACTATCAGACTTGTTTTATAACACCAGAAAACGTAGCAGTTCAACAATAAAATACATTCAATCCCTGTTCTCATAAATAAGATTAAAACTTTACAGTGTTTCCTCAGATGTCAGTTTTCTTCTCTCCCAAAGGAGCACCTTCAGTCGTCGTCGGGTCGAGGTAGTGGAGGAAGATTAGCCTCCAGTGAAAGGCCTCCTGCTGACACCAGCAGGTCCAATCAGCCGCTGCCACACGTTTACAGGGTGCCTGTCCTGTTGGTCTGCACCGGGGTGATAAACGGAGGTCACAGGTTTTAGAGAGGAGGGCTCACTGGGTGGTTTTGATGGCTGCAGAATCATTTAAAGAGGTGGGGCACACATGTGGAGCTGTGGGACAAGCAAACAGGAAGTTAGTGTGATCTAATTAAATGAAACAACAACAGAGGTCTTTGCTCTCCAAGAGTTTCATAAACTCAGGTCTTTAAAGTGTTCAAAACACGTGTTGATACGTTACAGAATTCCATAAACCCTGAAGAGACTTGAATAAAATGGCAGTTAGGTGGAGGCAGGCGCAGCACTGCAATACCTGAAGTGATTATAAAAACCAAATGTCATGTCTTCTCAGTGTCTAGGCCACCAAAGACGCTGAAGAGGGACCCCAGACATGGAGAAGAGGACAAAGCTGTTGGCAGAAGACTGTACAGTCTCTCCCCTGGTGAAGACGGCCTTGTCCCGATCCATTAGGGAGCCCCCCCCCCCTCCCTCAGAACAATGTCAGCAGCATCAACTGACCCCCTCCTCGCTCTGCTGGTCAGGAGAACAGTTGCAATGTAGAAACTCCCAGGATTTTACTGACAAGTTAAGGACCCTCAAATGACACCCAGACTAAAGCACCGCACCGCCTCACTGTCCATCAGCGTCCCAACATCACAGTTGCCACGGCGACTGGCCCAGGTCAACAAACAATTAAACTGGAGGGGTGGTGGCAGCAGTAGCACAGTGTGTTGAGGACTAGGCTGGGGAGCAGAAGATCTGAGATACCTCTGAGCATTCACATGGAGCCAATAACCCCCCCCCCCACCCCCAAACAGGATGAAGCAGTCAAGAAAACAAAACTATTGATTAAACCTGGAAACATTTTGTTCCTTTCAGGTCAAAACATGCTAAAACTAGTGTGTGATCCTCTCAGGTGTCATGAACCATCCCAATAAAACTGCTTCTGTCCAAAGAATTGTTCAAACAAAATGCAACATGAGCCACAACTACATAAACACTCACAGAGAGTCCGGCAGCAGCGGGCTGTCCTCCAACATGCTGCCATCTCTGATGGAGGAGGAAAGAGCAGCAAGTCTCAAACTCCTGGATGTGGTGTCCAGCTTCTCCTCCTGCCAGTTAGATAAAGAATATTAGTTAAAGAGCTGAGGGAAGCACTGCTGCGTCCTTTCTCCTTAAACAAACCTCAGGTTAGAAGCAGCTCTCACAATAACAACTACCACTTACCACCCAACAGGAATCTGTCAGGAAACCCTGACACATGCTTTCCAGACAGATTTAACAATTTAAAGGGCACCTGTATGGATGTTTGGGGGGGGTTCCACACTGCTAAAGGCCAGCAGCTGTCACCTGTGATATCCTGATGGCTCCCCTGACTTCTACTCTCTGACAGCTGCGATTAACAGTAGCTAAGAAGATGCAGGCTTTGTCTGAGTGCACATTGGTGCCACTGCTCTGCTCGGCCCCCGAAGCAAATCAAATTATTCATTTATTCATACAAGTTGCAAATGAGGTGAGCAGCTCACACTGGCACCCGTGTGAGCGAGCGCGAGCGACTCATAAATGGCCCTCAAACGTCAGCCTCGCCTTATCCAGACCGCCCGGGTTTGAACAAAACAGCAATTAGAGACTGAAATAGAACGGAGGAGTGGGTTATTGTTTGCTAGGCCGGCCGCTTCTCAGGAGCCTTGAAACAGACCTGGTACTCCTGGAGTTTGCGCCTGGACTCATCGAGCTGGTGCTGCAGCTTCCAGATGACCTCTTTATAGTTGATGTAGTTGTGTTCAGCCAAATCCCTCTGCTGCTGCGACTCCTGGCACGACACAGAACGGAGGCTGTTCCATCACAGCAGCTTTGACCGTGCCAAACGGACCCGTCCGAGCACGTCTCCCTTTAAAAAGTTCCAATCTCTAAGCTTTTGGCGAGCTCACCACCAGCTCCCGGAAGTTCTCCATCAGCCCTTGGTCTGCAGGAACCTCCTCACAGTGTTCCAGGGTCTCTTTCACGGTCTGCAGTAGACACAAACACACGTATCGAGCACTTTAACAGGCGTATCGGCTGCCTCTTACAATGTCAGACTGTTATTTTAGAATGGAGCTGCTGTAAAAAGTCAATCCTAATGAACTTTCTAATGATCGAAAATCTTCCAGACAACCCTTGTTTCCCCGTTATTACAGGTCGGTATTTCTGTTTTGGCGTCAGACGGATGTAAGTCTCAGACATGTGGAGCTCAGGCTAAAATACAGGTTAAATGGAGCTAATGAGTGATTCAGCTCAGTTTTTAAACACACAAGAAAGGAAAACAACTCACAACAAATGTGATACACAGGCAAAAACCCTTGGAACACCCAGACATTCATCACTACCAAGCTTCCGTCAATGAAAGCTGGAACTACAAGCCGTGCTAGCGTTCAGATAAGGGGACAGTGGCTAATGGCTCCAGTGTGCTTTCATCTGCTCTGGAGGCTCCTGAAGCCTTCACCTCTGCAGAGAGACTCTGGGTCCTGCAACAGCCCAGGCTGCTGCTGCTGCTGCTGTCCTTTCACCTGCCGACCAGACGGGCCAAAATATAGCAGCCAAAATGTCTCCAGGGTGTCTTCAATTTATTTAGCCATGATTAAACAGACACTTTAAGTGACCTGCATCATCTGTGCAACAGCCTGGTTGTAAAGGACAGAGACGTCGATGCCACTCTGAACTTTGACTCTTCATGACCTTGGAACAAGGTCATGAAGAGTCAGACCAGAACTAGAGAAAAGAGGAGAAGGATTCAGAGATTTCACCCTCATCCTCATGGAATCTTAAAGGTCACAGGCACAAGTCAAAGGCTGCCACCCACTAAGCAAATATCGTCAAGGCGTTGCCGTGGTGACTGTTGTACTGTTGTACTGCTCTCCGCTCCTTTATTTTCTAGTCATGCTTCCCTCTTACTGACCATCAGCTGTCCTGGGATCCTGCACTCTCTGAGCTGTCTGCGCCTCATTCAGACGCTTGGATGGGGACCATTTCCCCCCCAGGAGCTTCAGCCTCTTCTCTCCTCTGTGCAGTTTGCGAGCCATCATGTCTTCTCTCCCTCCAAGTGCATCCCTATCTCTTCTCTGTCTGCTGCTGCCTCTGTGTGTGTGTGTGTGTGTGTGTGTGTGTGTTGAATATCAATGTTCCAGAGACGTTAAGGTCTCACAGCTGAGCTGGGACACCTGAAGCTGCTCTCTGCCTGTTGTTGAAAGTATAATTAACTGTTTTATATGGAATTACAAATATTACAAATCTGTCTGTAGGCTCCCACTGTGGCCTCCAAGCAGCATACTTGATTCATCACGTTGACTTTGAAAACAGACGCCTGTGTTCTGGTTTGGTGAGAATTAAGTGTTAAAATGACCTGAAAATCTTTATTTTCAGGTCGTGCGTTTGTGAAAATGCAAAATGTCAACGTGCCTCTTCTGCGAGATGTTACTCACAGGACAGCTGCAGGGGCGTTCCTGCGTGTTCTCCTCCCACTGGGTGTGTAGATTTTAAAACAGGATTGCTGAAAGTGCAGTTCACACAAATACCATTCCAGCATTTCCCACAAAAGTCTTTAATAAAAGACATCCTGACCGTTTCATTTAGGAGAGCGGAGGACTTTACCCACAGCACACTGCTCCCTACACCACATCTTTTCTCCTCACTGCTGTCAGATTAAATAAGCTCTCTCCCATTCATGAGGTGCATTTAAGTCCAATAATCAGTGACCCCCTGGTAACCAGAACCAGCTCTTTTAAAGCTTAATGCCGCAGCAGTGGGTCAGAACGTCCTGTCGCTGCATGGATGTGGTCCGCAGAGGCTCCATGCCCAGATCTTTTTGTCTTCCTTCCCACTGCTGCACACTTGAGGCCAAACGGGGTTTAATTGTCAAAAACTGACAGGCTGTATTATATGGCTTCATTTGCCCCCATCAAAAATATAACCTTTTAGTAAGTCATTTCAGACGGACATTAAACATCTGATTAAGGTTGTTATGGCAACCATTAACAGTGGTTGGTGTTGGTGTCAGTTCTCAGGATGAGTCCGCATGACGTATGTCTGTAGGACCAAAGAGAGCAACACTCACCGTTTCCAAATTCACCACCCGCTCCTGTGAACATACACAAGCACATTTGTTATCAATAAAACCGTCACTTTTAACCTACAGATGTAAAATCCAGCTGACTCATTCAACCCGAATTTAAAATGATTTTAGATTAATAGAAAGGAGCCAACAACGCCCTAAATTAGTTGAAGCATTATAAGAGATTCTAAATCTAAATTAAAATGTGGCTCTAATGCAAAAACAGTGATGGAGATGCTCTTAGATGTGGAGCGTTTAGTCAGAAACAGCCTGTTTAACATGGAGCGGAGCTGCTATACGTGTAGCATCACATTGCACGAGGAGACATTAATGCACACACGCACGCGTCAACGTGCACGCAGTGCCATCACCGCTCGTCCAGCGGCTGACTGATCTTCCCTCTCTAACGATGCAGAAGTGATGCTGCGCCTCTTATCTGCCACTCAAACACCTGCTCCCCCTCCCCCAACCACCTGCCTTCCTCCTTTAATATGATGATGGGTTGCAACAAGGCTCCTTTCTTTTCCTCAGCCCGTCTCCACATTCCTATTCACCCACACCCCCCCCCCCACCCTCGCTCTCTTCATCCTTTATAATTAAAAGCTCGACTGGGTCTGAGAGGCCTGATTAAGTGTGCGCGAGCTCTGGCAGGTGCCATCACGCATCAGACAGATGGGGACCGAGAATAACGCAAATGCGCGCAGCTTCACAAAAGTGTTTGTGGGGGGGGGGGGGGGGGGGGGGGCACCGTTCCAGGGGCCATTGCTGAGCGTACAGGGCGGGTCGGAGCCAAGCTAGGTAAGTCTGCCATCTGTTGATCCTTCTGAATGGAAGGACAGAGATGAGGCATCTGGTGGCTCTTAAACCCAAAGGCCTCATGTCTGCAGCAATTACCTGCTAATCTGAGCAAGGGCCCGCGACATCTGGAGCTGAGGCCGGATATCGAGGCGCCGCGCGGCTAAACAATGACAATTTGAAGGGGACGAGATGCGTTCCTGCCACCACCACCCCCTCCTGCGTTCAGCGTGATTCATATTTGTTGCCATTTTAACTACATTCATCCCTTGAAAACAAGCTGGTTCCTCTCAAAAGATTGATCTGATTTGAATAAATATGAATATTTTTGTGCAGAGACAGAAGCTTTATGAGGATTAAGAGAGTAAGGAAGCATGATCTAACCTCCACGAACCGCTTCTCTTCCTCCTTCCTGCAAATCGTCTCCAGGAGCTCTGAAATAAGAGGAGACGTTAATGAGCTGCACCTTTTACCCAGAAGTATTAGCATCGGGACTTCTGCTGGTTTTCACCATCTTTCTATGAGCCAGTCGACGCCCCCGTGTTCATTTAGTAGTGATGCTAAAGAGCCAAAGAATTGAAGCGAGCGATTTACTCTGTTGCTACTCTGGATGGATCCATGCTCACCAGTATGTGCAGCAACATTCTGGTGCTCTTTTCTGACTGGTTTTAATTATAAATCACTGCTTGTTTAATGAGACATTAATTTAGATGAATGCCTGTTGCTGCATTGAGTAAACAAGTATTAAACTTTCAAATGCCACAATATTTTCTTATAATTACCCTCTTTGTTTGGTCTTTGACACCCTGATGACTAAACAGGTGGTAATAAAATGTAATCAAAGTGTTATTTTTTTGTCTAATTAACTGGAGCCGTTCCATCGTCACAACATTGCTGGGGATCTGGGCTCTAGTGCGATCTTTGTGGTTCATCAGGCCCTAAGGTCTCCCCTCAAGGATCTTTTGAAACACCGGAGGAAGAATATACAGGTGATGAAGCCTTTGTAGTAAGATGCAGAGGCTCCAGCATCAACAATATAATAAATTCACTGTCAGACAGTTACGCTACCTCACATAGGGGTTGTGTAAAGTGCTGGCACACCCACTTTAAGACAAACACCGTAATAAATCTCAAGGCTGTAAAATTTCCAGACTGATGAGTTAAACTGCAGAAAAGACAAGAATCAATTGCAGCTAAATTAAGCCTAATTTATTTGTCACCTTCGGAGGTTGGTGTATTTCTGCAAACGCATCAAGTCAATAATGAGCGCAGCAGCGCGTCAGGTTGGGGTTTTTTACTGCAACTCTCCTTCCCTCTAAACAAGCACATCCAGCAGCTACATGACTGAGAAGCTATGTTCAAAGCCCGGCAGATAAAATCTTAATTTGCACGCCTTGAGTTCAAATATCCAGATCTTGTATCTGCGCTAGCATGCTGATTACTGTTGGATCTCATTACCAAGGAGACCGCATCAGTGTTTCTGCCTGCAGTGCTGACTGCGGAGCCTACGGTGGTCAGGTGGAGGATCCATAAAGCTAGCTTTCTGAGGGAATTCAGCAGATGAGGCTGGAATGGCTGGTAGCATAACAACTACTGCTGTGGCCAAACAACAGTGAAATCACCAGCAGTCAACTGTGTAGAGCTCAGACTCTTTCTGTTCTCAACATTGCCCGACAACGGGGCTTAGATTAGATAAGAAAGGAAGAAATGCTTGCTTTTTTTAGCACATCAACTGAACAGAACAGGGAAATGAGCCCGTTAGCGCTAGAGATAAGCGACATAAAGGCATATTCTCACACCAGTGAGTCACAAGAGAAAGGTGGACGGTTAAAACCCAGAGAATCATCCTTGGTGCCAAAGATTAGAAGAAATCATCTGAAATATGGTGGTAGGGCATGGTCTTCTGTTTTAGACAGATTCAATGCAAATAAGACGATTAAATAAGCACAAAGGTGCATTAAACAAGTGCATGACTTGTTTCAAAGCTTAAGGAATAAATACCTTACCATTAAAAGCTTCTTATTTAAAAATTCATGTCATGAAATCAAAGAATTTAAAATGTTTCTGAAATCAAGCCTTAGCTGCTTGAATAACAAGATTACGCTCCTGATTTGGTGCTTTGATGCTTCATGTGCGTGCGTGTGTGACTCACTGATAAGCTTTAATGGGGTTAGTATGGTGGGATAAATAAAAACAGGAATATACACCCAGACTCCTGCTTACCAACGTCACTGAAACCTAGTTTTTGTACTTATGTCAACCTGCCAAAGAAAAGCAGACTAAAAATAGCTATTAGCCGAACTAGCTAATTTGGTGCTTGTCTCATGAATCTGTGAATCATTTGGATATACCTTTCTTCTCCATACTGAATGAGTCCAGCAGCATGTCCTGCTGGTCCAGGCGTTGCTGGAGTGACTTTTTCTCCAAGTCCCAGCTCTTCCTGAGTGTGTTGAACTGATCCTTGGTCTCTTGATGGAGCCTCCTCTGGTGCTGCTCTCTGAGCACGCTCTCCTGCATCTCCTCACACAGCCAGCCGAGCTTCCTCTGGTGGTTCACAGGAATACACAAACCAGTGCAATGCAGCATCGCGTATTGTTGCCAGTTTTATCAAGCTATCTGCATTTTTAACTTACTGTCTCGGGGAAAGAAAGAAGATAATTAAGGCCTTTAATCTCTAAATGTCAACCAGCACACAGTGACAAAGACTGCTTGCTGGTGCCAGCTCTTATTATATATCTCATTACCATTGTTTTTCTGTGCACTAATTAATACCACGGACATCAAGTATGAACTCGTGTCGCCAAAACTGTTTAATATAATAAGAATAAAATAAACCCCATTTCATTTAAAATGACTCTTTTTTGGTTTAAAACCCTTGATTTGCCTCGGTGGAGGCCGAGCAGCAAGCTCTCAGTTGACCAATTCTCTTTGAACACAGGCTATGATTATTAGTTTGTAATTCCCGACTGCAATTAGAAAATAAAAGGAGCAGAAACAAAATGAGTGACAGCAGCTGGGCGTTCAAAGTGATGCCACATTTAAAGTAAATGAAACATGTCGATACTTTCATCTGCAGCTTTCAAGCGTTTCCACCACAGCGGTCATAAGTGAGAGTGTAAATCGGGCCTACACGCCTCTGGCCAGGGAAGTTCAGAGCAGATCATTTCTCAGGGATTTATCCCTGTAACTGCAAAGTGTCCTAAAAAGGTTTATAACACCTTTATACACCACAGTGCTAAATGCAAAGAATTGGGCAGACACCTTTGTCATGCATCATCAACAAATACAGGAGCTCAAAACATTGTCACAAATCATTGAGTTTCCTTGTATTTACAGCTCTCAGCTTTGGGTAGTTGAGTCTTTAAAATACATTTGCGTGGCTGCACAGCAATCAATATTTGTTCAATCAAACAACATGAGGGATTTCATGGTCAGCAACAGTCTTTAATTTGCTGACTTTTAAAATTACTGAGAAACATCTTAATTTAAAAAAAGCCAGTAATACTGCAGCTAATAGTCATACCTTTGTCTCAGCCAGCCAGTCGAGCGGTCGCTTCACTAATCCAGGCTTCTGGGGGCTTTTCTATTTAAAGGAAGACAGATTAATTCACACAATGATGAACGTGTACAAAAGAAATCTGTTCTTGTTAAATACACAAAAATAGCTGTTCACAGGTGTGGCACAGTGAAATTCTGTCAAAAATCTTGTTTTTGTGTGTGTGTCAGCCTAAAACACACACTTTTGTATGCGTCTTAAAAAGGAACTCGGGGTGTTTGTTCCATCCCCTTTAAGACAAGCTTGTCAGCGTCGACAATAGACCCCATCAACCAGGAGCTTCAAGACAATATCATCAAAAATGTTCACAAGCTAACAGCAGATTTCCAGTCTCTTTAGCCCATTAGCTCAGGAAAAGAACAGAATTCATCAAAAGGTGGAGCCTTTTGGGTTAAATTCACCATAAAAGCTCAAGTTAAAGATGCATCCTGGACTTTTTTGGGAGAGAATATTCTTTCCTATGCTTCGGTAAACAAAGTCACTACACGAGCTGCTGACATCAAGCTGTCACTCAGAGAGAAATTTCCTCAGTTGTTGCCATGGCAGCTCAAAATTCGGCTGTTTGGGGGATGCCATCTTGAGGTGGTTACAACTGCAGGGTGGCGTGACTGTGTGGAGGATGAATGGTGCTCTTCCTTCTCTTTGCTCTTTCCCCAGCCATCAATGCCACCTCTGTGCAGTGGCAACAAACACAGGGGAAACTTTAGAACGTGACGCTGTGGGTGGACGTGAAAGAAACACCAGTATTTACTCCCAACACTCCCGGAGATCCCCAACAATATCTGCAGATGTCACCCATTTCATCAGCTTATCGAGCAGCTTATGTTTTCTAATTTATCTGCGCGATCCATGTGTATATTTATGTAAATGACTTGCTAATACCAACAGAGGTCACTGCAGTTGTTTTCACAAAAAAAGCTGTGCACACTTCTCATGTTCCCATCTGATGGCTAAAATGCAGCTTTATGGCTCTGCAAAAGTCAGGCTGCAATACATCCCCATGTCTTCCAGCATGATTGAATTGTGAAATGACAGTTGAAGGTCACTGTCTGTACTTTATGGATTATTCATACGTGTAGAAACCAGTAGAACAGAGACACGACATAAAAACAGTGCTAGCAAATGTGTGAGTGGATTCTAGTCCTGCAGAGATTTTTCTTCCCTTTACAGGAAAGCAGGAGAAGCCTTTTCTTGCTATTACAGCGTTTATAAATCATTCTGGCAAGTGATAAAATCTGTTCGACTCCCCCGTGACAGCGCAACTGCTATCAGTGAAAGTTTCCCCTCAACTTCCAGTCCAGACAACTTCCAAATGTAGAGCCTCTTCTGGCGAGGAAGAAGGGCAGTGGGAGGTAACAGACACCTAACGCCACACTAAACTGTTAATGATCTCCCTCATTAGGCCAATCGCTGGATAGTCTGACTTCTTTTCGACATGACAAATTGCGGATGAGGCGAGGCGAGGCGTTTCCTCGTGCGTCGGGCCGCAGCACCGCTCGCTTGGATTAGGGAATCTATAAGCAGATACGATCTGGCTGGACTCATTAGCCAGAATAAGCAATGGAAAACTCATTCGGACGGGTGCATTTGTGGGAATTTTAAAAATACGGCCAGTGTTAGCAAGCATATACTTCACATAGCAAATCTGACATATACAGATATGCAGAGACATGCAGCATCGCGTGGGAGTGTCACCTGTGACAACAGTGACAAGGTGCTGTCCATCAGTCAGAGCGGCTTTTAAAGCTAACTTCAGAGAAAAATACAGTAAAAGATCAATTAACTCCATTAGCGGCCTGCATGTGTTGATCCCACCCCCTCAGTAGCAACTGCTTACATTGTGTTCTGATCTGGATCGGGTTGATGACACCCGCAGGCCTACTGGCAGATATGTGGCTGTCTATCTCAGCACTGTCTGACAGCACAACATGAACAGTATATAAATACCTTCAGATTCCTTTGACCGTTCTTAAGCAGGCTGCAACAGACTGCGTCAACCTCCTCACCCATGGAAGACAGGACTGCCTCTTGCTCGGCCTTAATTGTTAAAATCTTCTGCTCCAACCTTACGACCCTGGACTCGGATGCGAGGCTTTGCTGGCGGGAACTGTCCTAGAGAGGATTGAAGACCGCGTGGTGACTACAGGACAGTAGGAGAGTTATTACGGCGTGTATAGACCAGAACTGCCAAGCATGGACATTGGGGACATTCCATTTTCCTCTGAGAAACTGTTTCTTCCTCTTGCGCTGCACTGTCGATGGTTTCAGGGTCTCCACCAGGACTCAACCCAATCAATAGGTCCAGAGCACATGAACAAACTCACCAGCACAGCTCAGGGACAGTGGATCATTATACTGCTCCCAAGATAATAAAGTGCCCATGTTACATTAATAAAAGGCCCTTTTTGTCCATCCAACCGATTTAGAATCGATACATGGATCCCACCCACCCCAAACAGCCCTGTGCAACTTATCAGGGCACTGTCAGAGTGCTGAACAAGGACCAATACTTCCTCTCCTGTTGTAAAACATCAAGAGGTTTATTGATAAAGTCCAATAGCGCAGAGTGCTGATTTAGCATCATTTAACCTCTGACTGGCCGTTGCTCTAGACTGAAAACGCACTCACTCAGGTGCAATGCCACAAGACTTTGAATGAAAAAAATATGTCTTTCACACATTCAAGCAGAAACACATGAAAAACCAGGGCTTACTCTTCCCTCCAGTTCTTCTTTGAGCGAGAGGTATTTACTCTGAATAAGTGCATGTGCCTCAGTCTTTTTACTAAGCTGTGCTGCCATCTTATCACACTCAGTCTTCATCTTGTCCACCTTGATCTGCAGCTTCCCGCACAGCTCCTTGTGTGACGCCGCGTCGGCCTAAAAACAGAAGAAGTGGGTGTGTTTCAGGCCATATCTGATTGGATATAATGATCTCCAGGGTCTCGCCTGTACAGAGAGTGCCACAAATTCCCAGAGGCAGCATTTGTTAACATAAATGCTGCGACACTGGAGGAGAAATTAAGATAAGAAATAAAGCCGGATTTCTTTTGTGAACACTGACTTTTTTGAAATCTAAATGCAGACTTCTTTTACATAACTGAGTGGCTTCCTGGAAACAACCTTAGGCTTTTGCTCAAAAGCATTTTAACAGATGCCCTTGTCCATACTGCAGACAGAAATGACACCATTACAATGAGCTACAACAGATATTAATGACATTCAGCATAGCAAATGTGCTAAATTAAACCATATCAGCGAGGAACCTGCCCCCTAAGAAACAACGTACCCACGAGGGCTCATCATCTAAGATATAGCAGGGAGGTGGGGTGAAGGGCCAACGAAGTCAAGTCAATTCCCCCCATCCCCAGCTCTGCCTAGATGAGACTTCTGAGGTCTGACATCAAGGTTTTTTAAAATATTCAAGCTCGGAGCGCTGAAACGGCTATGGGGAGCCACGGGGCGCTGCACACCATTAAGAACTCAGCTACCCTCTGTTCACCTAAACTCAGAGGACGGCGCCCAAGCCAATGAGGAAAATCACCCTAAATGACAATTTGCTCTGTGCCAGGCCGAGTCAGAAATATGCCAGATGTTTAATGGCCAGATGTTTAATGTCAGCTCATGCTGAATCTGAAATGAGCAATAAGAATCCTAAAAATAAGCATGCGGGGCTCCGTGATTTAGTTGGAAAGCAAACTTTGTGACCTTCAGCATTTGAAATGTCAAATGACATAAAAAAGTAAAGACTTGAACTCATTTTTCTGTCCTTGGTTCTGCTCCCTGTTCTAAATGTCTTCCTCACTGATATCAGCCGAGGGATATTAATAAAAGATGTTACCTGAAGTTTTTGGACATGCTTCTGGATCTCATCGCGCTCCTGTTGGCAGAGTTGGAGCGTGCAGTTGATGCTCTTCAGCTCTTTTTGATGCACGTCTCTCTCCAGCTGCAGTTGCTGCACCAACGCCGTGTGCTCCTCCTGCACTGTCGTCAGCTTGGCTTGCAGCTCGAAGGAGCCCTTCTGGAGGTCCTTCTTGTGCTTCTCCTCGCTGGCAAGCTGCTGGGAAAGCCGAGCGTTGGCTGCCTTTACCTGCATTAGGGCCGTCTGCAGCTCAGCCTGAGTGTTCTGCCCTCTCTGACTGTTTTGGGCCTGAGCATCAATTTCCTCTTTCAGCTTTGTCTTTTCTTCCATCAGTCTTGTCTGGACAGCAGCCTGATACTTCATCATCTCCTCCAGGGTGCTTGAAGCCTCCTTTAACTGGAGATGGGGCAGACATTATAATGGTTCCCAACATGCTAAATCAACAACAAAAGCTCATTTATTGAACATTTTTCAATGACACAGTGTCCTAGAGGTTACCTCTTTAAGCTTATAAAAAATATACTGCGCCCCTCCCTTCCTGACTTTAAAGACTTTCTATTTATAGATTCAACCCCCACACCTCCTGAATTTCCTGCTCCAGTGACGACTGGCGCTGGCGGTTGTCGGACAGCTCAACGTCCTTGCTGTGGAGCTCCTCTTCTCGCTGGGCCAAACGGCCTAGAATTTCATCGAGCTCCCTGCGGGTCGCCGCGGTTTGCTGGCTCAGCGCCTTTAGCTGGGCCTGAGAACTCTCGTTGGCCCTGGCAGCCTGGAGGGAGAGAACAGGAGGGGGGAGGAAATGAAGAATGACAAATGAAGAGGAGGGAGGTGGCGTAGGAAAAAAAGTGCGAACAATAATGATGAGCAGAAGAGAAAGAATTTCAGAGAGACGGAGGGAGAGAAACATGTGCAGTACAGCTCTGGCGCTGATAGGAGAATGCTCGCACTCAGCTCGCTGATAAGGGACAATGGTCAGGTCTGTTCAAGGCAGATTGCTTCTAATACTCCGGCTTTGACGGGAATGTGCAAAGACTTTGCTGCAGCTCGGAAGCTAATCATTTAATTGAGAACTTGATTCTCTCCCTTAATTCATTAAGGGGGCAGAAATGATTTTGTAATTAATTCGCGTCACGTTGAGTGTAGCAGGTGGGAGCCAGCCGGTAGGTGAGCAGCGAGCGATGCTGCAAGTTTGAAGGTGACTCGCTTGGATCAAATGGAATAGAAATGGCAGACAGGTGACTTTCAAATAAATAATAGCTCGTTGCTAATTATCGACTAAGTGCAACTCCTGATGCGTACGTCGCAGGCGTTCTTGGGATGACTGGATTTCACATTTGGTTAATTATAATTAAGTTAATTGGAAATGCATAATTTAAGTTTTCATTTGAGACAAGGGCCTCTCTTTTGTAGATAAATCCAACCGTAAAATCTTGTTTGCACTAAATTGAAAGATTGGGGAAAAAAGAATTAAGTTATATTAAAAGTTATAGGACACCGTCATCCTTCACAACTAAATTCCGTAGGGTATGAAGAGCCCTGCTTGTAAATAATACCTGTATATATTTAATATTAAACATATATGATAAAGGGACAAAACAGTAAGAAATAAATATTTCAGTATTTCCATTCCCTTATGCTGAGATCTCATTCTGACTGCCCTTCATTCAGAGGTTGAGCTACTAAAACTATCTCAAGTATAAGGTCTGGGTACCAGAGTGGTCCCAGTGTAATGTCACATGACAGCTAAACACTGATGTCAGTGGGTTTTAGCTCCACGGAGATGAACCAGCTGGAGTACATTTTAATATTCTCCTGATGCTTCATTGTCTCGTGCTGAGATTTATAACAACCCTGTCAAAGTGTGGACAGCGACGCACCAACCACAGCCCATGTGTATGAATGGAACTGGCAGCAACGTCGCCAAGATGAGATAAACGTGCTAAGCACAACTCAACTCAGTTCACAACATCCTAGTGTCGCCCATCTGGAGTTCTTTTAATATTATTTAAAAGGGATCATTCAGAATTATTACATTGTTATTCAGTGCCAAACAATGCAATTCATCTTCATTATTCTTCATAATCTGAAGTTAAAGGCCATTATTTCATTAAATTCAGTTCTATTGAGACCTAACTGTTGCAGTATTTATAAGAGTACGACCTGTTAAGATCACTCTTGCTCTCATAAGGGAACAGCCAGTGTTATTAAAAACCAGGGTTTACTGCTACATCAGCTCTAAACCAGTGTGATGAATGCATCAGCTTCAACTGACCTGTGCAGCCTTGTCCATCTGGAGCTGAGTCTGGGCCCTCTCCTCCTCCAGCTCCTTCTGCAGTCTCCTACACTTTGCCCTCCACTGCCGCAGAGCCTCTTGAGCTCTGGTCTTCAGCTCATCTCTGGTCTTGTGGCTCTCTTGGAGTAAAGCCTCCTTCTCCTTCCTCTCAACCTGCTCTTTGCTCTGAAAGAAACAGGATCTTTGAACTTTACCCTCGCAGGGGTTAATTGTTTTACAGTATTGGCCAGTAGGAGTACAGCACAGACCCTTAACTCTTCCAGCCTTTGCAGCTGCTGCTCCCTCCGTGCCAGGTCCAAGGACAGTTTCTGGAGCACAGAAAGCAAAGCGTTAAAGGACGTACCTGTGTCTGCCTATCACAGGATACAGTTGTGAGACGGAGCAAAGCAGAAGACAAGAGCTGAAAGAGAGTTAAAGAGGAAAGAAAAGCTGCTTCTCCAATTAGACCAAGAGGAGGCTGCAAAAAGGAAGAGCTGCAGTTGAGTGTTTTGTTGTTTAACAGTAATGTTTATCTAGTTTATGCTGTTGACAGCAATCTCAGTTTAGCCTTGTTTTTCTGCAAAGGCCAGCTAAATAAGGCCAACTGTGATTCTGATTAGACAGAGTTGTCGAGAGTCTGCGGCTGAGAAATCCGCCCATTTCTGAGCATCTAACATTAAAGTGAAACATTTGTGAAGTCTGTTTTGATCCAGCCATAAGAGGCGCCTCGGGTGGTACGTGCAGTCACCCACCGCTCATCGTTTATCACCTCTGCTGCTATCAAGGGAGTGTGGGGGCTTAAACACATAGCATAAAAGAAACAGTAGAAAGCAGAAAACTGTGTCAACACTCGAACACACATATTCTCACAAACATTTACTGAGTAAACTGTTGAATAAACATCTCGGTAATGAAATAGTTTGTTTCCCTCAACTGACAGTTGCTCTCGTCTGAGGAGGATAAATGACTCGGTTAACTTCTGATCTCCTATTTTAGCTGGAAATCCATCTGAGGGTTTGAAGTAGATCAAGTGGCCACGAGTTGGCAGCAGATATGAAGATGGATGAAACGCAACCAACAGACTGGAATGAGCCAAGTTGGGTTGAAGATGGTGACAAAGCCAATGTCAAACCATACTTCTGTTCTTTTGTGTGCCTGCCAGCAGACAGAGCCTCAGTGTTTCCTATTCAGAATTGAATCTGTTCAAACAGGAAACTGCATGACTCTGGATTAACAAGCTCCGTCTTCTTTGTCTACACACATTTCCTATTTTGATACGCACCTCCAGAGTCTTTCTGAGCCCTTCATCCTCATTGCTCGTCGAGGTTGGACGATGGATTCGCAGCTCTGCATCTTCTTTTTCTGGGGTCCCTCGATCTATACATACATTCAGACCATATCTCCAATGAGGTAAGGAAAAACCAAACCTAAACTCTGATTGCATTATACATGTTGCATGTCCCCTGGTCTGAGGGTAATCTGATGCCAGTATTCATTGCTGTCAATGTCTTCACTTGGGATACAAGTATTCAAATATGTGAGTATGTGCACAATATCAGAGGTCTGAATGAGGATTCTCATGTATAAATGCAGGGAAATATCATTGGAATATTTCAGGGAATTGAATCTGAAATACTGATGGTAAAACATTCACGGCCCCTCTTTGTTCACTCAGTCATATATTCATTACCTGACCAATGTGGTCTACCTCTTCCCCTCTCCCCGTGGATGTCGTTAGCACATGACTGAGTTACATGCCGAGAAGCTTCCAGGTGGGAGCTTTGAAGCTCTGCCTTCTCTTTCCTCATCTTCATCAGCTCAGTGCGCAAGTCTTCCACCTGAGGATCAATGGACAGGTAGATGTACATACATAAGGCTGTTGAATCCTCTCGAAGGATCGACAGTTCATTGTTTCCTCTCCAGAGGTTTATTTCGATGTGCAAATGTAGTCAGGAAGAGCTGCAAACAAACCTCCTGAACCAGCGCCTCTCTGCTGTCCTCAGACTCTTTGAGGAGCTCTGTGACCCTTTGCCGCTCTTGATCCACCTGAACATAACAGCTCCAGGATGATGCACGCTCTTGTGTCATCTATGTTAGTTCTCGCATGATTACACATCCTCACCTTAAACCTTTCTGCTTTCAAAAGCCTGACAGCCATGACATCTTCTCGCTCATGGTCTAGAACCTGGCCTCGCACAGAAGTCTGTAAAACCCAATACACAAGCACACATAAAGGACTCTTATAATACCCATGAGCATCCACCATGGCTAAAGATGAATAATTCCAAGCATGTCTGCACGTCCCAGCTGTGCAGGCATCTCACACCAGGTAAATTCATATCACCACTCTGTTATTGATGCACATCACACCCTGGACAGGAACACTCACCTGATAAGAGTTATTCTTTCCAACTATGGACTAATGAATGTCAATGAGTTGCAGTTACAACAATAAGGGATTAGTTTCATCATTTTTATTACAGTCGGAATGACTTTTGGTTGTTTAGCTATCGTTATAATCATGGTTTTTTTCAGCTGACAGTGGTGCAAGAAGGAAGCTTGAGTTACAGTCCATCCCATCGTTCCCCATTTATATTTGGAACATGTTACCGGCATCATTGTAGATTTGTGCACAACGCTTACACCCCACTCAATCCCACTCTGAGCAGACTGTGGTGATGAATTAACGGCTGCTAGCAATATCATCTACCCAAGTGACTCATCATCTATTTGATTCACATCGCAGCAGGCCCATCGGTGGGGAATAAATGTGTCCTCTGCTCTCATTCCCCTCCTGCTCTTATTTTCTAGGATAAAGGGGATTGTTTTCTTCTTCATTTGCTCATGCTTGTTTATTTATTCTTAATTTTCGGACAAATGCATTATCTCCCAGCACCGCGGGCCCTGCTGGTGTCCCATTAGGGTTGTACGGAGGAGTCGAATGCAAATGAAATGGTAGCTACCAACATTACACAGTGTGTTGAAAAGTCTGACTCTCAATAGGTTTTTGGCCAGACTAAAGCTACACAGCGCCCCCCTGTGGGGTAGACACGCAGTTCAGAGCGGATGGATGGCTTCTTTTAAGGGACAAATTAGCTGGGTGAAAATCTTCAAAACCGAGCAGAGAATCAGGCTCAGGAGATTTTAGAGACACCATTATCCTAATGAGGTGTAATGTCTACGTGTGTGAGAGTGAAAAGACATTTCAAAAGAATTATACAAGGTAATGTTTCCTTCTCTGTGACTGCTAAACTGGAGTGCCTCTAGTTGGGACTCCACAACACTGAAGTGCATATAATGACAGACCTGTCTCGGTTATTAACAAATGCACTCTTGGAAAAAATAAGTGACACAAAAGCAGCTATTACTTGCATTAGTAACCATTTTTACTGCATCCCAATAATTGCCTAGGCGGGCATTTTAGTCTGACATAATAAATGAGGCCTGCATGGCACATTGGGAACACCACTTAAGTACACAATATTACCTTTGACAGAACCTTTTCTACAGACTTTTCTCCTTTTAACTTCATACTAGACATTTGTTACAGACTTATTGCTGTTGGCCCTGCTATGCTTCTTTAGGGTGTAGTGAATCAAGATTTACCACAGTGGATGCTGCCACATATTTAAGCCACCTGAATATTTGTGTCATTTGGTTGATACACACTTCATACACACTCCAATCGGTGCACAGTTACAGCCCTATGAATGTGAGAGCATGAAGGTGCCAATAGGGAGGGGAGGGATTGAGTGAAGGGGAGCATCACCTCCTGCAGCTTGTCAGACACACCCGCCTGCTGATCGATCCTCCTTTCTCGCCCCATTCCCCTGTGCTCTGAGCGCATCCCCCTCTCCAGTTCCTGCAGACGCTGCTCCACATGAGAGGGCACCTGCAGACAGCGAAGATGAAGAGCCCACTGGTCATGCAAGACAGCACTGTTGCACAAATAGCACTGAGATATGAGAAATGAGACACCACTTAATTAAAAGTTTGGGTGTTTGATACAGTCCAAATAGACTTATGCAGCAAGGATTCATTTTTTTCCTTTTAAATAAGAAGCAAGAGCTTTATCCTGTCACATCCAGAGATGCGACAGGATAATATGAAAGCAATCACTTGAAGAAACCTATTTATCGGAGCAGTGCAGAGCAGTGAGAGGAGACTGCCTGGAAAATGTAATCAAATACTCTAAAAAAAAATTAAAAAAACACAGTATTTAGTTTTTTCTATCTGAAACTGCATGTTTCCATTTCAAGAATATGTAATTTATAATAAAATATTCAGGGACGTCTCACCGAGGCCTGCGTCGTGGAGGTCATCACATGACCAATGAGGTTCTCCATGGCTTGTCTGGTTTCAATATCTGCTCTGTATGAAAAGAATTATTAATAAGAAAAAACACCAAGTGTGAATGCATAATGTGCCCCATGAAAGATGCTTATCAATCTGAAGATGGTGAAATATGTGGATAAATGAATTTAGTGTGGTCAGCAGTCCAGGGCAGGATTTAATTACGGTACTTTAAAATGTCAAATTTTAATGCATGGTAAGAAAAAGATGTGCTGGCATTTGACTTTAGGCTGTCACTTTAGCAAGTATCCAATTTTTCAATGGCAATTTTACCACTTTTGAATGAGAAGGAACTCATAAAGCCTTAAAACAAAAGAAAGCCTACATTCAAATTTAGGGGTCAAGCAAATTCTGAAAGGATTTATCTAATCAAGATAACTTAAAGACAGAAGTGAATGACATTCCCCTCTTCCCTTGTGTGAAAAAATAAATCTTTTACTAAATGTTGAAAACAGCTAATACAAAATGCTACTGCTCAAGGACAGACAAGTTTATCAAACCTAGGTTGTTTTGTGTTCCATATTAATATCAAAAAGGAAGAGTTATGTGTAAGGGTTAGGGGTTTAACCAGTCTTTTTTATAAGCTTTATATACTCTTTTATAAAGTTTCTGGTCCTGGTTGGAAATGTGGAATGAAAAAGTGAAGAAAAATGGCGATTTCTCAAACACTGTTGAGAAATTCTATGATGGAAAAACACTTTTTGTCCCTTTAGGAGAAAAAATGTGACTTTTTTAATATTACCTATTTCTCCTGAGGATTTCTCTGTCCAGGTCACCAGATAGTCTCTGCTGATCACAGTGCAGATCCCTCAAGGACCGATGCACAGTTTCAATCTAAAGAGCAACAGATTTAGAAAATACCATTTAATGTTATGCAAAGCAAAGTTTGTCCTTAGGGACAACTGCAAATACTGAAAATAATAATATAGAGGCCTTCTGTAATGCTTTAAATTAAATATGCAAATAAGTTGAAACCTTTACAGGTTTAAGTGTTACTGACTTGATGAGCCCTCTAGTGGCAGCCTGTTGCAACTGCATGACAGTTATAATTTGCATCGCCTTAAATGTGTTTTTTTCTGCATCCCTTACTTCCGCATTCGACCCTTTGGAATCTTTGAAGTGAACACTGGCAGAGTGAGATCTCCTTCTCCTTCCTGCAGAACCTCGAAAATCCCGTATTGGAGAGGTGCTGTGGAAATGTCCATCTTGAAAAACAAGGAAACATGTCTTAAATCTGAGGTTTGTTGGGCTGCAGTAAGCAACGTCGATGAGTACATTAGTTCCAAACACCTGATTCCAAGTCGCTACTGTGCAGGGAGGATGGTGAAGCATTCTGGACACCAGTGGATCTGCCCAGCATCTGCGTCTGAAAATGGTCGATTACCTCCATTAGGTTGCCCCCTAGCTGCAGCATGCATGCAGTACATAATAACACAGAATGGTGAAAATGTGCGTCTCATCAACAGAGGTTGAAATTAAGTGTTTTTTGCTCAGTGAGAAGGATCGGGGTGGTGTAGATGCACCTGGGCCATGGCTTCAGCTTGACTGTCAGCATAGTTCCTGTACTGTCCCAACGTTTGGTCAACTTTAGTCAAGTTCCTACTGGTATCCTGCGGGGTAAAATGATGCTTTGTTGAACAATCACTGGGGAGCAACACGACTTTTTTTGAAAGCTTTCCACCCAGAATGGAGCCTTGACTTGCAGAGACAAAGTACCTGCAAAGTGTTTGCCAGTATGTGCAGTTTGCCCGATATGTCCGCTGTCCGATCCTCGTCTCCGCTCCCACCTGCTCTGCCCCGGTCCGGTTACCAGGTCTCCGGTGGGCTTCACGCCGCCGCGACCTGTCGTATGACTCCGACTCACTACTTGGTGTGTCCATAGTCGGGGGGACTAAACGGTGGAGGAGGAAAATGAATACGTGATCACTCAAATCTGACTATGCCTGCATTGGGGGCACATCAATAATCAGCTTACTCTACATTTTAAACTTCATTTACTGGTTAATCGCTACACAAAATCCCCTTCCCCGTTGTTACCTGGACAACTCGTGGGTGCAGACAGTTATTTGACCCACGGAAGATAACAATTCAAATGGTCGACCTCCCAATAAATCACTGCTCTGGACATTGTTGGCGGTGTTGGTCCTCCGCGCTAGCAACAACTGACAATTATCTTTAGCTAGCTAACCCAATATTACCAAACGAATTTAGCACAAAAAACCGCTCCGCACGGTCAACAGAATGGCAGGATCTAAATGTTGTTAAAAAAAAAAAAAAGAAACGTGTTTGAAAGGTATGTTTTTTGTTAGGCGAGCGACAGCGAACAGAAGAACAGCTCTGTTTTTGTTGGGGTTTGGCAACTCAAACTAGCCGCGTCTGAACAGGAAAAACAATCGACGGCACAGCCTGTAGCAAAGGATGCCGGGAAATGTATGCTGTCCTCGTTGAAGCGCTGTGGAAACATGTTATTTGCAAACTACATTGTCCAAAAAGTTCCTTTACCGCTACTTCTGCCGCTCTTTAGGTAAAAAAAAGTAACAAAGTATAATAATAAACTGATATAAAAACTTGAGAAAAGTTTGTCGAGTGGCTAATATATTATAGAGTGAATAATGCAGAATAATGGGCCGTGCCAAAACGACATGATTATCTTTTAAAAGAGTTCAAGAATCCACCCTCTTCTCAGGTTGGAGACCACCTCCACACCCACCACAGGACTGCAAATGTCCGTCCTACAGCATCCCCACCTTCACACGCTCCTGCGGCCCTGTGCGGCAAAGTGCGGCTGCAAGTCTTCGGCATCTACCTGAGGATAAACCTTAACCTCCCCCCCAAACAAACATCGCTAATCTTGGGCTTCTTGATTACACCGGTCACACACTGCTTGTTGTGGCCATCAGAAGGATCTATCAGGTGGAGAGGCAGACTCATTTGGGGATATTTTGCAGCGACCCTGCGCAGATCCAGCATGCAGATGATAACATGCGCGCTGCTGACGCTCATCATCCTCCCCGTCAGCGGTTCCTCGGAGGCTACTGACTCCTGCCCTGCTGTCTGCGAGTGCTCCGAGTGGAGGTCTCGCACCATCTACTGCTTTGACATTGATATTCTGCCCAGGTTCCCAGCAAGCACGGAAATATTGTAAGTAGGCGAACAAAACGCGTCTGTAAAAGCGCTTCATGCATTTTGAATGTAAAGTGCTCCCAAGCCCGGGGAAAATCATTTTAACATCATATGATTATTTCTTCAAAGTGTTCCCAGAGGGTTTCGGAGTCTGACTGTTGTGTTAAGTGTTTTTTTCTCCATTTCAGGGTATTATTTTCGTCAGTTTTACGGACCACTAGCTGCTCACAAGCTATGTTCCAGCTGTCAAAGTGAATTCTGATGGGGATTTGTGTGAAATTAAGTCATTTTTTAAATATATCACACTGTAAGAAATGATTAATTGCAGGGCATATAAAATATACAGCTGCGAATTACCACAACGATTCGTTAGTTTAAGGCATAACACTAAATGCTTAACTGACTTTTATGAGAAAGAAATACTTTCATCAGTTGTAGTTTCGCGCACTTGTAACAAATGGTTTCATTTATGTTAATAATTGTAGTTATTCATATTGTTCAAAGAGAGGGAAATTGTGTTGAATATAAACCTGACAGAAAGCAAATGGGCTTCAGACCAATTAGCCAGTGTGGCTCACTTATTTCAATCAAGCTGTAATTTAGTTGAGATTAATCACCAGTAAAAAAAATAAAATAAAATAAAATCCTAGACTGGACAGAATTTTGGCCTGTCTCAATGTTTACACAGCAAATTTAATATTCCAAATGATTTTCACAATGTAGCTGAGTGGCAATTGCTTTATAATCTTCTGCTGATATCAAGAAATCTACACCTTAAAACCATCATCTAAATAAATTAGAAATCACAATTTATAAATGTAACAATATATTTCTTCCAGTGATAAAAATAAACTTTTTTCTATAATGCTTCATTTATATTTAAGGGCAGTTTTAAGCAGCTTTTTTGGGGGGCATGAGAAGGGATTTCAATGTTAAATACAAGTATCACATATTTATCGGCGTTTTAACTGCAATACTACATGTGACCACTGGGAAATGTTAGGAAACTGTGTCCATGACTGTAATTGTGCACCTTTGCATTAAAAATAGTTTGTTTTTTTTAATGACTGAATGAAAATCTGTTACTGGCAGCCATTTTGTTAGTTGCTCACCTCTCTACAAAGGTTACTGACAAATGGCGTCGTGCACAGACAAAAACTCACCTGAGCACATGTCAGATTCAAATCTGAAAAAAGAAAACCAGATTTGTCTGTCCAGACATGGTTAGATATCAATTAAGCTTTGCTGGAGGCTGCTTAGTTGGCTAAATTCTGCAGCCTCACCACTAGATGTCAGGAACTACACAGCAGTAGAAGCAGAGCTTTCATTCACTGCGGGAAAAACATCTGAACAAGACTTTTTTGTCAACTTTAATAGGGACACTCTGGGGGCGCGTAGGAAACTTCGTAATCGTCAGACTTTATGGCGTGCCAAAAAAAAAAAATGCCGGGAATATCAATAAATCACGCGTTTGGGGAAAAAATTAGGTTTGGAGCAAACACCTTCCATGTTCCATACAGTGGTGCCATTGTGAAATCACTGTTTGTGACACTAGAAAGATGGAAGAGCCTCAAAGTTCTCCAGAAATCACGCTGCTCTCTTATTAGTATCAAAGTTAAAAACAATGGGATGATTATGGCGTGCTCAGGTACCACTGAGGCCATGCATCCTCTGACAGCGACCGAGTCCTCTTTTGACTGACGACCTTCACGTGTGTGCTCGAAAATCTGTTTCTGCCCACAGTCAGACTCCCAGACGGATCCAGAAGAATACCAGCAGCTCAATTCAGTGTTCCAGCAAATGAAATAGCGAAGCGTCCCGCTGCTCATCAAAAACTGGTTAAATCTTCACCACAAATGATAGGATGAGAATTCTGGGGAGCTGGAAACGATATCTTGCTGTAGATAATTGAATCTGAGGGGTTTTTTTGCAAGAAAGTGAAATTTTTGGACTTCTTTCGTGGAGGAAGAACATGCAAAAGTTCTGCTGGCAAAACAAAAGTTGAATGGAGAGCAGACGGCTGCAGGCACGTGTGTGTGCGTGTGTGTGTTTGTGTGTGTGTTTGTGTGTGCTGAGGCCACTCCATGTGTCACTGGGAGTCAGAGAGGCAGAACAGAAAGCGCAGACACGCTAAGAAGCAGCCGTAGCGTGACTCCCGGCGGCGTCTGGACGATGCGCTCAGCTACAATATTTACCTTCAACAGCACATTTCTCAAACACCCAGTTAGTTCCATTTGTGAACAATTATATTTAAAAAAGACTTCAAGGGAAATAGAAGAAAGCCGTTTTGGTTTTTCATAAACCCCTAGTTTTTTTTGGATGGGAGTTGAGAGGGGATAACTCAGGCCTGTCTGTCCATGTGACCCCTCAGCTAATACAGCAGTCAGATAGTCAAATGCTGCCGGTGTTGCCTGACTGGGAACAAACGAGCTGGGAATTCTGAGCGTATCCCAGCTATTCATTAGCTCAGGTGATGGAAATGCACCCTAATAAATCCTCCACTTCCACGTCAGGGATATTTCAGGGCTGTGATTTGATATGCAGAAGTGAAGACTGACCTCTGTCCACTGACCCCATTGGCCTGCAGATGTCACAGGATCAACCCTGACAGCTTTCTGAATGCAGCGGCCTCTCCCTACTTCAAACTCAATTCCCAGGCTGTTTGTTTTTCACCATCCAAAATGACAAATCGTGGAAGCACTTTTCTCTCGGAGCCCCTGAGATGGGCTCATTGGTCTTCTCCCCGTCCTTCTGTGAGGGCAAACGAGCACAGGTTAATTGCTGTTGTGCAACAGCGAAACACCCCCCGGCTTGACAAGGCTTTTTGGCATCTGCGTCGGCTCTGTGCCGCTGTGTTTGTTTGAGTTTGTCAGAGTGTGTTTAGGGTGCTGCGCTCTTATATCGACAGACTACCTGGGCTACAATTCAGCCTCGGAATTAGTTTGTTTTGTTCCCGTGATGATACTTCAAAAATTGCTCTTCTGGATGAGCCGCCTGCATTGATCCGGCGCAGAAACTCTGTTGCAAGTTGAGAAACAAGGAGGTTTTAGGTAACACCAATTCTAGTGCATCGTTATGGTGAGGAATTATGGGACATGTGCACATGTCTAATGCCTGGAGCTACATAAATAATGCCTGGACTCAAGCTAGCCCGCTCTGCTCCAGCACAATAAGATATTAAAAGTAGTAACTGTTCATCAGCTGGGTAAATAAATAAGATTATTTTTGACACAAATACAAAGTTAATTTTCCCTTCAGTAAACAACGTCAAGCTCTGTTTCACCCAATTAATAAAACAACGTCCTAAACAGACCCAGACTTGGTTTGACTGCTAGTTAAGTGACAACTAGTGTGCTGCACAATTTAGTACAACAGTTCCTAAACCATAGCTTAATGATAACATTGAGAGCAAAGTACTAAGTTTGTTTTCATTTCCCAGATGGCTTTTCGAGACGCGACTGTCTTCCGTGACGGCAGATACCTTTTCCAGCATGGTCAACATCTCAAGGATGTGAGTGACATTTTATTTGGAGGCATCTTTTGTCCTCTCAAACCGGTTTCATCCAGGTTGTTTTCCCCCTCAGTCACCTGCTGCTTTGGTCCAAATCACCCCTATTTTTATTCCCCACCTACGGAGGAGATTTTCTCCCTGTTTCATATCACCACTGGCTCCTAATGGTGTTCCTTCAGTAGGAATGCTGGCCACAGTGGGGTTTGGACATTATTGAGGTATTCCCGCCCAGGCTTTTGGGCGTGTGGTGATTTTACTCTCATAGTTGGGGTGAAGCCTCTGCATTGAGGTAAAATATACAGTTTGAGCCCTGATTCCTGGCCGCTGACTCCAACATCTGCGTCTAAGTCATGCATGAAGGAGACGGAGGTGGTTATTTTTCCCTAAGCCTCAAATAGACATAAGTGCTGACCGACAGTGGATCTGCTGAGTCTCTGTTGTCTTTCCAGATGAAACGATACACTGATAGAAAACCAGTGACATTCTCAGAAACCTTTAAGAATAAGATTAAGGTCTGTTGTATTAAGTACCAAAGCAAACAGAACGTGTGTTAGGTGTCCTATCAGTTCAAATGTTACGTTTATTTAAAGAGCATACCTGCAACCAAGTCATAACAAATGGGAGCAGCATGACGGACGACCCGGTAACGCATACGCGGGGAGCATTCCTGTAAAATTGCCCGTGATTGGGAGGCATTAAAAGTGGCATGATAAATTTGAGGAAGAGTTGCAGGGTTTGGGGTTTTTTTTTTTGGATCCCAGCACGTCCACTTATGAAAACAAGTCTTAGATTTCACTTGCATGCTAGCGCAGAACAGGTAAAACGCACAGATTTTTGTCGAAGTTGCAATGCTGGAGCTTAAAGTGGGTGGTGTGTTTCTTCCAGATATATATCTGTAGATGTTACGCTGCAGAAGCTGGAGAAGCACTCCTTCTACAGCCTGAGGAAAATCACCCACATGTGAGTAACTAAAGAAAAACAGCGTTGCCCTTTATTGATCCCTATTGATGAAGCTGCTCTGTTACTGTCTGGGGAGAAAAATGCTCCATTTCGAAAAACTGTCCCACAGCAAATAGAAGAGCAGCATAAATGCATTAGGGGTTTATTTCTCTTGTGCACCACTTATAGATCCTAATAAGGCAGATTCGCCTCACCTGAATACCCTCTTGTGGGATTAGTGCAGGCAATTTAGATGAAAACCAATTAGGTTTGATAAAATAACAAATAATCAATCTTACGGACCGAAGAGACGCCTGCAGCAGCTGTTATTTGTCTTCTCGAGCTCATGCGCTTGTTAAAGCTGCTCGGGGAGAAAATCCACCAAGTTGCACTTTATTCTCAAATATTGGAAAGAGATTTATGGTCGAGTCTGTGCGCAGGCACAAAATACCTCCTAGCACTTCATATTTTACCGCACGACTTCCTGCCTGTGTGAATGTTTTGCTCTGAGGGCCTTCACTTGAATTAACCGCTATAGTTTGAGGCATTTCCCTAAATCATTGTTCTCCTTCCCTTACTTGATTCCAGACATCAAAATACAGACATAAAGCTTAATTCAAACCGCAGCCTGAGGTCGGATGTGTGTTCTGACGGTGGATTTTGGATATCTGGGTCCTATTTGCCATTGATTGTGCGCTGGAGTGGGCTGCCATACATGGGATAATGGCATCTTTCTGGGGATTCCTTCAGGGTCAGACGCAAATTAATGCTCAACCTCCCGTTGGCTGTTCGGGGCCTGCACCACCAGCTGTGGGTTCGGGGCTGCGCAGCCAGAACGTCGAAGGAAATAATCAGACTTGAAGCACTATCAAGATGAAACATCAGTTTTGAGAAATTTGGGAATCAGGAATTCTCTCTTGATTCCCGATTGTTTCCGCATCCTCCATGAGTGTGTTGCCACACGTCTCCGCCTCCTGCAACAGCAGTGTTTTAACCCACGAATGAGGAACACATTGACTACAAAAATCAATATTATCTTATAATAAATTCAGCAGAAGGAGGCCTGACCATTGGGTCGAAACGTGGGCCGCTTTTTTTTTCTCGAATGGGGCTGAAAAAAAATCATTAAAACAACAGAAGGAAAACACCCTGGAGTGCTTCAATCCACCACCCACCTGAAATATGTTCTTTGGATCACATGCACTCACAGTTCAGCTTTTCTGTGGCCTGG
This sequence comes from Takifugu flavidus, assembly GCF_003711565.1. Lineage (NCBI taxonomy): Eukaryota > Metazoa > Chordata > Actinopteri > Tetraodontiformes > Tetraodontidae > Takifugu > Takifugu flavidus. The sequence goes on from NC_079538.1 coordinate 11,677,693, forward strand.
TCTGGGTCAGCGTATGACCTTCGCTCTTCTTGGAATGGATCGGCGGTGCTAGCGGCACCAACCAAACTGTTCCCGTATCAACCTTAAAAACCCCAATTCCCGAAGAAATAAAACCTCGCATTGACATGAAAGCAGAGTAAAGGAATTCCCAACATCTGGAGTTCAAAGAGCTGCGACTTAAGCGCGTGTTTGTTTGACTTGGAAAACTCCAAACGCCACGGCCATTTTGTAGTCCATTACAAGGCTACTATACATGTATATAAACAGTGATTTATAGATCGTAAAACTGCCCTCAGCGAACATCTGCAGTCGCACAGCAGCAGCAGGGGAGGATGAACGTCTCCGACGCCACGCTTTAACTGACCTCCCCCCGTCTGTCTGCTGCGCCAGGTGTGCGTTGACAGACGAGAGCGCATGTTTCAGAGGGCGACACGGGCTCCGACGGCAGAGAGAGGTGTCCGGGCCAGCCCAGAGCACGCTAATAAAAGCCTAATTGGACTCTTCTGGTCCTGGCCGTCGCCACCAGGTTTCCACTTCGCTTCCACGTTGGCGCGCGCTTCATCCTGTTCTGAGGTTTCAAAGTGGCCACGGCGCACTCTCGTGCTGAGATTCTCCGTTTTTAACAAGTGCATTTTTCTTTCAGAGAAATACGTAATGCAAAAAGTCTGACCTACATCGACAAAGAAGCCTTTAAAAATCTCCCCGACCTCAAGTACCTGTGAGTACGGCGTCCTCCCACTTTCTTACTTTTAAATTACACATATTTTCAACATGACTGCGATAAAAAAAGGAAAGAAAGGTCTGGCACTAATTTAGACATTAGGATGTTTTTTTTTTCATAGGCAAGCCAATTTATTTGGATTTATGCAGTGGTCCAGGACGACTTCAGCCAAATGTCAAGGGGGTGTTTATTCAGCAGATATTTTATGTTTCATATATCTGGCCTGAGAGTAAAAGAATCGGCATTCGGGCTCATAATATATGCTTTAGAATCCTTAAATTCTGTTTGTCGGCAGAAAATTGGATTTAAATGCTGTCTTTAAGGCCTGTGTTGTAAATACAACTTAATAAAATGCTCTGTGTATTTTATTTTTTAACTTTTACACTGTAAAAACTGTGTTTCTCCCAATGTTCAGGGGGATCTTTAACACCGGCCTCACCGTCTTTCCTGACCTGAGCAGCATCCACTCAGATGACCCGTACTTCATCCTGTAAGTTGTTTTTATGCTCATTATTATGACCTTTAATATGTCAAAGTTGAAGCTGGGGAGAAATGCCAATTTGTGATCTACTAATAAATCCTACTGTATCATTTTAAACCATTTTAGATGAAAACGAGCACTTTTTTCCTTCCTTATTACTGAGAAATGCTTCTACACTGCTCTCAACATCATTTCCCCCTTAATGAATGTCTTATGGGTATATGATGCGTGTTTGTGTGTGCGTGTGCACGTTGCAGACTCAACAAGCATCTCGCGTGCCAACAAAACCATCTGAGAGAAATGTGTTGTGCAGATCCTCACCTCTCCGTGTCGCGCCCTCCTCTTCCTCCTAATGTAATCTTCCTCCACAGACCGATTGCTGTGGCGCTCTCCAACATAAAAATGGATGTTTATTCACTGCATCACTTAATTTAATCTGTGTTTGGTGTCATTCCTCGCAGGGAAATTGTTGATCATCCCTACATCACTGACATCCCAGCCAACTCATTCCGTGGCATTACCAGCAACGTGCTGACAGCGTAAGATGTTATTTTTATACAAAATGCATTAAACTTCCTAAAAACTTTTTATATCTATAAATCCAAACATCGAAGTAGCTATTGTAGAAGGAATGGGACCCATATTATGTCACTCAGAGCCCACGTCCAAACTTCCTAAAATCACACAGAGAAGACAGGAAAAAGTATCCACAACTGTGAAATCGAGGAAATTTGACAGGAAGTGGCGATGCTTTGCAATTTTAATCCTCAAGTCAGGATTTTAAAGAAGCCGTTGGGTTCAACAGCCTGAGATCGCACCGACCCCCAGAGCATGTGAAACGAGTTACTGCTGCACAGCGCAGGAGCAGAAATAAACACGTGGGATATATTTTCATCATCTGAGGTATTTTGACTAAAATGACAGCTTTTTTTTATTATTGCTGCAGGATGTTGTATGGAAATGGCTTCAGGGAAATTGATCCTCACGCCTTTAACGGGACCAAGCTCGACCAAGTGTAGGTATTTTCTCTTGCGCGCAGATGTGCCGGGTTTGATTCAACATTTCAGGACTGGCACAATCCATAATATCATAAGTGTGATGAAGTCAGTGGGATTTAAACCTTTTATTTGCCATCAGACCCCCGACAGAGATTCATCTCAGTGGTAGAGTCATTTCTCAGCTGCTCGAATCAGCGGATAACTTTTAATAAAATGATACAGTATCATTTACTGGCCCGTTTACTTCTCATCTGTACAAGAAAAGCAGAATCGCAGCTGCTCGCAAGCTTCGGTTTTCACTGTGGGGGAGGACCTTCCAGTCTGGGAGTCTGCAAAAAGAGTCACCCTCTTCCGCTCACGCTCTGGAGGTTTAAGTCAGACTTAAAGAAATCAATTTCACACTAGATTCAATTCTCCCAGGTGGATAAAGTGTGAGAGAAGCTGCTTTTTTCCCCACATTTGTCAGCCACTGGTCCAAAATCCTGCATATTGAGGATATGAGGTATTTAGGATATTAATTTTCAGGCTCGCTTCCTCTTCTACAACACCTGCACACCTCTCAGGTCCTTATAAAAGCCCAATTAAGCCATCACCGAGTGTTGGTTTTGGCACCGGCCTGCTCTGAGACTCAGACACTTTTCTCCCTATTTTCCTTTATTAGTCTGAAGACATTCTGAAGGATTATATAGCGAGTGTGCATTAGAGTCAGCTGTCACACAATTAAAGAAAACAAAGAGGGCAAAGTCCCATAACGAGCATAATACTATCACAAGCTTTCCTCCGACTGGTCTAATTAACGTTTGCATCAATTCTGTTTGAATAATGTTTAAATGATCCTGTCCAGTGACCTTCACAGGAACTGGTACCTTACCAAGATGGATGAGCAGGCCTTTGTGGGCACCATCAGCGGTCCGTTGCTTTTGTAAGTACCTAAAGAGATGGACATATTTGAGGGTTGTTATTCATACTGCATGTAAATTATTTTAAAAATCTTGCCAACTGATGTAAATGAAATCCACAATTTCAATAGAATAACACAACCAACACATGGTAGCAATTACCCTCAAACCAAATGCGTCCATCTGGATTAAATGCTGTGACTCAGATGGCAGATTTTTATATGCTGGTAGGCTTTGTGCTAAACTAAGCTAACGTTAGCCAAACAAAGAGACATGACAGTGACATTTTCCTGATCTTTCTTATCAAAAATACAAAACACTGGAGTGCAAATAGTAGCTTTAAAATGTGGAGCAAATGATTCTGGATGGTTATTCATCACTGCGTTCATAAAGTCGATACCTGATGAGATTCTGATCTGTGTAGAGACACAGCTCAGATCAGAGGGTAGGAACGATTCCCCAGCTGGGTTTTCAAGCAGGAAATCTGAAACCCATTGTGTGCGAGCGTGTGAGCGAGAAATTCCATCGTATTCTTTGATTCTGTTTTTCATTCTCAACGTCTCTGTAGATGAATGTCTGTTTCTTAGCAGCCGCTTTCAAATACCTGCTTCCTGTTTGGCCCCCATCCAGCCCTTTAGTGTCTGTTAGATCGGCGGGGTTCGTGTGCAGGACCTCCTCCCGTGTTTCACTAAAGAACATGAGTGAGGTCACGTCTATTAGGTCAGAAAGTAAACATCTGCAAATGACAAATTCAGCACTGCTTCTTTTTTTTCCACCGACTTACAGAATCTTTCCCAGGAGAGGAATAAAAGCAGAGGAGAGCAAATGGGTCTAAATAAAAAAACTTTCAATAAAACAGTTGGGCTCATTAACTTAATCTAATCAAATGAAACAGCCAGCAGATATTTAGCAAGGTTATTAAAATGAAGCAAGCAAAACAGAATTTGGCCTCCTCTTGGTCCCTGGGAAGGATTTCGTGTCCCGATAATGGGATCACGCAGGACGTTGGTGTGACTGACGATCCCCTGCACGTCCCTGGACGTGTTTTGATGGCCAAATGTGAAAAGCACACATGGAAGTGTTTAACAATGTATAGAGCTCTGGGAAACAGATGGAAGGTGTAGCTAAATTCATGGTCCCTCCAGCCCCAGATAATGTATATGGCATCTGATTTTTAGGGTCAGACCACATCAATCTCTTTTTATATGAGGGGGGAGTGGCTGCCGGGTTCTACGGGTCCATTATTCCTACCCCTCTGGTGCACATTGATCTGGTTCCATTCTGAAAGAAACTGAGTGTACCCATGCAGAGATCATCTGTAAACACGGGACAAAATGAACGCTCGCATGCTGCAGTGATGGCTTTGAATTTTGGTTCTGACCCAGGAAAACAGGAGACATCTGTGGGATCGTAAAAGTAGATATAACCTGCAGCTGGACAACAGGTAAAAAGATTAGCTCGGGAAAAAGAATAGTCGCAGGCGCCCGAGGGTAGGCAACAATCGGTCACCTTTCCATGAAGTTAATAAGGCCTCTTTCTTTTTCATAGAGACGTGTCGCTAACGGCGATCGCCTCCCTCCCGACCTTGGGAATGGACTCGCTCCGTGAGCTGAAGGCGCGGGACGCGTGGGCCCTGAAGAAGCTGCCGCCCATCAAAACCTTCAAGCACCTGACCGTCGCCAACCTCACCTATCCCAGTCACTGCTGCGGCTTCAAAAACCTCAAAAAGAAACGAGGGTGAGCTCCGGACACTCATTTACTCCCCCAGAACTGGTGCTGTCCAATGCCGGCGCCTCCAAGGTGAATAACAGACAAACGGCGTCCATCAGAACCTTCCGTATAGTCTGAGGTTGTTGATTTAGACGAGTGGCACATCTGCATGCAAGCCTCAGACCTTTTTAGTTTTCACAAGCACACGTTTGGTTCGTGTGTGTTTTCCAGCTTTTTGGAGTACATCATCTGTAACCTCACCGCATTCTACGATCAGCTTCACAAGCGCTCCGTGGCGCCGTTGAGCATGCCTTCCCTCCAGGGTGACAGCGTGGTGGAAACAATCCCAGAACAGGATCTGAATGATGGAGGGCAGAGAGAGTCCCAGCAAGACTGGAGGATCGGTGATTTCCACGGCAGCCTGCACTACCACGCTTACTTTGGGGGCCAGCCAGACGAGGATGTGGGCTTTGGAGAGACCCTGAAGAACCCCCAGGAGGACACGGGCCAAGACTTTGACAGCCGTTATGATTATGTGGTGTGTGAGGAAGGAGAGGAGGTGGAGTGCACACCTGCGCCCGACGAGTTTAACCCTTGCGAGGACATAATGGGCTTTGGCTTCCTGCGAGTGTCGGTGTGGTTCGTGAGCCTGCTGGCTGTTCTGGGAAACGTGGTGGTCCTGCTGGTGCTGCTCACCAGCCACTACAAGCTGTCAGTGTCCCGTTTCCTCATGTGTCACCTGGCCGTCGCGGACCTGTGCATGGGGATCTACCTGCTGCTCATTGCTTCTGTAGACCTCCACACTCGGGCCGAGTACTTCAACCACGCCATAGACTGGCAGACGGGCCCCGGGTGCGGGCTGGCGGGGTTTTTCACCGTCTTCGCCAGCGAGTTCTCGGTGTACACCCTTACGGTGATCACCTTGGAGAGGTGGTACGCCATCACCTTTGCCATGCGGCTGGATCGCAAGCTTCACCTGCACCACGCGGCAGCCGTGATGCTCGGCGGATGGATCTTCTGCCTCATCCTCGCCGTGCTTCCACTGGTTGGGGTGAGCAGTTACCAGAGGGTCAGCATCTGCCTCCCAATGGACACCCAGTCCATCGCAGCACAGGTCTACATCTTGTCGGTTCTGGTCCTGAACATTCTGGCCTTTTTCATCATCTGCGCCTGCTATTTTAGGATTTATTGTGCCGTGCACAACCCTCACTACCATTCCGGATCCAAGGATACAAACATTGCCAAGCGCATGGCCGTCCTCATCTTCACTGACTTCTTGTGCATGGCACCCATTTCTTTTTACGCCCTGTCAGCTGTGCTGGACCGGCCCCTCATCACAGTTTCCAATTCCAAGATTTTATTGGTGCTATTTTACCCTCTCAATTCCTGTGCCAACCCATTCCTCTATGCCATCTTCACTAAGGCATTCAGGGGGGATGTATTCATCCTCCTCAGCAAGGTTGGACTTTGTCAACAACGAGCACAGCTGTTTAGGGGCCAGACGGTCTCGTCGAAGGGCAGCAGTGGGTCCTCTCAGACCCGCAGGGACAAAGTAAGGAAAGGAGGGATTATGAACCAAGAAGAAGTGCTAATCCACATGAAGAAGTGCTCTGGGCACAGCTACCAGCAAGCGGGCGGCCAGCCGACAAGACCCGAAGAGAGCCAGAGCCTGAACACGTGAGCCGGCACCGAGCCAGGGCGGTAAAGGAAGACAGGCTGCAGGTGTGAGAAGAGGCCTTGAAGTGTTTGTGGACCAGATTTGCGTGGATATTTCACAGAACGCTCCAGAATTCTGCATCTGCTTTAATTTCCAGGCCAAGTTCAGCTGCTTTCACGATTTCGGCTGTGATGATTTTCTTGTTCCAGTTGTTGGCAATATCGGATGTCACTAAAATATGAGGCTAATCCTTTTTTTTTTTTTTGGAAGGGCTGGTGAGAATAGAGGAGGGATTATTAAAGCGGAAAGAGGGCATGCATAATAAAAACATGCATATAGTTCAGTTGAATATTTCCTTTACAGACTGACATTAATATAGTTTCATGATAAAGATGGTGGGAAATGCTTGCCGACAGCCTGCTAGCTCACTGATGTTTAGTGTTAAGGACGTCATCTGACATCTGGCATTTGTTTGGCTGTTAGCAAACTACCAAAAAAATTTATTTTCATGAAATATTTTTAGGGGCTGAGAATTCATTAAATTAAATTCTTTAAATTTTAGCGACGATTATGCAAAGATCAAAGCCCCTTGGCTTGATCTACAATGTTACGTAAACTTGTATTACTACTGCCTATACGATACTACGGGTGTTGTCACAATATGTGGGGACATATGCTGCTTGGTGGCCTGAGCTCGCCGCCTGCTTTTCTCTAGTTGTTTATTTGTATATTTGATCTATTAATGTGTTTTTTTAAAGCTCAAAGTAGTTCTTTTACATAATGTTTTTTGACCTTGTGATCCAATTACAAGTATAAACACCAGGCACATTTCTGAGTATTATCTATTTTTTACAAATTGCAGATAGGCCTGATAATTACAAATATATACTCTAGGAGCTCCCTCTTTGGGAACGCTGTGGTTGTTTTTCTAGTATGATTGTGTTATTTTTCAATCCTCGTGGAAACAAGTGCCTTGTGTAATCAGCAGATAGCATCGCGTGGCAGCGGGGGGGAGACCAAATACAGCTGGGACACGTGTGAGCTGGACCTCTGGAACTTAAGTGATATTAAGCCATTAGCAGGACACCCGCGGCCAGTGGCATCTCAACATCTGGTTAGCATTTCAGTTCCCAGTGAAATATCAAGAATGTAGGTGGATTTTCCAGGAACGATCATTTCAGATGGTTTTTAATTTTACTCACAAAGTGGCTCTGAGGATATTTGACCTGACTGCTGGACAGTCATGTCAAAAAAAAAGCAGCATTGCCAAGTCTATATGGGTCTAATGCCTTCTCAATGCAATCAGACCTGGAAAGATTTCGACCTGCATGTCCGCGCCACATTCCAGGCTGCTGGTGTGAATTCCAAACTGTATTTTCAGCTGAAATTTTTCCACAGCTTTAGTTCCGTCTTCCCCGTCGCCCCTTCGGAACAAACCGGTGTGGGCCCTTCAAACATTAAGCACGCTAAGCTGGCTGCACTTGTCTGCGCGGATGTTCAACAAGTGTTCAACAGTCGCTGCACGTTTACGTTTTCCCCGGTGCCGTCGGGTTCATCGCACGTCAAGGCAGGATTCACAGCCTGCGAGACAGAGTGGGCCAAATGAGCTGCCTGGGCCTGCGACTGATTTATTTTGACATTCCTCCTATGGCCGGTTCTCAGGCCTTTCTGATCATTCCTGTCTAAGCACTTCAAATAAACTCAGATCTTGAGCCTCACCTCAAACAAGCAGGGCAGCACCCAGAAATGCACCAAGCTAACACCGGATTAGTTTGCTCAAGTCAAATGTGGCGTAGGTAGGAGTAGGGCGTCCAGAACCCTGGTATTTGGAAGAGAAAATCCCAGCGTTTAAGATGTCATTTTTTTTGGTTTGTGAAGTAGAAGGCATGGCCGGGCCGGGCCACTTGAGAATCAAGCTGCTGTCTCACGCAAATCACTTGAATGGTTACTGGAGCAAAGCAAAAGCAAGCTGCAGTCCACTGGAACCACTGGAAAAGGAGAGGTTATTTCAATCAGATCTAACAAGCTGGGAGTTCAGGACAGGTGTTGAGAATTACAGATCCTATGAAATTGAGTATTTGGTGCAACCAGGTGCTGCCAAATGCCACAACAGACCTTTCAATTCTGATTTGTTACATTTTGAACCATGATTGAGTTTGTGTTGCCTTGCTTGGTCGTGTCTGGCAGCAAGAACAGGAATCAGCATAGAAGAGTTTGGGAACACCAGCATGATGAGGTTGGGCACCAGCGCTTAATCAGGCCCAGTTGTTGCTTTATGCAGAATAATTTCAAAGAACAGCTCATTTTTGGAACTTTTAACAAACAAAATGTCAAATATTCAAGGATTAAAACAGGTTACCTGCAGCTGTAGCAGAAGGTTAGCGGTTGCTCACGAGGTTAGCATGTTCAAAGATCCAGCAGGTCAGATCCAGCTCTAAATCAACCCCTTCTTCTTCAACAAAAACATCCATCTTGACTTAACTAGAAACACAGCTTGCGAGGTCAAGCCAGCCATTTCGGGGATGACATCAATGTTTTGATGTGGCGTGACAGGAAAAAGGGTGCACGACCCGAGACGGAACTCAGCCTCCGTTCATCTCGCCGTTTGCGCCTGTTTTCAATTTTGCAACGTGCACAAAGCTGCGCGAAAAGGTAAGTTAGGTCCATGTCGGAAGCCGAACAAATACTGATGACAGACTGATTTTCTGCCTCTTAAACCTGGAGTTTCCAATTCTTTAAGTTAAATTATAAATGGTAACGCTATCCCCATCCAGTCCTGCCTCCAGGAAATGGACGTGGACAGCTTTGTCCCGAAGCCAGAGGCGAACTCACGACACGGTGCCAACAGAGCACCACATTCCACGGACTTGTTGGTATCTGGTTCGCTGATTGGCGGCCTCCTTCCGTTACCTCCTGCACAAATGGCGCTGTGGGGCCTAAACTGGTCATCTTCAGGGTCTCATTACAGGCCTCACTCAGCAGCAGTCACAAAAGAGCCCACTTCAGAGGTCGCCAGGGAGGCGTTCCCCCTCTGCCGGGCCCACTACGTCTGTGTGCCATGCGATACATCTCAGCAGTGACAGCTTGCCTCAAATCCTTTTACAATCAAGGATAAAAATCGGCATGTAGTTTTCTGATTTGCCTTAATCCCAGACAGAACCACACCTTTATCTCCTAATTACCCACAGGGAAATTCACAGGGATTATATCTGTTTGGCTGCGGCTTAAAGGGGAGGCAGAGGAGAGCGCCGCCGTGCTTACTCTGACAGCCATCCAGCTCCGGATTACACGGCTAAGGAAGCCGAATTGAAGACACGTCCACGTTCATTCAGCCTCACATTTGTTTAGAAAGCGATTCCCAATCAGGGCGGCTGCTCTGACGAGATGCTTCTGCCAAAAACTGTCTGCCGAGACATTTGAGAAAAGTAGAAGTCAGAATTTGTTTGAAAAAATTGCCGTTAAGGTTGAAGAAATGCACCACCAATTACCAGCCACAGCCACAGACAGCTCCAGCAGTCTTGGGACGTCAGGGCTGGGCGCAATCAGCATCATTGACGGCAGAAAAGTCCCACAAATGGAGGATGTAACAAAGGCCGAGGCGAGTCTGCCACATTTTGTTGGGTCCCAACGCTGAGCAGCGATGCATTAAATCAAACCTGTTCTTTAAAAGGGAGAAATTGCAAGGGAGGGGTGCAGGTCAGGTGATCGGGAAGGGGGCTGAGGGCGACTTCACGGCATAAAAATCAGTAGTCATGGAAACGGAAAGAAAATCAGAGAAAAGCCTTTTTCGCAGCAGCCCGGCTAAATGTGAGCTTATTAGCACGTGTATTAAGGGTCTGTTCCGGTTCCTTGATTGGGATGATCAGGAACATCTGTGATTACCCTGCATTTATTCCGGGAATGCCTGGATTTAAACAGGGGAGATCTGCCTGATCTGACTCCTGTTGTAGATTAAAACAGGACGTGGATGATCCTCAGGGTTTACCCAGACGTTCTCTCCATCTGCACACACAAGTCAGGATTAAAAAGTCCAACGTTTGGTGGAAAAAGCACCAGGGTTCAGCTTCTTTTCCAAAATTTAATTTAATTAAGAAAAAAAAAAATTAAAAACACATAACCTAAACAGCAGTTAGAATACACGAGACAGAACAATCAGAACTGAGCGGATACGCTTTAATAAACCTCCCCTCCTGAATGAAGCTTCAGCTATCATTTGCAAGTGTTCTCGAAAAAATAAAATTTCCAAAGGCACACGACACTAAGCCATCATTGACGAACAGAAAACAATGGAGAAGCTCCAGATTTTGGTTTGCGGTAGCGGGTGAAAAGGTACCGAAGCCACCTGGGTCACCTGACGGTGGCCATCTGCAGGTGGAAAGCAGACAGGAAGTGACCCAGATCCGAGACGATTCCAGCTCCCCTGGTGCTTGCGCAATATGCTAACGTGGTGCTAACTGTCGACCAAACCAACCACCTTTATTTCACCACGCCTCGGTGGGGGGGGGGGGGGGGCACGAAAACAAACCGCAGAGCAACACGCAGGCCCCCATCAGCTGGAAACCACTTCAATAGAAACTTTTAAAAGTTGCGCTAAAATGAACACGCGGGCGAAGTGGACGTGCTAACGTTCTCCGGCCGACAAAAATAAAGGAACACTTGATAGATAAGAGCACAGTTTGGTGCGGCTTTCCAATCTTTGCAAATCAGGAACAAGTGGGACATAAATAGAGGAAACCACCAAATACAGAATTACAGTTTCCACTGACATTTGAGATTGTGGACAAGTTCAACAGAAGAGCAGTGAAAACACATCATTCAACACACACGCAGTCAGCCTAACACACACCGAAGCTACTGATTAACTCGACTGACAGTGCAAAATTTTCAGACGGCTGCTAAAATAAGAGCAAAGAGGAACCACCCACCTGCCGACTTTAAACCATTTTGTACAGTTCTTCAGTTTTGCGCTGATTTTTCGTGGGGGGGGGGGGGGATTTTTTGGATAAAGATGGAATGACAACAACTTCAGAGCATTTTTGGATTTCTAAATATTAAAAAAAACTAAAAAAAAACTAGTTGCCATTCATTTAAGGAAGCAAAGCAAATCAATCATTAAAAAAAGTTTAAAATAATTTTCCAATTGACCGAATGTAAAATTTTGGGGGGAGCTACACGCAACAGCCACTATCCCACAACAGAAATGGAAAAGCCCAACGTGACTGTGGCCATTGTGAAGGCAGCGATCGGAACCGGTGGCTGTTGCACATCTACTGTGTTATAATGAATAACCTTTGACCTCCTGCGGCGAGGCAGCCGAGATGACCCTGGTCCAGTGCACCTACGCTATGTGAAGCTCCTACTTTCATATTTATGTGGATTCTCTCGGGTTGGGGGGGGGGGAGAGAGAGAGAGAAGATGCCTGGAATAAGCAACAAACAACAAAAGGATGAAGGACGTTCCATTCACAGGCTTTACGTCCCCGTCGGATTCTCATTCCGCAAGGTTTGTTGAGTGTTTGAGGACACTCAGCCTTTTGCGACGCCTCACGGTCCTTTGGGCTTTGATAAGAGTTCTCAAAGACTCAGAAGAAGTTTCCTGAAACAAATCTAGTCCCAGGATATGGAAGGATATTGAAGTATCTGGTACAATGATGAGTTAGAGCGTTCCCGCTCCGGTTGACGTGTCTTTTTTTTCCTTCACCATTCTGCATCTCCAATGGCTTTAGAGAACACATAGTCTCTCCCATTCAGATTCATGATCCCGTCCTTCAAGTGGAATTTCCATTTGTTCTTACTTCTGTGAATCTGCAAGAGAGGAAATGAATGAAGGTGGGTGTCGAGAGTGGGAGGACATCGTTTCATTTTGTGGTGGCCGGACTTTAATGATCACCAGACCCATAAATACAGCTGAATCCCTGCTCCTTCATTAGCAGTGATGCTAACGCGAGCACTTAAAGGGATCTGTGAGGCCTCTCATGCTAAATTCTACCAGAACTGGTCAATCTGGTGGTGTTTAGTGGAACTGTCTCCTCTTCTCACACTGAGGGGGGCAGGGCTTTCACCAGGGATGGGTGCATAATGAAAAGTGCAGTTTGTGGAGCTGGTATGTGCACTCAGCTCCAGCATTGACCATTTTAGGTTATGCTGACATTCTGGTTACTATTGTCACCCCAGCAGATATGAAACTTCCCCCAAGACTAAAAAAAAAGAGCTTAAAGCAGCAGCATATTAATCTGCAATGCATCCCAGAATAATCCCTCACCTTGTCATACTGGCACACCACTACATTCTCTGTGTCAAAAAGCTCCTGGTCCTCTTCATCACTGACGTCGTCTTCACTGTTCAGCGGCTCCTGCGCGACAGACATACAATTAAGACCTAAAAATAGAAAGTAACGTCACAGAGGTGACCCATTTACTGCCGAGGTTTCGCACCTCTTCCACCTGCCCGTCCTCTGCCACTTCCCTCTCTTCTTCATCCTCTTCATCGTACTCCTCCTCCTCATCCTCTTCGTCGTCCGATGAAGTGTCCCCGGTGCCGTCCACCTGCAGCATCATGGGAGGCTGCTGGGCCTGAGGCTGCAGTTGAGCCTGAGGCTGCTGCTGCTGCGGGGCCTGTGGTGCTGCGGCACCAGAGATCTGTGGAAGCTGCTGGACCTGAGCTGCTGCCACCTGGCCAGTCTGCTGCTCGATGGCTGCTGATGCCTGTAACAACTGGTGCCGTTTGAAGCCGGGGTCAGGGTACAGGCAGCAGGAAAACATGTTGATCACATTGAAGATGCAGAGTATGTCCCACCTGCGTGTTGCCCTGGACCTTGTTTCCTGAAGCTAAGACGATCTGCTGTGGCTGGATGATGACCCCCGTCTGCTGGGACAACCCTCCCTGCAGAGGAGTGAGGACCTGTACACATGGTGAACAGCCATGCAAGCTCCAGATTTAATGTTGTTGGTCCACAAAAAGGTCAAAAAAGGGACAAAGTTCTCAACAACCAACAAGTGTCAAATTTGGACGGCTAAATCTTTATGAACATTTGGAATTTCTTTCTACAGAACACGACAAACCTGCTGTATGACCGGTGCCTGCACACCCGCAGGTTGCATCTGCTGCTGCAGGAGGATCTGCTGTTGGGGCTGCTGGATGATGTACTGAGTCCCATTGGCAGCACGGACGACCTGTAGTAGCTGACCTGCGGGAGAATTAAGTGGATCAAGGACAAAACTTGTGTGAAGTGGGCCTTTCACGATCTGGCCAGATAGAAGTGTGAGTTTTCACCTTGGCTGGTGAGGAGCTGATGTAACGGGGTGACCCCTGCAGGCAGAGCGAGGGTTGCTGCGGTAGCTGCTGCACTCTGCAGGAGAAAAGAATCAGACTCAGAACCACAGACACTCGAATACGCCCGCTGATGTGCATCCTATCTGCCTCGGCGAGGTTGCGAAGGGTTAAGAAGCTCCAAAAGCTGCTTTAAAATGGCTGTTTGAGCAGACAAAACAAGGTTTTCTGAAAGAGCACCAGCTCAGATGGTTGCGTGAGTGGAAACGTTGTCAGCAGGAAGTACAAAAGGTAAGAAATTCTGATGCTCCATTGGAACACTGAAAAAAACTAATAAAGGAAAGAAATTTGAAGAAATGGAGCATGCAAAGGAAAGAGTTCTGTCTGGTTTATGGTGCCCCAGTGTCCTACCACAGTCACTTCGGTATGATTTTAGAAACACAGATCTCATTTCGTTTTTCCCCCTTCTAAATTTATCTGGAATTTTCTATTTTCTTCTACATTCAGTTTCATTTTCCAGCCCAGTTTTTTCCACCCTCAGCTAAAAGCTCCAGGTTGCAGGTTATTTATACCATGAACCATTTTCTGCTGCTGTGTATGAACTATTTCCAGCTCCTTCTGGTGCTAAACCAATGAACACAGTTTGTGACTATAAGCATATTTAGGTGATTTATAGGTTATGAGTGTAAAGAGGGCAGAAGATATCAGTGTGACCAGAATACATTGCTTAGCCTCGTCCCAACCTGGAGAGGGTTAATAGCTGGACTGTTGTGAGCAAAGGTTACAAGCAAGGATGTTTCCTGTACTTGTTTCTAACTTACCATCCCCGTTGCACTCATGTGCTGCAGAATCTTAGAATCCTGCACAATGACTTGCTGCTGGGGAGCTGAGGAAAAACACATTCAAGTTGCACATTACTATGATGCACAAATAAACCCCTTAGAAACCACATTCTTTACAAGTGTTGGCGGTCTTTAGCGCCTGGTTGTGGCCGTGTCAGTGCTGGCTAACCTTGCTGTTGTGGCTGCGGAGGCAGGATGACTTGCTGGGTCTGCGTTGGCTGGGCCATCTGTTGAGCTTGTTGGGCCTGCTGAATCTGCTGCAGTTGCTGTGCAGCCTGCAGGGTCTGCTCCTCGGTGTGGAAGCCCTCCACCGCCTTGGACTGCAACAGTTTGTTTTCCCATAGCTGAAGGATGGAAACAATCCTTATTTAATAAATGTAAAATGAGCAGTTGCAGTGCACTTGGAAACGCTCATTTGACAGTTCGGAGCCCTCCGGGCTGCAGGGTGAAGCGTCTATGTTCGTATTTTTCCCTCCTACAGTGAGTGTTTACAGGAAAAACAATTCTGGAAATGTGTACCGTTTTCAGCTCCAGCAGAACCTGCTCGTCCACCCCCTCATCCAGGAACAGCTCCCGCACTTCGTTGATCACGTCATCGATCACAGACTTGTACAGTTTAGGCTGTGAAGAGACGAGCGCGTGAGGAAACCAACATTTTCAACCAATTCTAAGATTTTTGATTCATTATTATTTCACAGCCTATGCTAATGAAACCTATAAAACCAAACATATATCTGGATATGAAGACTTCACCAAATAGGACTAATATACAGGTATAAGCCCTCTTTAAATGTAATCACATGCAACTTTGCTCAGAAGGCAGATCGTCTCAGCCGTGTATCATCCAGTGTCCAAAGCAATGTCACACATCAGCGTCTCCAGATCAGAGAAGGCGCTACGTGCACGTCGCTTCGTGCAAATCAAAGGCTCTACATCAACACAGCGAGCGGCGGAACAATGCCAACGCCGAGCATCGCGCACCGTTCCCCGCAGCGCATTGTCCCCGGTGTCCGCAGCACGGACCTTGGCCTGTCCTCCCCTCCCCCTCGGCCCGTCTGCGCCACTATTTAAAGCACACTCTGGTGTTTATATGTGGAGCCGATGACGTAGCGACGAGTAGCACCTTCCCATCCCCGGCAGTCTATATTAGAGAGCCAATATGGCGGTATAAAACCAGGCGGCAGGAAGGAGGAGGGCCAGAACCGGAGCGAAGGGAGCCGTGGAAGCCATTTTACAGAGCAGCGGGCTGCTGGCTAACCTAGCTCCCGACATTGTCCCTTATGTGGCCGAATGTGAAGGACGTTTTCGGATGATTATCTTGGCAGTTATCGGTTAATATGGCACACGGAGCTGGGAGGAGTGGTGGTTTGGGGGACAGCTCTTCTGCTTCATGGTCCCGGAATGGTGGAAGGCGACTGACTGGCTGACTGACTGACGAAAATTCGGCTTCAGATTTATTTTCATAGAAATGCATCTCCCAAACCTGCCATGGTTATGTGCTTTGCGTACATCCACGTTTTACTAAACATAACATTTAGCTTGCCTTGGCCAAGACGTTCAAGTCTCATCGACAACACAATAAAAGCTTTTTCCCTCCTCGACCATTTCGAAAGCGCCTGACACTACAGAGCCAACTAACGGACAAATCGTCCACAATTTAGACCGTAAACCTACAACGTTCTACTCCAAAAAGGATTTTAATTTTTTTTTTTTCTAAAAAAAACTGAGAAAAAAATAGGTCGTCCTCACGCCTACCCATGATTTTTGAAAGCGTAATCTAGTTTCGAAAACTGAATGAAGAGGTCGGAAATTAAGTTTTATTTTACACGCTAGTGTGGTGTTTAAAGCAGATTCGGTGCCAGTCACATCAACAAAACCTCCTTTTCGTCTTCAATTTCCACAATCTTTCCCCACATTTCTCCCCCACTGACAAGCCTTAGAGATTGGTCCTTACCACTGGGTTCGAGTTAGCCGAGCTCGCCATTATACGCGTAGTGTAAAACCACACGGAACTTGGCGAGAAAGAGCCAAAAAAACTGGATAAAAACGGGTTAAAACAACTGGGAACGATGCTTTAAAACAGCCGGAATCACTTTTGTAAATAAAACACTGATTCAGCGGTCTTATTTACGATCCCGGGCTGCGCGAACCCAGCCGTCCTCCGTCCGTCGTTGTTCTGCTTTATATACAGAGCGTTGGAGCTGCGAGTGCGCGAGATACAGGGCAGGGTCAAGTCGCTAATAACGCGAGAGTTGATGTGGCGCTGATTAATTGGTTCGAATGGGCTTTTGGGAAATGTAGTTTAAACGTAGTAGTATCCCTGCGCTCCCTACAAAAACGCTACACACTTCATATTACACACAGTATATTAACAAGGTTACAACATCCGAGGGTGCTTTATGATCAAAGACCCCTTGGTCTTTGGTCAAAATTCAAATTTGAAATACGTTGCGAATTCTTTGTTTTATTTTGCTAACAGACGTTGAGTGTCACATAACCTTCTCTGTGGAGGTAAAGATCAAACGTTTGGAACCACGTTTTTGCATTATAAAGTAAAGACGTCTTGAATTTGTATCGAAGATGATCGCTTTTAAAGGTCGGCTCCGGAAATGAGGCCCCAAAGCCCCTCAGCAATCAAGTTGGCATTAACGCCACGTTACTCAAATCAACTTTTTATGACTATGACCAAGTAAGTTAAAGCTTTGTGTCTGGTTTGTTGCATTTTTGCACATTGCTGTACAATTTTTGAACATTCACATGTAGTAAGACCTTTCTGACACAAGAGAGCGATGCGACCACACAGCTGAAGTCCAGACCTGACTCCCTCACGCGTCAGTCAGGATTTTGTTGATGTTGTTTATTAAAAAATTATGACTTTTACATCTATTACAACAAACGGATGTTTTAACATGAACCACGATCACGTTTAATCCTAAATACATGCGGGCTGACAATCACAGGGAAACATTCTGCGGGGGAAAACATTAAAGCTTTGCAGTAAACAAGAGGTGACAAGTGGGGAAAATGTTACCTCCACTTGTGTCTCCATGGAAACTTCCTTCACTTGTCACTGTGTGGATGTGGACGATATAGAGCAGGGAACACAAAGCGGCTATGAGCATCAATCTACTTAACACACTGGTGTGCACCCTCAGACAACAGCTGAGTCTCTCGCCACTTTCTTTCAGTGGAAATTAAAGAGCTGTGATTCCAGTACCCAGGAGACCTTTTGCAGTGAAATAGAGGGGAAATGGTTGTAGATTTGTCTCCTCTGATTGAGAAATATGAGGATTTCTCTTTGACTCCGACTCTTTGTCTTCAGTAGCATCTTGCCCTCTAAATATCTACACTTTTTCCCCCTCTCCCTCTCTCTCCCTCTCTGTCTGTCTATCTTCTCCCTCTTACCTCTTTCTTTGCTGTAGTTGCATAGCAACAGAGGCGTTGCTATAGCTCCAGTTGTGTTGGTGATGGGAGCGCGCTGCACAGGGAGGCACTGGCTCCAGATTAAGCCTGTCTCAGCTTCAATTATGAATGGGCTTCCACTGCCACGCCGCTCCAAAATGGCACCGCTAAGATTGATAAAGCATGGAGGAACTCCTTGGTACACTTAACTCTTTCACTTCCCTCCCCAGGGGGGTTGGGTGGGTGAGGAAGGGGGGGGGGGGGGTAAATTTGACTTTAATCACAAGTATTGAACTTAAACGATTAGAATAAGTAAATGAATAATTAACTGGCAAAAGAGGCACGGTTACGATAAGACCCATGTTGATGGGAATATGTGAGGTTAATGATTGGGGTCAGCCTTGAGAGCAAATGAAAGAGTCTCCAGTCTCACAAATCCAGCACTGCTCGCAGCTGGGGGCTGCATGCTGGAGGAGGAGAGGCTGATATTGCTTTCACCAACGGCTTTACTATATTTAACTTGGAGTTTCGAGAGGGACGATATGCTGTTTTGGATGAGGTCTGATTATCATGAGGAAACGGATCTTCTGCAACTTGATTTTTTTTTTATTATTGCAACCAACTGGAAGACAATACATCACATAAACATCATTGCAGTTTTTCAGAAAATGGAAAAACCAAATAAAACAACATTTATATATTTTTTTTTGCCACGGTATTGGACAACGTTGATATTTACATGTAGTGATGAAATAGGTCTTGTCAATCATTCTTTGGCAATATGATTGCACAACAAGGAGAGATTCTTGAACATTTACTGCAAAAGAAAAAGAAGAAAGAAACACCTGGATGTTCTCTGCATCACATCTCACAGATCAATAACAGTTTTGCATGTTTGACATCTCTAACCTATGGCTTTCCAATACTCAGCTCTGACAGCAACCGGGAAAATAATGGCAGTATTGTAGATAATATTCTGTCGGAGGGAAGATAAAACAGCAAAAGAATGACAACAAATGAAGAAAAAGGAAACCAACAGCAAGTATTTTGGAGCATTTCAGCACATGTTTGGCAGGATTGAAAGGAACTCTGGTTTTAGGGGGATTTTCAGGCAGTGAAGTTTGTTTTGTTTGCTTTCAAACATCCCGCGAACACTGAAGTGTTGCTCTGTACTTTTCCAGGACTGGAAGGTCAGGAGTTCATCCTGCCCGCGTGTCGCCGAGTGAGTCAGAGGCAAAAGGGCGGTTGCTGAAGCAACAGATTCCCCCCTCAACATACCTCGCAGACTGAACATGTCATTAGTCACCACAACTGTAGATTGTTGCTGCAAACACATCTCCACCTGGGCTTCAGTAGGCCTCAGACGGACGGACAGACGGACAGACAGACAGACAGAGGACAGATGGCACACATCAACAATGGCAGCATCGCCTTTAACTTCCGCTCCTGGGGGGGGGGGGGGTGAACCCCGCACAAAATGCAAACTACAGGCGGCCAACGACCATATCAGGATGGGACGTGCAGCCGTTTGCCCACTTGGCTCGCTGACAATCAGGCAAGAGCTTGAACAGAAGCTCAGGAGACTGCAGCTAAAAGCAAAGGGAATACTTTAATGCCTTCCTGTTTGTGGCGAATCAGTGGGAAACATGGCAGCAGAGCGTCTAAGTCATGTGATGCTCAGCCTTTCTCACCTTTTCATGATCTCGTGTGACTAAAGGAAGCCCATTTCTGCTCAAGTTGGTCATCATGATGAAAAAAAGAGATCAGCTCAGCGCAATGAACAATTTCCATTTCTTTTGTCCATCTGAGCAGAATTTTTAAGAATAAAAGTAAAGTTCTCTCACATATCTCACAGCCTCATTCAGTTGTGTTTCCCTCAAATTGTAATGATATATAATCACAGAGTTTGCAAAAACTCTCATCATCTCACAGCAGGAGATGATTTCGGCATATTAGGTAAAATTTCTGAGCATCCTGCAGCAACATCTCTCTTCAGAGCTGGAAGTCTTAAGATTGCCAACATTCTAAGGGAAGGCTTATGTCTTGATGTCCCAATGTTGTTGATTTTTTTCATCACAATGAGAGCAATGTCTTCCACACACACCCACCCACACACACACACACACCCACACACACACACACAGTGGCAAAATATCCAAACTCCTTCTTCCTAAAATAAATACCACCTATAATCACCCAATCTGGCAGTTTACCTTAATCAATGCACTTCAATACTGCTTTTTCTGTCTATACTTTATTTTCTCTCTGTAGTTTTGCACTGAAAATGCAGATGGAACACACACACACACACACACACACACACACACACACACACACACACACACTCACACGGGAGAAAATAAAACAACACTGTTATAAATAAAGCAGGTCAAAACATGTCCGACGCGACAACACACGCACTGACGGCAGACAGGCAGGCGGGGGTGTATTCCCTGGTTCACACACTCGGTGGGTGTACGCTGATGTAACACTGGGGTTAACACTGAACACCTAAAATCACTGTACAGGCAGAAGAAGACGGATGCCCACCCCCTAACAACAGGCGGCTTAGCTGGCCCACACAGCCTGAACCACACCCCCAGAGGTGGCCCCCTCTGGGACCGACGCCCCACGCTCCTCCCTGAAGACGCATCTTTGAAAGCCGGAAGAAGAAATTAAAAGTAAAACAAACAAATAAAATAACCAAACAGTACCCACGGGTATAAGAATTGGCGGCAAAACATTTTTTTTCTGTCCTCTAGGATCAAGGTTTATATGAAAATAAGTCATGCTTCATGCTAAATACATCGTTTATCTTACATGATCTTTGAATAAAAAAGATTTGCTTTTTATCTTATTTACAAGCACCCATGCAATATAACTGAGAAAGTCCTGCAGGTCAAATTGCTTCAATTAAGAAAAGGAAAAAAATAAAATATTTTCTAACCTTTTTACAGAGTTGTCCACATGGGACAAATTGCTTATATCTTTATGAGGGTAAAGTGAGGGTAAACAGACACAAACGGAAATCCAAACCCACAGTTTATGTATAGATCTTTGACACTGTCAGATGAGCAGGAAGGTGGTCAGCTACTGGCAGCTCCCATGTCTATACCTGGTGTCTACGACTATGGACAGAAGTACTGGGGGGGGCAGGTTTTGGGACGTTTACATTATGCAACAACAACAACAACAACATAATGAAGGAGATATTGCCTCAGACCCGGCACACTATCCATTTCTATGGTGATAAACATGACCTTTTTTTTCCCCCATTTTAAAATATCTATTCTTAAATATTATGAGTGCTCTTGAAATAAACCACGTCTTTATCCATGATGCTTCTATCGTAAATGGCGTTAAATAATCTTAAGTGCATGGACATATATCACATTAGGGTTTACAATTATCTTGACACTTAAGGTCGTTTTCTTTCGCTCTTCTTCTCTGTCTTCTCCTTCTTCTCCTTCTTCCTCTCTTTTGTGTCACATTGGCTACATGAAGAAACCTGGTCACTTCTCTTTGGCACAGTCTCACATTTGTGCTCATGGATGTAGGCGAGTGATGCCAACCCGCTGCGCTGGCCTCACTGCGAGATTGCTACAGATTTTACACAGAAAAACTAAACAAACAGGTAGGACAAAGAGCCATCCACTGTGAACGTGTACCGTGTTCCTCGCTGCGCACGCTTCCGTCGAGTTGTCCAAATTTAGTGACAAGACATGCATTTTTTTTGTTTTTCTTCTTATGGCTTTCATCCCCTTTTAAACAACAAAAACAACAAAGACACGTGAGAAATACCCATTGATGTTAGTGTCGCTGAACATGTAGGAAAACATAGATTTTTGATATTGCCACAAATAAGTAGGATTCACCTAATGCCCTGCAGATAGATAGAGGGAGATGAGAAGTGTCCGTTGAGACTAATGCTGTAGCAACGTTACCTGTTGACCTATTGTGTGTCGTATGTGTGTGTCTGTATGTGCGTGTGCGTGTTTGGAGCGGTGTAGTGTGTGTGTTGGCATGACTGTGTGTGCTGTCTTAGTTTCTCAGGGCCTCTTTCTGCTCCTTCTGACCCTTGGCGGTGCGATTTGTGATGTTGTTGAGGCAGGCTCTGACCCCCGCCAGATGCAGCAACGACCCCGCCGCCTCCTTCATCTCCTCGTCGTCACTCTCCGGGGGCTTCTCTACGGCTGTCGCCCGCCGTTTCTTCAGTGGCAGCGTGTCGCTAATGCCCCTCACTCGGTTTTTGGTCCAGGGCAAACTGCTACCCGCCAGAGTTCCAAGCCCTGCCCCCGAACTACGTCTCTTTTCACGCAGGGGCTGCTGGGAAATGTAGGTAGCGGCGGCAGCGGCGACATGAGAATCAAGTGGGATCTCCCGGGGCTCCGTTTTGACATCGGACTGGATTTCCACTGCGATGATATCGTCGTCATCCAGTGGAGAGGAAGGATTGGTGTCTTGAGAGGAGCACAGCCTGCTGGGGGATTTGGCGGTGCTATAAGTGTGGTCCTCCTGGAGGTCCTCTCCGCAGGGTAGAGGGGAGTACCGGGATGGGCTGTCCTGTCCGCGGCTCAGGTAATCGCCCAGGGATGATCTGTACGAGGAGAGGACACAGAGCGGGAGAGAATAGTTACTCCTGCTGTCACACTGCCAGACAGGTGAACCACCTGAGTACGCTCGAGTGGAGCTGCAGCCCATTGGAGATAAACCATCACCCTCAAACAGCTCCCCTGGGTCCCCTCGTTCATATGTCTCAGGTTAGCGCTCTAAAATGAGCCGACCTTTTCTTGACAGAATACAAGGCTCTTTATTTCACTTTAATAATCACCTCAAACAGGAAATCAGATGCTCTCGGGATGGTACTTAGAGGGTGTTTTTTTTAAGTGCTGAGAAAATCAGATACACTTCAGATATGTAAATACACTTTCATGTAAAGAACGTTGGTGAGTTCTAAAAACCTGCACATAGAGGTCAGAGAGATGTGACACTCTGCAGCGCCTAATCTACACTATACATCAGCTATTAAATTACATTTCAACGCATATTTGGGTCTATTAGTCAGAGGACTTTCTTGTCTGTGAGACACTAAAGGACAAGAAAGCATTCTGACATCAAATAAATCACCAGGAGCTTAAGCGATGCATCTTGGACCCCCCCCATATTAAAATCTTATAAGAAAACATGCACCCTTACAGTGATCAAATATTCACTCCATACCTTTAGTCAGACTGTGGGTATGTTTAATTCATTATGCAGCTCAGGCCATGGTGCTCTTACGCTGCAGTGATAGATGTGCATGTCCATGCATGTGCCAAATGTTCTCTGAATCACAAGTCCTCTCTCTAACACAGCCGTTTATGTGCGTGAGAGTCAAATCATTACATAAACACACCTGATTAAATGCTCTCGGTGGCGACCGCCATGAGTCTCCCAAAGATTTAATTACGCAACCTGAGTGGAAAAATGCTTTGCGAGGCCTGAGCATGTCGGCCTTTTGTTCGGAGCTCTGCCTACATGTATTTGTGTGCTTTAGGAGGGACCAGTGAAATCAGAGGTCGTGACCTTTGCACCTCGATTGAAATGTAAGCAGTCAAATCGTGGCTTTCGCTCACAATCACCACTTCCTGGTTGTTGTGACCGCGCCCCAGAAGTGTCTTTTCGTGCGCATCTAAATCTGACCACACTTATCACTCGACTGGCGTGAATAATTTACACAACCTGACTTTCTGTCTTCAAAGCAGTTTGCAGTAGTCGGATTATGGGCAGACTCAACACACGCCACAACGATTGCCGCGAGGTTACGTGTTGGTAAACTAGCTCGTGGATCAGCATCGTGGCTTCTCCTCGCCCAAAACTATTTTGCCATAGTTTGCTAGGTTCCTACCAGTTGCTACCCATGTGCAGATCATGCAGGCTAGCTTGCCGTCCACATGACCTTGTAAGTGGATTCACAACAGAGCTCTCTGGGGGCGTTAGTCCGACTTCATCTGAGTTGTCTGGCCCAGTTTTCTTGCATTGGTTTACACGCACAATCTCCTGCCTTTACTGTGAGATTACCCACCTTATGGCCGAGGTCCTGCTCCCCACAGGGCTTACAGGTAGGGGTCTGATCACAGGGAAGAGTGCCTGGCTCCTGACACGAGCACCGTTCTGGATCACACCTCGAGGAACTGAAAGAAAGAAAGCAGAAAGTATGAAAAATAAGCCATAGCAGCAATCAAAGATGAACTGATCTCCAGGTGAATGTGCTCAAAAATAAGTTTTGCAACTGAACTTTTAAAAAGAAACTTTTATTTATAAAAGTTTGACGGGATTTTTATTGTGTAATACCGCAAGTGGCCACAATGCAGAATTCTACCCAAAATATTAGAAGGAAGCCCAGAGGAAGCTTCTCCAAAACCCAGTCGGACCCCGATGAGACCTGGGAGCAGCTCGATGAGCATTCACTGACCGTCTGAGGAAGCCAACAGGGCAATATTGATGAGCAGGGCAAGGTGAAATTGAGCGGGAAAGCGTCATAAATGAGTTAAGGCCGCTGCGAATCATTCAATTACAAACGACCGCTGGGCTTGGCTAAATCCAGCCCGTCTGACGCTGTAGGCTGGGCAGTGAGTCTTCTGAAGCTTACCGGAGGAAAACCCACATTTCTGCACCTGCTAGTTGAAGCATGCTTGTCTAGTTAAAAATAATCCAATGTGACTCTTTGGAAAGTGGTGAAGAAACTATGGTAAATGTATTTTTGCTGTGTTTAAGTTGTACTATGATCAATGTTGCTGTTGACCTCTGCTCTAATCCCCAGAGACCTCGGTCACTGCTCAGGCTATATGGTTCTTGAGTCTACCTTTGTCTTAAGGCTCCTTGTTTGGTCTACAGACCAAAACAATGCCCAAAACTATGTTGGGATTGCATTTACTGGTCAGAGAACACCTACGAGAAGGCTTCAAACAGAGTGGACAGACTGTGGAGCATAAGTAGAAGAGATAGTGGTCAAAGCTTTTAACATTGCAACAATGCCAATAACCAAAATTTAGAGGAACTAGACAACTTTGTAGAAGAGCAACTCTCGAAAAAGCCATTACACACTCTGACTATGCGGGCATATGGCAACCCACCTGGAGTTTACAAAAGAGCGCTTTCTCTGAGCTAATGAGACAAAAATTGAATTCTTCACACTGAAGGACAATCATTTCAGCTGGAATAGAACAGGTGCTGCTCATTGCTCAGCCATCACTGGGCACCACTAAACTGCACAATGGGCTGTTAGTGGCCAGAACATGTCCAGATCCTTGAAGAAAACACCGCGGAGCAGAAGAAAACAAATCATCTTGCAGCTACACCGTGAATCCCACAATCAGGATAATGGACTGGCTTTGGAACAAATCCCCAAATGTCCCCCTGTGGCTCACCCAAAGCCTAGACTTGAAGCCATTTGAAAATCAGCAGGGAGACCTGAAGATCATGGTTTACCAACACGCCTAATCCAATATGACAACTTGCAGATTTAAGGCTGAAGCCGCTGTCATTGCATCTGCTATACTGCGGCGGCCTTCCTGACTCTGAATTTATCTGCATTTGAGGAGAAGTCAGGCCTTTCAGAAATAATCTACCCTGTCTCGCTTTCTCGGTTGAAAGTTGTACAAGTTGATTGAAACCCCCATTCCTCCACCCTGCCAAATATAGAAAATGGATAGCTAAGAGCAGCTAGCTTAGTTTAGGAAAAACAATGTGTGGATTTTACAAATCAGCGTTTGGAGCCGTGGTGCTGAATTGATTTGTGATCACACATCTTTGTTCTCAGGTATGTTAACGGTGTCGCTGCGGCCTCAAATTTACAGCCAGATGCAACAGGAGCGGTATCATATAATTCAATCAAACCTCGTCGGGCTCAGCGAGACGGCGGATGCCTTTTTTAAATTACGTCGCTGCATCGCCAATGAGGTTTGTGTGTAGACGCCTTGAAAATTAAAACCTGCAGACGTTAGCTCCTGCTGCCCGTCAAGGTCGGGAAGACATAAAAGCCCTCAATGAGGAAACATGGGGGGTGGGGGGCAACGGTGTCTGAGTACGAGGCCCATCAAAGATTGAATAGCAATAAATAACGTTCCATGCCATTTCAGAGGCATTTTAAATGGTTTGGTGTTACTTGAAAAATCCCGAGTGATAAAACTTCTAAAAATTAAAGACCATGTGGACAAAAACAGATTCAATTCTTTCGCTCAACAACGCAGCTCAACGCACCTCAGTGCAGAGGCAGAAATTACAGTCCAGAGAGATAATACAAATTTAAAGTACATATCAGGGGATTATGTGCATCTTTGTTGCCCCTCATTGCAGAAAACTCAATGCATGTGTACATCAGAGCTGAAAACTCTAATTACTTTCAGCCGGCTGCTCTCCACCGTCGTCCCACTTCACTGAAACAGCTGTCATTTTCATCTCCAGGGTCACTTCTCATATTCCCGAACAGCGACCTGCTGTACGACTCGCCTGAAACGTTTGTTAAATCCTGCCGGCTTTTTTAAAAAAAAAATCGCCGTCCCTAATCTTGGCAAATATATGATCGATGTCACGGGGAGGAAATTTAATTTGCCACAGGAACCGCAAGCTCATTAAAACATGCAAGTTGTCATGACGAGACCCCCCTGAAATTCATACCCGTGTAGCATGCACACGCGACTTGTGCCATAACGGAGGGAGATGAATTATGATAGATCTGTTTGTCGTTGCTGCTACGTTTGTGTAGAGGTCCGCCTGCGCCTGCAGTAATCTTATTGACTCCAGTTAGTGCAGCTCTGCCCCTGATATCTCCAGCTCTGCTCTCCATAACCTTATAAGTAGGTCCCTGCACAGAGTCTCTTTCATAATCTTGATCTGTTGCTACGTGTGTGTGTGTGTGTGTGTGTGTGTGTGTGTGTGTGTGTGTGTGTGTGTGTGCGTGCGTGCGTGTGTGTTGCGGGGCAGTGCATTAGGTCTCCCTTGGTTGATGTGTGTGCGCCCACCACTCCTTCTCACTCCAGCCCTGGCTTTGGGTTGCCATGGCAACGGCTCCCCTTTCCACATGCCACAAAGTGGTAGATCATGCATCAGCAGAGAAAGTGATAGAGAAGGAGAAAGGGAGAGAGAGAGAGAGGAAGGGAGGGAGGGAGGGAGAGAAGGGGGAGGAAATACCGTGGTCTGCTTGACACAGCCTCTCATAGCTCGGCGACAAACCACTGTTTACCCTGGATACACACAAATACACACACATATCTCACTCCAGACAAGTCTCCTCTTATGTTTCTTTGCCTTTGGTATTTAGATCACCCCCATCCTTCCCCTCTCTTCCTCCCTTTCTCTCTCTCTGTCTTTGTCTTTTGTATTTTTATCCTGGCCTGTTGATTGTTCTTTCCATCTCTATCGATCTCGCCGCCGTCCTGTGCATGCTGGTGACTCATATCTCTGGCTGAGCACACATGCTGTCTCTGCAAGGTAAAAGGCTCAGGACATATGCTGAAGAGATGAGGTGACAAACTGAGTGTGTGTGTGTGCGCGTGTGTGTGTGCGAGGGTGGGGGTAAACCCGCCCACATCCTCAGTTTGGGCCACAAGAGCTCAAAGCAAAATAAAAGAATAAAGAAAGAAAACACTCTCGGAAGAGGAAAACAGGTCATGGATGATATTGTAAACAACGAGGAGGTGTGTGTGTTGGTGGGTGTGTGTGCGCGCCTTTTTCCTGGAGATAAAATATCTCCTAGACTGTTTTTCTTTCCTCCCCCTGCGTCTGTGGAGCGGCTCTGCCTTTCTGTCTGCTTCCCCCGTCTTTTTGCCCCGCCCGCCCGCCTGCCTGATTTCCAGGCCAAGCGGAGCCCTCAGCGTCCCTCCCCTCGCTGCTGCTCTCGTGTGCTGCTTTGCTCTCCTGTTAAATGAGTTCCACATGGGGCTGCAGGCTGCGGTCTCTGTGAAAGGAGCAGCGCAGACAAGCACGCAAACACACACACACGCGGGGTCCGAAGGTTCAAAGGTCATTCCCAACTGTTTGAAAGCGGGCTCCTGGTCCTCCTGTCTGTCTGCCTGGGTGCTGTGCGTTAAACAGAACACAGAGTCTGGGGGCAGCATGCATAATAATGTGTGTGACTGACTGGCTGGTGAACGCTGGCAGTTTAACTGGATGGCTCGTCGATCTGACACTCCAGCTGAGCGTCTAAGTGGTTGGCTGACTGACATATACCATGAGCAACAGGGTGGGAGGGAGGCGCATTAAAAGCATTTACTGGAACTTAACAAGGCTTTGAGACGTGGCCACAAGCACGTGCGTTCGTGCTGGGAGTGATGTGGAAGACTGGACTGATCCATCTGACGGCATCTCTGCTCTCTACAACTACTGACTACAGCGTTTTCACCTGACAGACTGTGTAAGGCGTCTCCTGTCTGTCACCCTCTGACTGCTGGGGTAGGATCCCACACGACGAACGGATGGATGCATTGATGAGTCGTTGGCGCCTTCCGCTCATCCAAAAACATCTGAATTATTAAAACATATTTGCTCTTCAGCTGTCTACAGTGATAAAAACACAGCGGCGCAAACTTTGCTTGGAATGGGTTTCATTAGACGCGATCTCATGCGTAAAACCTCCTTCAACCTCTTGCCGACTGAGCCCATCATTGATATTTGGAGGTATTAAATGTTGAACTTAAGAGTGCTGGGTTATATTTAGAGCCCAGTTGTCAGCCACCGCTGAGCCATTGTTTAGTGTTCATCCCGAGGAGGCGCTCACCATTGGACCGCAGAGAGGCTGATTTCAGCCCACGTTAGCTCAAAGTGGAGTAGCTCTGAGAGCTCTGGGCACTAACAGCCCTAAACTCACTCCCTCTGACAGTGCACCTTTCACACCCTGACTCTTCTCTCTCCTCCTCTCAGAAGCACATTACACATTTAAAAACTTTCCTTTTGGAAAGACTCTGCCCGTCACGCGCATCTGGCCCGGCCCTGCTCGTCTCCCCTGGTGTCCATCCATCTGTCCACTCAGACACATCATTCAAGATTGTGAGTGTCTGGGGGGGAGTCCAGGTTTTCAGACTCTCTCCAACTTCGGCTCCTTGACCATTACTACTCCATTATCACCGGCGGTGGACGACGCGCCGCAGACGCCTAATGTATCCATTTCCCCCTCCATTTAGGACTCGGCAGCCCAGTGAGCTCCTGGAGTGCTCCCTGATTGGGATTGAATGTCCATTTAAACTGCCGTCCAGCCACCAGGGAAGAGGTCGGGTAGGGTGGAGGCAAGGAGGAGGAGTAGGAGGAAAAGAGGGGAAAAGGAGGAGACACATGGAAATAATGGTGCCGTTTCTGGCAATTATGTGATAGATTTGATCAGAAATGCCCGCCTGGGTGTCAGGAAATGCGATGATTACCGGCTTATTGTTACGTCAGTGTTGCACCTCTAGGCCTTAAGCTTCGCAGCCGGGTTAGAAAATTCCACAAGCTACATAGAATCAAGGGCAGTTTAGGTGCAGCTGTGGTTAATTTTTGCACCCGTCCCATCACCAGAAAGACAATGTGCAGAAGAGCCTCTAAACTGAAGCTGAAGCTGCTTTCTTCCCCTCCTTCTCTCACTCCCATGTCTCCTTCACTTCTTCTTTTTCTTTAAACTTTAAAATACGCCTCCACAGAAAAAGCATTCCTCCTCTGGCATCGAGTTAAGTGTCAGAACTCAGCACTCAGTATTCTCAAGGTGCGCTTGTAAAAAAAAAAAAGGGGGGGTGGTGGGGGGGTTGGAATTGAGACGATTGGATTTGGCACTTCTGTAGAGGGTGAAATGGGGGAAGACAGAACGAAAGAGAGAGAGAGAGAATAATGGAAAGAAGTTTAGGACAAAATTTGTGTGTTTAGAAATGTTCACGTTTCCTGTCCACATGCAAAGGTCGTGACCTTTGCCGTCAATCATCAGCATTCCTAAATACAGAAAAATCGAATTTTCTTCACATCAAACCTTAATCTCAGGTCTGAAACTATGACTCGCAAATGACATAAGAATAAACCGCTATCCTGTAAAAAAAATAATCTCACCACAGCTCACAGCAACATTGAACCTTAGAGCCTGACCTTGGATGCCTGAACAGAATGGGGGGGTCTGCAATAAAGAACTCTGCCTAAGATCTGAGACATCTGTCTGTCTGTGCAGCAGAGAACTCAAGATACAGTACCTTGTAGTAGAACTCCTCCATTCTTTCTGAAGAGGGGGCTCCCCGACCACAATGGGGGACTAGAAGGAGACAAAGAGATAAAGGAAGCGCTGGTCAATCACTTGATGCAGCAGACAGGCTGGCCCAGTGGGCTTCATGGCGAGGCGGGTAGTGAGACAGGAATTTGAGCGCATAAGCCAGCGCTTCTGATTATAGTGATTAGATTCCCGGGTGTCCCACTGTTGCCATTATTCCCTGTGATTACCTCAGAGAATTACAGCCTCGCTGCTGTAGTCTACGGGGGTAATTTCTCATGACAACCCCCTGCCGCCCGCCACTGGTCCATTCACACACACACACACGCACACACACACACACACATATATATATATATATTATATATATATATAAATCATCACATACATTAAACATAGATGTTTGAGAAATGCCGTAGAGGCAGACACACACCCTCACACACACCCTCACACACAAAGCTGGGGACCCAGTTAAGGTGATCATTGCACCACTAATGAGGGAGGTAATGATGGCATTTCTCACATAGATGGAACCTCACTCACGCAAACACGCAGGAGAAGCCAGCGGAGAAGGTCCTGCTGGGTGAATCCATAATGGTAAACAAGAGGAAACGGAACTAAAAGAGCGAATTGGGGAGATTTATACGAGCTTCTGCTCCTTAAACTCTGTGTTTGACAACATCTCAGCCATATGGGCACACATGCACACGCACACACAGATGTGGGACAAGTGAAGAGCCGAGAAAACACCTGGGGAAGCTGTGGACTCGGCAGAAGCAGCCCACTCATCAGGAGAGTTTCCTTTGTAATACGAGTCCTGTTTTATGTTCTGCTAAGCTGCTCATTGAGAGGATTTGGAACGTCTGCACTTGTGATGTGGCTTTCACCTCACCAGATGCAGGGGGAATAAAGGCACGCGTGCACAGACAGGCTCACCCGAACACGTGCACGTACGTGCACCCCCGCGCGCACGTGCACATACACAAACACACGCACACAACACACACAAAGCAAAAATGAAAAGCAGGCGAAGGCAAATTTCAGCCCTGAGCCACCTGCTGTTGCTATGGAGAGTTGCCACATTGCGTTGCCACGGCGATAACATATTTTTCCTGTGCTAACAGCCTGTCTGTTTTCCCTACCATGCCCCCCCCCCCTGCACACCTCCTTCTCCCCCCTCCCGTTCTCTCTCTCACTCAGCACCTGCCTTATACTACATGTGTTGCCATGGTGGCATTTCCGTTGCCAAGGAGACCGTGTGCATTTAATGCAGTGGGCGAGGGGCTAAACTCGTGGCAGATGCTCATTCCGCAAACCCCCCCAACACCACCACCACCATCACCAATCCAATGTCTCCCTTTTTTCCCCTTTATGGGAGCTCCTCCCCAACCCCCTTGAGACATCCTTCCATCCATTCTATCCTCCCTCCTCCCCCTCTCATCCAGATGCTGATGGGGTGTGAAGGAATGCATCATGGAACTGACCTCCTACCCAGCATGCTCTTTCTCCATCCACACACACACACGCACACACACACACAAACACACACACGCGCGCGCACACACACACTCTTATCGTAATGATAAACCAAGTCTTCAGCGTCCTCGGATTGCTGGCTATTTCGTCCCCGTGTCCACACACACACATGTGCACACATGCGCACACACACACACGCTCACTGCAGGTGGAGGTCGGCTAAAGCATGGCAAGTGAGTTATTATGGTCCATGAAGAAGAGGTGTGAGCGACAAAGAGTAGAGGACAAAGAAGCATCCTTCCTCTCCCTCTCCTCCATCCCTCCTCCCTCTCCAACCTTTTTACCACTCTTTCTGCACCCTCTCCATATACCATATCTATCTCTTCTCATTCTCGTGGTTCATCTCCCACTTCCCAGCGCTGTAGACCTGCTTGAGAGAGTCCTTGACCTTAACATAAAAGACACGCTGTGCAGCCATTCACAGCCATTATGCTCCACAACCTGATATTCTTCAGAATGAGAGCCCTTGTTGGAGATATTGTACTGTATTGATTCAACCTACTGGGTGTCTAAACAAGAGAAGCAGATATTAACTTCTCACAGATTCAGCCTTTTGAGCTCGAGATCCATCTCCGAGGCAACCATCACGTGTGACACGAGGAGGAAGATGCTCTTTGAACGTGCAGCTCTGAATAGGGCCAAATGAGTATTTTTGATTTGATTTTTTGGGAGGGCGGGGGGTGGTTTGGACGGGTCCCCACTGCATGTTTCATCCACAGAGCTCCGCAGGCTCCAGGCGGTGTGAGTGCAGCGTAGCAGAGCACAGCTGCAATGTCTGACCTTCTGTCCACAGTGACCATGTTGTACCATGTTAATACAAAAAGCTTTAAAGGCTGATATTAATTATGCCCAGCTTACTCAAGCCAGACCCCCCCCCCCCCCCCCCCCCCCCCCCCCCCCCCTTCCAGCTCAGTTCTATAAATCGCAGCTTCGACTAAACATAAATATATACAAAAAAGGAATTCATCCTTAACACTCATATAAATCAAAAATAAATAGCAGCAACATCCGGCTGTATTGCATAATGGAGAAGTGATAGAAATATGGTGCTCGTGCCGTTGCAGATTAAAACAAATTGTGCATGAAATACATGCCGTGCGTGAGCTTTACCTCAGCTCTGGCAACATTTCAAAACCAAATCATAAATTCTTTGATTGATTTTTTTTTTTTTTACCTTCTTGGCAGCGGCTGCTTTTCATTAATCTATGAAAGGGAGAAAAGAAGGACGCTTGTTGGAGTTTTCCACAAGACTTTGTGTGTTTTGAGGAGCCACTGAAAGCTGTGAGTGCTTTCTAAAGCTCTCCATCCATGAGCAGAGCGGTAGCGGCGTCCACAAAAGAACAGCCAAATGACGTCACTCAGCTCCTTGGTGTCACCGGTGAGGTGTCCCCTTCACATTAGCCATCATTATAAACAATTCTGGGTGTTTTTAAGATGTACAGCCTCGGTAATGGCGCCTGGCACGCCGACGATTGGGCGGCTAAGAGAAACAGATGAGCGGAAAATCTGCACCAGTTAAATGCCGAATAAATCGCATGGGTGCTTTTGAACTGACACCTGTGTTGTGATTTTAGGTGCGTTTTGCCTTAAGTCATGTGACAACAATGTCATGTGACTAACAGGTGAGGCTCACAGTGGGTGAATAGTGTCGCTGCATTGGTGGTTATAAGTTTCAAGATGTTGGACTGAACTCAATGTGGAAAACAATGACTGTTGCCGAGACAACACATACACACACGTGCCTGCACACGCACTGAATTCTCCATATTCCCGCTATCACAATGCAAATGAGCAACCTCCGTCCTCCCCTCACGTGCCGACCTCGCCACCCCCCCCCCCACTCATGTTCCGAATCCGGCCTCCAATTTGTTCCACTTCCCTATACCTCATTGTTCAAAATGACACTTTTACATTTTATGGTGAACCAATTATTCTGTCTTACACAGTCCGCTGGCTCTGCAAGCCAACCTGCCCGGCTCGACTGGGGAGCGTGGGGGTGGGGGTGGGGTGTGGGGGGGGGGTGGTTGGTGGTATTCGGTGAGAGAGAAAGAGATAGAGAGAGGTGGGGAAAGGGACTAATAGCGCTCTCGCTAACACGTCCACCGGGATGACAGAACAGCTGGAAGTGAGTCAGGCTGGAGGAGAGGCCAGGAGAGGAGGTGGGTGAAGCTCCGCAGGTGGAGGCTACGGTGGCTGAGAGAGCTCATTACTTGATGACCACGAACAGCCGCAGTTGTGGTTGGCGCTGCGGCTGAGGACCACTTCTATGAACATCTTTGTGGTAACCAAAAGCCAGCAACTTCCCAAACAACTGTGCTCATGTTGCATCCAGCCTCCACAGTTCTGCAGGTGAAGGTCATCCTAAAGGACATTTCAGGGGGCCGATTCTGCCCACCTCAGCCCCACACACAGGCCCATATGATAACTTTAAACATTACTTATGGCAATGATGCTAAAGTTATCACATTATTTAAGGCGGTCTGTATACTGTATTTATAGCCTCTCCGGCCGTCTGGGTGTCTGACAGAGAGAAATTGGATAGGATGATTACATAAATGTAACAGGTGGTTTAATAGTGACCAGACATGCAAGTTTTAAAATAAGTTGGTCACCAGAACTTCACAACATACAGAACATACAGATATCCAGATTCCATACTGATATAGGGGAGCGCGATGACACAAGTCCCACTGCGATGAAACAAAGATTTATACCATTACCATGGTTACCAGAATCATAACTACTTGTCTCAGCACCTCCCCTGCTGTTAAGGATGCAACGTTGTGTTGTCTTCGCTGAAACTAAATTGTGCAATTAGGAAATATGAGATGGCTGGAAAGAGTGTTAACGGCAAAATCTGGAAGAGACTTAGATATTAGAGCCTCGGAATTAGTTATCAGCAGGTACAATCGGTGCATCTGGGCCTTTGTTTGTGTTTTGAGGGTTTGCAGGCAGATTGATGAAGGTGATGTTGGTCGATCCGAATGTGTTTCCATAGATTTGAGAGTGTTCGGCCCTCCGGGCCCCTGAGAAACTGGAGAATGACAGCGAGCACAGACAAAAGAGGCTTTAATTGAATGATAAAGTGGTGGGGGGAGACTAAAAAGAGCATGGAGGGAGAGAATGAATAAATCACAGCAGGGATAAATAAAGAAGATAGAGTAGTGGATGCCCCGCTAGTTGTAATGTATGCCTGAGGATGAACGGCAGGGTGTGTGGGACAATAAAAGAGGAGGCAGGAGAGCGAGACGAGCGGAACGGAGGAGTGTTGTTCGCAGCCGCAGGAAAGTCGAAACAGGGAACGCTGGAGAGAGGGTGAGGGAGTGAACAAGTGAGCATGTGGGGAGGGGGGAAAAGCTGTTTTACCTGAGAGGTGCCTGAGGGGGAAAGAGATAGGAGGAGGAGGAGGGGGAGAGGGAGCGGAAGTGAAAACAGCGTGGAAAAAGATTTAAGGAGAAGATGGGGTGGGTCAGGTACATAACGCCTGGGGCCGGGTGGATGGAGGGAGACAGATGGAGAGAGTGGTGGTGGAGGAGTGGGTGTGTTTCTTGTTGCATGTGCCTTAGGACTGCAAGTGTTTATTATTTTCAATAAATCATCAGAGGCAGTGAAAAGCCTACTGGGATACATGTGTAAGGCTGCTGCTCGTACGTTTGATCCACCACTCTGAGACTCTGATTGATTAATGAAACCCCCGTATCAGCACCTGTTGTTTAAAGTCAGACAGCCCAGATTGCTGTTTGTAACATTAGAAAATCCGACTTTATTCCCATTAATCAACTCTTCTTCTCCACTGACAGGGAGACCCACGCAAGGGTCGTGTCACTGCTCTGCCCACCACATGCACCACATGCAGTTGGAGGTGACCTACTGACCTACTGGGCTGTTCTCCGAGGAGCAGAGGAACTGGTCAGAATGGTAAATTTCCCTTCTACAAAACCCACCACACGATGTGATCAATGTGATCCACTTGGCTGAGACATTAACAGAGAGAGATGTCAGTGAGGTAGCGTAGCGTTAAAGCCAACTGGAGACAATGTTGCTAATGTTAATGTTGTTAGCATTAGCACTGTGCACAAAGCATGTTAGTCATAAACAGATATAACTGTTTTTCTTGACTTTGCACTGAGTTGTAGAACATGATGGAGTACTTTTCATCTAGTCTTGGATTATACAGTCTATTTCTAAATCGCGTTTCTCCTGTAAAAACCTGTTTCCCAAGTCAAACATTTCACCCACACATTCACTTAAAAAGAGAACAACATGTTTTGCTGTTTTTGCAGCTTCAATCCTTTTTGTGCACGTTTTACAAGTGGAGTTCTGATCAGATGATGAAAAGAACAAGTGCAGGGAAATGATTAAACCACTCGTTTCCCTGGATTAATGATAACGCCGCTGATCTGCTGGGGCACCTGCCGTATCTGTTGTTGCATCTTTTCCTCCAATCCAGATTGGTGAGCAATTCATTAAGGAAATCAGATCCGACACGGGACAATCAATCAGCCAATCTGCTGCTCGGTCTCACCTGTGGTGAAATGTCTGAGGCAGGGTGGGCGGAGAGGTGGGCGGCGTGGCGAGGCCGGGCGAGTAGGGATGGTACGGCGTCTTCTTCAGGGCCTGGATCAGGTTGTGTCTGTACTCTGGATCTATAGACCAGAGGGAACCTTTGCCTATGCTCTGAAAGAGAGGAAGAAGGAGGAGGAGGAGGAGAGGGAAGGAGAGAGATGTTACTGGAAATGTTACCAGGTCCCTCAAAGCAAACTGCAAACACGGTGCAGAGGCTCCCGACACAGAGCTCAAAGTTCAGAGCCCGACCTGTACACACAGGCCCGTATTCCGCCGGGAGATGACGCTTGGAGGAATGACTATTATTAGTCTCCTTTGCCATCTCACTCAACATTTCCCTTCCTCTCTGCAGCAAGAAAGAAAAAAAATCAGCGGAGCTTTTTTCTGATTAGGACACAGGCAGACTCTTTAACTTCTTCCACTCCAGAGGCGATGACGGTGTGTATTTTTAGATCAAAGCGGCGCCTAATGAAGCTGTCGGCTCCCAATCCCAGAGAAATCAGTCTATAGATTATGGAGAAGGGCGGATTCTCTGAAGGGGTTCCTTGAAAATGCATTCCCTGTCTCCTTCTTCGACTTCTCAGCACTTTCATCTCGACATCTCAGCGTGGCGAAACCCCGTGTTTGTGCACGGCAGCGGCTGAGGGAAGTGGGAGGGGGAGGAAAGGGGAAGCTGAGATTTAAGGCGTCCCGTCTTATGTTGGGCTCACTTTAGAGCGCTCTGTGATGTAAAGCAGGTACAGGCTGCAGGGTGGGGAGATGTCATGACTGCCTGCTGCTCATTTCTGCTAATACTGTGAGGAATCTATTAGGAGGGAAATGTCAGATGTGCCAGAGCTGCGCATGGGAGCATTAATTGGAGACAGACCGAAGAGCATGTGATATCGAAGTGGGGGGGGGGAATTCACCTTTTCTCATGTTGGTGGGTCAAAAATGTGAGATGAAAACTAAGAGGTGAGTGGCATTTGTAGAACATGCAGTGCTGAAAGCATTCCATTTATTTGATGCCTGTCCTGGAACAGTAAACACCTGAAAAATACAATAAATAGATGTTGAGACGGGAGCAAAGAAAGTTCGTAGCATCAAGTGTAACGTGTATTTGCCTTGTTTTTCCGCCGCAACATTGGCTTCCTTTTGATACGAGGCTAATATGATCGCCCGAAACAGCAAACAGCCAAAACAAATTGCACACATGGTTCGTGCCGAGAAAGTCAGTGAACGCACCGCGATGCATTATTGTAAGAAAAGCCCCTTTGACAGAGGCTGTTGCAGGCAGCTGTCCCTCTCGACTCTGTTTAAAACCTACAAAGAGGTAAATGGGTCATTGTGGCTCTGCAGCAGAGGTAGTAATGGCTCAGAATCAGCAACCTTTATGCTGGAAAAGGACTGTGGCGTTCTCTTGGGACACTCATAAGAGCCATGACAGATTTAAAACAGGCAAGCAACACTTCCATTACAAATACTGTAATGTTTCCAGGATACTGAAAAACATCCAAGTACTCTCCAGGACTTTTTTTTCCTGTTCAAGGGGACCTCTGTTACAACCTGGTTCCCCACCGCTCAACTTTCTTCCTGCTTCCACTGGTTTTCCTGCACAACCATTTTTGGAATAAAACCCTTCAGAACACCATATAAAATGTTTCCAGAGTTGTCTGATATAATTAAGAATGCAAACGATCCCATCTGTGACCTCTCTGTGGCTGCATCGCCTTGAAAAAAACGACGGAATTTGGCAGTTTTTTCAAAACAGCATGTTGCAAAGTGTTGAAGTGGTTTGCAGTGATGAAATTCGCAAACTTGCTGAAATGTCACATTTAAACTGACATTCTGCGGTGGTGATATTTGGCTAAACACAGGCACAAAAACAAATAAGTAAATTGCAGCGATTAGTCAAACTTGAAAAGTTGAACTGAAATCGCGGGGTTGCGTAGAATTCGCAGGGTCATGTTAATGGTCATAATTTCACATGCAGGCTCCTTTAAATCAATTGAGTCCCAGCAGCAGAAATCCCTCATAATAATGTGATTAAAACTCTATCAGGCCTAATGAGTGATGATCAGGCAGAGCCTCCGTGGACACTCTGTCAGTCAAACGCTACTCTCACACATTGCAGCATCTGACCTTGTAAGGAGCAGCTAACGGCGCGCGCGCGTGTGCGTGCGTTGTTGACTGTCTCTTGGTGTCTGCGTCTCCGCATTAGTATGGAAGTCTTGTTAAACACGGGCCATATGTGCCGCGCTTTGCCGTGGGTGTGTGTGTGTGGCGACTTCCCTGGGGAGTGCGATATTACCCAGCATGGGCTGCTCTCGGGAGTGCTTCTATTACTGCCAGCAACGCCTCTCCTGGAGAGCATGATATTACACACACATACGCTTGCTCCCACAGAGGTGACCCCCACTGGGCCAAATTTCCCCTTGCACCTCCAGCGCGCCAGCAGCGTCTCTACATATATGTGTGTATCTGTGTGTGATCCTGCCGTCTGCCCGCATGCCAGACGATTAAATCAATGCTCTTTACAGAAAGTCCGCTGGGGCCTTTGCCTCTGCCAACCAGCCGACCAATCAAAAGAGGCCAGTCCGCAGCACCCCCGCCGGCTGACAGGCCAATCAAAGGGCGCAGCTAGCGGGAAGGGCCTGTCACCTGGGCTATAGCGAGTGGTTTCCGTGGCAACAGGCATCACCGGCACTTGGGAGTGATGAGGAGGCGAAGTGGACTTTTTTTATTTTGTGACAAATTCGAAAAAAGCTGCGAGAAGGGGGTGGGGGTGGGGGGG
The DNA here is from genome assembly GCF_003711565.1 of Takifugu flavidus. Lineage (NCBI taxonomy): Eukaryota > Metazoa > Chordata > Actinopteri > Tetraodontiformes > Tetraodontidae > Takifugu > Takifugu flavidus. The sequence continues at coordinate 11,716,745 of NC_079538.1, forward strand.
GGCAGCGCATCTGAGAAATCGATCGGCACGAAAAAGTGCTGCAGGTCAGAGATTGAGCTTTCAGCGGGGATCAAGTTTGATAGTGTGACACCGATTTTCAAAACAGCGCAAGGTGGCTCTCATGGCAGTTATAAAAGACTGGAGGTCTTGGCATTCACCTGAAATCGTGCTTTTAACCTCCGTTTATACAGCTTCCTCCCTCCAGCCTCTGATCCCATCTGGTCGTCCTTCACCCAAACACTCGTTTCTGCTGTTTTCGTGGCGCGTCTGCACTCCGGAACCGTCGCTTACCGTCACTAAAGAGCTGGATTACACGAGCAATAACCCACAACTCTGAACGTTAACCCCTGCTCTTGAAAACACCTTCCCCAGGGGCAGATTAAAAGCCCCCAGGGATCGCCTCAGATGTTAAATTTCAGCAATATGGAAACAAATGGACCTGAATAAATGTGTCGGTGTCACTGCAACGTTCGGTGGGTTCAATTAAGGAAGGAGCCGCGCTCACGACTGATTTGAGTAAACCTCTGTGACAATTTTTGGTGCGACCAAAAGAAAAACACAATTTAGAAAATGGCTAAAAGGAGAGACGGAGGGAGGGAGACAGAGAGGGAGAGACGATTGTGTGTTGCCAACATCTGTTTCCTGTGTTATATAAGCTGTGGGGGCCGGCCTCCCTTGGAAATGGGAGATATTAAAAAAGTCCTGCTGCTGCTGACCCCAGTGGTAACACCACACTGCCGCTACTGCAGCACTCTGGACTGTTAGCCGCTCACATCTACTCCCATTCCTCCCTTCAAACGCATCCGTGCTGTCCGCATGGATTAAATGGAACCACAAGGTAAAACCAGAGTGCACAGAACGACCATCAACAGTTGACTTGTTTCACTGGGAATGCAACTTAAAAGCAAAATAATAATAATAATAATAATTCAACCATTTGGGTTTCTTCTGATGTTCTTTGATCCCTCTTTGTAACCTCTTTCCTTCCCTTTGTAGCCTTTTATCTTCTTGAAACTGCCCACCTCACCGCTAGTTAGCTTAGCTTGATATAAATGCAATACTTCAAATTGCAACTGTATTTTCCTCAGCAGCCTTTATTTAAAATAATTCCGCCTGATGGTGCCTCCAAAACAAATAAATTCATTCCTAAGGTTTGTTCCTTGGGTGTGAGCATTAAATAGAACCCTAAAAATGAAGCAACGACCCCACATGGGCTTATGCATTTCCTTCAATCGTTTTTCTCACTATGTTTAAACAATTTATCGCACATCACCCCCCCTCCACACACACACACACACACACATACACGCACACATACACATACACACACACATTCTCAGAGTCATCTGCTTTTACAGCCTTTTTTGTTATTATGTTCAGCTCACTTATCCTTTTAATGCCTGTTTCTTTATATTCATATCCAGGAAGTGGAATCAATTGTGTTCCTACAGAGCAGCACTGAGGGCGAAATAGTTCAATTCAAGACTAAGAATGCTCACTATTTTTATACATTTGTCAACAAATCCCATTAAACGAGCAAATGCAACAGTATATTAACGTTATGAACAAGCTGCCTGGTTACCCACACCCCTGCACTTCTGTGCTGCGGAGCTTCATTGTTGTCCAAAACCTATTAAAAACACATTATTGAGTCTCACTGCTGCTGCGGATGACACAGATGAGCAAAGATTGCTGTTTATTTCAGCGAAACTGTCCATTCTGCAGCCATATTCTCTCTGGAAAGCTGCAACGATCCCCATCTGAACGCACAGATATTATAAAGAATTCCTTCATGTCCTGCCTGTTGCTGAAACGTCGGCCACGGCGCCGTGGCGGCCGGTACAGCGCAGCCATTTTCCTCCCGCCGCCGAAACTTTAATCGTAATTAACGGTGGCATCCATCAATGCATGGAGACCCGTCGTAAGCGGTTCATCCTGGCTATTACGAGAACAGAAAGTAAGTTTGGTTTCAAAAGCAGTCGTGAAATGAGATTAAAGAAGACGCACGATGCGCGGGGAGCAGCGGGCCGCCAGTCTGGTTGAGAGAAACATGGCGTGACATCACCAGAGACGTTGTTAGCTCGGTGCATTTTCATTTGTAATGCGACTTTTATCGCCAATCGAAAGAAATATGACTGTGCTCAATGTCCTGATGGACACACGCAGTCGGGCTAAAAGGCATTAAGCCCAATTGAGTTTAAGCCTGTTGAGGCACCACAGGGGTCCGTCCACATTTTCCTCCACACGCACAGATTATCGGAGGATTAATAATTCAATAGGCACGTCGGCCAGATAGATGTCCAAACAGTCGTTAAGATATTGAGTTTGCTGGATGAAACAAAAGTTCTGAGGCAGAGCGTTGGCAGCAAGGAAATTCTGGGGTGCAGAGAACAAGGAAGGTGTTGACCTTTGTTGTTATTTAGAGTGGCAAAACGTCATACGTGTAAAGAAATAAACACAATAAGCCCGACCAGAGGTCTGTTTAGCCCCCCTCATGAGGGCCCAGTATCAACTCTGGCCTCTAATCCTGACAGTCGGGCGCTGGTGAGCGAATTTGTCTCGTTTCAGTGATAAAAATGGCTGAATTTTAAAGACTAACTAGCACGTCCACCTTCAGTGCTCAGGTGTGAATTTCTTTCAATTTCAAACTGTTGTCTGTGGAGCTGGCGGTGTTTCCACCTGTGGCTGGCTCCATTAAACACGTTCAATTCCCCGCTCACTTCGCTCCCAGTGCCGTCGATCAAACTTAAACTGGTGAGCAGAAAATAACCACAAATGCCGCGAATTGGCCTTCAAAATACTGATTACACTCCAACGGCGCCCGACGCGCCCATAATAACTCGTCACTTAGCGATTCATTCCCCTGAGATGGTTTGAGCTTTAGGGATTTTCTTTTCCTTCATTTGCCTTGGCGGTATCACGTTCACGGCCGGGAAAGTTCTCTGAGGACGGCGCACCGAGAAGCCAACGTGTAGATGTTTAAATCGCGCGCCTCAGGCCTCGCCGAGCAAATGACACGTTGCAACGAGGCTCGTCTGTCATAAAAAGCAACATGTTGCACAGGACCACAAAACACACAGCAAAAGAAAATAAACCTGTCATTTAAAGAGAACACTTTAAAGCTATTGTAAAAAGGAAACATAAGGAAAACGCTGTGGATGATTAGACGCTGGTGTCCCTGAGCCGGCCCACACACAAGACAAGTTCTAGAACTTCGAACTGGAGTTCTTTTCCAGCCTTATTAGGTCTCCTTCACCAGAACCTGAAGGAAATATCCTGCTTGACTATGTCCCTCTGGCTGACGGATGGCTTATGGGAGCCGTTTAAAAAGAGTTAGACTATCGTCTTTTTGATGGGAAAGAGTTTTGAAGAGTTTTAGTCTAAATATCAGTGACATCATCACTCGACATTGACTACTGCAGCTTAAGAACTCACACAAAAAAGATCAGAACTCGCCCAAAATCGGGCCACTGTCAGTGTTCTGATGTGTGCATCTGGTTTTCTGTGAGTGTTTATTAGCAGAAACCATTGCATGCCCAATCTTGAAAACTGTCAATTAAAGGAGGGTTTACGAGCAACAGGGCGACGGCCCTGCGTCAGCGCTGCTGCAACCCGTTAATTACAGCGCCAGGAGAGGCGTGAGCTGCCCTCAAACAGGGGCACAACTCCTTAAAAACAGCACTTTAAATGGAGATGAAAGGAAAAACGCACCAGCTACCTGTGCTCTTTGTTCAATTGTGCACTTGAGTGTGTGCGTGTAAACTTGGAACAACAAATGAGATCAATTATTCTTATTTAAATGACTGATTTTGACCAAAATAACTCCAAAGGTTTTTTGTTTTTTTAACTCACTCCTGATCAGGAATTGAATTGATTTCCAGCATCTGTGGGAAATCATTCACCTTCTCTGGTTTGATTGAGAATTTTGCTTCTGGACTAATTTTAATGAAGGAGCGATGGTGAACGGGCCAAAGAGGAGCCATTAAAGTTACGGCGCCACATAAAGGCACTTTAATTTTAAAGAATAATTGGATTGTCGGTGGTAAGTGTGGTTCTAAAAATAACAAATCACACAGGAGGAAACGTCACTAATGTGGTTTGTTCTTTTTTCCACCAATTTGAGAGACAGCCCCTCTCCACACAACATGTGACTCGCTGCAGATGCTCGGGTTAAAACGTAGAAGGAATGAGAATGTCTGTCATCTCAGAGAGGTTAATTTACCAATTTACCAGATGACAAACTTGAGTGTGAGACTGAGAGAAATTACAGTTGGTCTCCGATTACTAAACTGCTGTTGTCTTTGTGTTGTGATTTCATAAGAGGCTTTGAGAAATACATCTCTTTGAATGACTGCGACTGTGTGTGTGTGTGTGTGTGTGTGTGTGTGTGTGCTGCTACAACAGTGATCTTCTGCACTGATCCAGCAGTCTGAGGGCAACAGCTCTTGTCATTAAGACATGTCATTCAGCACTGCGAGGAATCCTGTTTGTAAACAAAGCCATGGAAACGGCGAGAATCACACACTCTCACGCTCTCTCTCGCATGTTTGCACGCTACCACCGACACTGACACACACACACACACACACACACACACTTAGAGCGGGGAGCTTATTATAAACTAGTCTTCATCTTGTCATCTGCCTGGATATGACCCAGAAATACAGTCACTGGAACAAATAGGCCACTGTCGTATTAATCTCCACCTCTGCAAATTGATGGAAATCTGATTTGGTGCATTCATGGCAAACCTTGTTTCCCTGCTGTCTGTAATAACCTGTAATAACCTGTAATAACCTGACCTCCCTGTCAGAAAATCCTCCCTCCTCTTCAACATCAAATGCAACATAGAGGAGAATAACCTGGGACCTGTAAGTCAGCGGCAAATTTGAACAAACACGGAAGGGAAAAATGAAAAACCTGATAAAAGCGAATCTTTCCGTGCTGAGGTTCTCTGCAAAAGGCTCTGAAAGTTGGACTCTGACTAAAATGAGAGAGATTCTGTAATTGCAGCTTCAGATAAAGCTCGGTGCTTGGCAGGTAGAGTAGGAGTCTGCAGAGAGGTGCCCTCATTTCTACACGCGTGTGCGTCTGTTAGGCATTCATGCATGCCTGAGAAGTGTGTATGTGTTGTTTGTTTGTGTGTTAGAAGTACTGTGTGTGTGTGGGTGTGTGTGTGCGGTAGATTTGAAGGGTTAATTAGCATCCTGTCTTTAGCGGTGTGCAGCGGCAAGGAAGACAACGCGGGCTGTCCTTGCCAAAATCACCTCTACACATGCAGCTCCCTCTCTCTCTCTCTCTCTCTCTCTCACACACACACACACACACACATGCAGGCACAAAGAAAGGTGCCCACAACACAGGCGCAATCCTCGACACACGGACAGCATGTATGTATATAACACAAGCAGAGGACAACCGTCCTCTCCTACTCAGCACCTCCATGCCCATCTGAAGCTCTCTTCATTACACACACGGTGAAACACACGCACCCAAGTCAGTAAAGCCAAACCAGTTTTCCTGTTGCTACAGCAACAGCATACTTTTATGTCAACTGCAACCTAGTTACTATGGAGATATGTATACAAGAGAAACTCTGCTCAGTTGTAGTCAAGGGCCAGATGACAGCATAGCGTGCGGATATGTGCATAGAAACACACTCACACACACACGCACACGGTCCTGCTCATCCTTCATCCATGTTGTTCCACACAGACACACACATAAGGAGGAGCTCAGGTTCACACGCTGGTCAAGGAAAGCATAAAAAGCTCCCATATCCCCCAGTATAATCCCAATCAAGCTAAACACGCAAAGCTCACATTGATCCTCGCTGTTTGTCCCCCCCCCAACACCCTCGGGCAAGATGAAATCTGAAGTCTTCTGGCATCTGTGTTATTAAATCCTCCAGTATTAATTTAGCACTAATTGAGTGAGGGATTCATTCCCCGTTTACCCCGAGTCTTTAATGGAGTAAAATCTGGATAGGAAAGCCGGTATAAAGGACTGTATCGAGGCTTAAATCAAAAGCGAAAAGCTGCTCCCGCTGGGGGAGCGCATAACGTCTGAGTGAAAGAGAACTATGAAAGCAGAGATCATCAACTATTGATAAAGCTGAATCTGGTACAACTGTAGACAAAATACAGAATATGTTTGACTTCAAGTTAGATATGCCTGCAAACCACTGATAACTGTCTGTGAAATAAGTCCTAAGCACACTTAATGGGCTGTGTGTTTTAAGAGTAACATTGATATGCTAATAAACCAGTAATGAAGCATCTACCAATGACTGTCTGTATGTGTGGCGGGTCAGGCAGGCAGTGTCATATCCTATTGATTTTTGCTAGTTTTGGTTTATATTGATTTGCTAATGGATCATCTGTGTGGATTAATACCATCGCTGAAACTATTCCCAATTATTTCCACTCTTCAACAGTTTTTCCAGATTGGTTTCCACGGGATACATCTCACCCTCTGACGTAAATATTATCCAACCCTGGCTTTGAGGTGCACAAACCAAACTGGCTAAGCACAACACTCTTTGAGTGGTTCACTATTAAAATAAAGCCCAATGTGGCTACAATCATTCCCCGAGGAACAACAAGGAAGCAATAACCGGCTATGCCGGCGGCGCTGGGCAGTAAAGACAATGCGACATTCATTACCTGGCTCCGATCTTTATCCACCTTCTTGAAACACTTGTTGAGCGACAGGTTGTGACGCACTGAGTTCTTCCAGCCAGTAGGGGCGCTGGCAAAGTAAGGGAAGTGCTCCAGAATCCACCCGTAGATATCCTTCACCGGCAGCCGCTTGTTCGGCGCATCCTCGATGGCCATGAAGATCAGGCAGCTGAAGGAGTACGGCGGTTTCCGGTTGGCCCCCGCCGCCAAGTCGTACGCCGAGTGAGCGTCGCTGATAAGGGGGTCATCCGGGGAGGGGGAGGAGGAGGAGGGCGAGCGAGGATGCTGCCCATCAGAGTCCTGCAAGGGGGAGACGCTACGCAGCCCAGAGTGGCTGAAGCTGTTGAGGAGGTCGGTGCTCTCGTGGAGCCAGGACAGGCTGGTGAGTTCCTCGTCCTCGGCTTTGGAGAAAGAGGCGGACAGAGACAGGGACAGGTCAGCTGCGTCCGCCTCGGAGGCAGCCGTGGCGGCGTCGCTCTGCCGGTACGGCGGACTCATGCCCTGTGAGGCACTGGCTCCACTACTGGGGCTCTGGGCCTTCTTACTGGGGGGCATGGTGGGTCCCATCCAGCCCAGGGCGCAGTCCTGGAGATGGGGACAGGAGGAGGAGGAGAAACACAGGAATGGGGAAAAAACAAAGTCAGCTTATTAAATTCACTTTTCACATAAAGATTTTATTATCGTTAAAGGCCAAACGGTGGAGACACGCAACAAGACTGGGACCACATTCCCAATTAGTCAGTGTTAGATCTGAGGGGAAAAGTATACATCATCGTTTTTGCTCCGGGGCTTTATCCAGTTCCGACTGGGATGGCAAATTTAGTGCTTCACTGGTTGAGGAAATCTTGCCTTGTACAACTACTCTCTAATTACTAGCATACCAGCAAAGTATTGACATTACATGGGGCTGCTGTCATAACATGGTGAATGTGGTTAAAGGTCTAATAGTTGTGGGGTTACAATATTATTCCACTGCTTTAACATCCCCACAGAGGGAGAAAATGAGGTTAGGTGGAAATAAGTACAGAATAATTTTCAGCTGCTGGATTTATAACATTAAAATAGAAAAATGTAAGGCTAATTTGATTATCGCCCAGGTAGCTACTCCTATATATTCAGCATAAGGAGTATTGCAAATCATGCTCTGTATAATTTGGATTGTGGCGTGTTAGATATAGCAGAGCACAAAAAGACACCCCTGCCCTCCTCACAGGACCCAGTCTCACCTTTGTGATCGGCATTTGCAGCAAATATTCAGTTTGAAAGCAGTTCTCAACACTAAATGACCCCAAATCTGACCGACAAGTGCCCTCGTATGTGACGTTTGCTATGTTTTTAGATACAGTACATATGTGCAAATTAGTAAAACAAAATATAGCTAATTGCTCGGCGGTCACTCGGTTTCAGTAACGCGGAGATGATCACGACTGGGAGATCTGCCAAAAACAAGAGGACAATTAAAAGCGTGAGTTCAGCTCCAGCTCTAATCAGACCATTATTCTCCAAACATAAGAGCAATGATGTGCTCGTTAGACTCAGGCGGTGCCGTAATTAAACAGGACTGGGTCTGAGTACCACGCCACACTGGGAGGGCTCCCGACCAGGCCAGGATTGTTCTCTAGCACAAACAGCTGCAGCTCCAGTTAAATGTAATCTGCTTCATTCACTCAGAATTTGAGGATCGAGCTGTGCATCCCCCAAAAAATCATCAGCCCAAATGCCGACTGTTGCAAGAGGGAAAGCACGCACATGTGTGTGTACACACACATACACACACACACACACACACACACACACACACACACACACACACACACACAGTGCCATTAGTACATGAGGATTAAGCCCAGATATGTTCTATGCTGCCATGGCTCTCTAATCCAAGGTGATCGTTGGACGATCTGTCCCCTCACTCTGCTCGATTGACTGGCAGCTGTCACCCATGGCAACCCGCTGCGCCGTGACAACTGTCACTTCATTAGAGCTCTGGGTGATGTGTCGCCATGGCAACAAAGCAAAACAACTCCCTTCCCGTTCTTCTCCGTGCATCTGCCTTTTTCATCGATAACTCCGATAACGTCCAGTGTGCAGTCCTCCGCCCATCCCACTCCTCTTTGATCGCCCCTCCACTCCCCTCACTTTCCCGACAGCGTGCGCTCTCATTCAACAAGCTGTACCTGTCTGACGCGCGCCGCTGTTGCACCAATATTGACATTGAGTGTAATGAATTCAAATTGCCCCAGCGATGATGATAAGGCTGCAGCTGAAAATAGGTGTGTAATCAAAGGAATGGGCGAGGTGGGAAGGGTGTCTGACAGGCTTCTCAAAGCGTGCGTCTTTGCATTTTTTCCTTGTGTGCGTGCGTGCATGGGTGCCTTTGACAGGCTTGTCACGGTCTTTGTCTTAAGGAAGAAGGGCATCGCGGCGTTGTTCCTGTAGCGCTCCACAGATGCTTCTGATGCTCTCTTTCTCTCCATCTCCTCTTCCTCCTTGTTATGTTGCCATAGCGGCAAGGGGGCCATGAAACATTACGGCTGACAGTAAAGTCATCTCATTTTACTGTTGCTATGACAACAAACTCCTCACTGTTGGTCGGGGCCAGCACGAGCTGCCGCCCAAGCCTCGTGCCTGACTGTGTGTGTGTGTGTGTGTGTGTGTGTGTGTGTCAACATGTCTCCCATGGGCTCTCATAAAGCTTAACACACTCGCTCAGCTCTAAACAAACTTTCATGCAACTTTTACTGCGCCCCCCCAGGACCGACTGCTAAAGGACAGCGGCAGATATCGCTCAAGTTCAGACTAAATGATGCCTGCTGTGTGTGTGTGTGATTGCGACTGAACGTGTGTGTGTGTGTGTGTGTGTGTGTTGTGTGTGTGTGTGTTGTGTGTGTGTGTGTGTGTGTGTGTTAGAAGCCTCCCCACACTTGTTTGACAGATGGGACTGTGTTTCTCTCTCTCTGTCTCCTTCATTCTCTGGATCACTTTTGTGTTTGTATGCTCTGTTTTGATTTGTGTTCATCTCTGTTTGGCATGTCCACATTTGGCTGTGTGTGTGCGTGTGTGTGTTTTTTTTTTAATCTCTCCCCGTGCATGCGCCCACTGTGCGCGTGTGCATCAGGGTGTAAGCACATGCTCCATCTGAGTGTCTGTGCATAGCAACGCGATTTACAGCCGCTGTAATCTGGGCGGCGTGGCCGCCTTCTCGCAGCGACCCCGGCACCACATGAGCTCCGTTTGCACTCTGGACTTTAAAAGACCGTTCAATTAGACTAAATGGCTTCCTCCATTTGAAGCAGCATTCTTGATCGCTCCGTGGTACACTTGTCAGATTATTCCATTATTACGCTGCGGTGAATGTGGGCTCTGTGCGGCTCTGTCAGGTAACAAAGGCTGAAAATTACTATGCTAAACACTTAAACTGTGCAATAGCCCTCAATTGTCCCGCCTTATTATGAATGGCAGCCGTCTGAATGATCGGTGCATTAACACCAAAAATTGGCCAGCAGAAAGTCCTAAGTGGTGACAATTGCGAAGAGCGATTCAATGGTTTGATGAGTTACTGAGGAAACACATAAGATAAAGTCTCATTTTATCTGGGCTCTGGAAAATGGATCAAGATGGATTTTATCTTCCCATTTCCGCCATCTCCAGCATAGTTTCTATGTTAATAACATCCAGACAGGAGATCAAAAAAAGTAAATCTTCCAAACAGTAAAATCTGTTTCCAAGCCCAAATTGATGCCTTCAACTCTAAACTTTACAAAACTGTCTAGAAATTCACAGTTTTATCCAAGTAAAAGCTGCAAATAGAATCAGATTAGAACAAAAGGAGCAGCACTTTCTTATCGTCACTGCTTTTAGATTTTGAAACATCCTGACAAGATCAATAAAGAAAATTCTGATTAAAACAGGAAACTTCAAATTCACCTCTCACTTTTCCCAACATCTTTTAGCTACCTGATTACTTCTGATTTGAGTATTTCAAGCTCAACGTGCACCAACATGCCACCAAAAGAGTTTTGCACATTTCCATCAGCAGCTTTAAAAATATGCAATGCAGAACCTAATCGATAGATTAATCAATGTTGAGGAACAGCGGCTGCCAAACGCCCTGATCTCCTGCATTGCAGTCAGAAACACACTGAAGTCTTTCTTTTTTTAACCTTTCATTTTTGATGTTGTTTCTCCTCTGCTTGCCTGAACATTATTGAAGAATATGAAAGCTCGGCTGCACCCTGGGAGAATCAGAGGTGCACCATTAAAGCCAAAAGATTTTTTAAAAAATCAATATTGTAATGACCTCTGTTATCAGAAAAGAGGGTCAAAGCTCCAGTTAGAGGATTTTAATGATGTCCAAATTTGCCACAAATTAATGAGCTCTATGGGATGTAGCCGTTTGCATTGTAGGAGGAGAATAAATGTCCAAACAGTACCAGGTTTTATTAAGAATTTAACTGGTGTCTGAATAACCCCGCTGACCTTGACGCAGCCCGTAACTCTCCACAGTTTTCGTAATTGGATGCGGAGGTCAGTAGTGTTTCCACATGGGGGACAAGGTTAGCACCCTCCTCTGAGAGTGGAGAGCATGTAGGCTAATTCACGTGCTCTAATTGACGGCGTAATCGCTCAATGCTGCATTCACGCTCCCGCTGATACTCGTCTCAATCACATGTCCCGTTTACATAATCCTCGGCAGATACGCACTCCCTCTCGGCTGCGCTTGTTTTTCTTTTTCATTAGCTTTGTTTTACTCGTGCTGCCACAATAAAACCGGGGGGACTTTTGTCGGAGAGAGAAGTTGTCGCGTTAAAGAAAAAATACAGAGCAATGCAGAAAGTCTGACAATCAAAGCAGGATGGGCTGGTGAGGTGCTGTCAGCGGTGACTATGTGATCCGTCCTGGGCCTGGGTGTGCAAACACAACTATTACAACTTTGTCATTTTGATGGCAGCTCGTGACACACATGTCACATCCTCCAGCTGCTCGCTTCGCTGCCAATCTTCACTGTGTTGCCCAATAAGGGCAACACCACAAAAATAATCCCCCCCTGCCAGAGAATGGAGTAATGGTGGTGTAAGCGACAGTGGTGAATAGCAGCCGGTAGGAGTCATTACTTTGTGAAGGGCTGAACGGAACCTCCTGCCTCCTCTGGCCGCCGTGATAAAGCAGAGAGTCAGATGCACCGAGGCAAAACTAATCTGGAGTTTTGATGACAAAAGCGCGACCTTTATCCCTCCTACACATGCCGGATGGATGGAAGGAGAGAGGAAGACCAACGGAGAAAGGGGAAAAATGAGAACTCTCTCAGAGAAAGGGAAATAATAACTCCCGCTACATGTAAGTCAACACCGGTTGTCGGAAGCCTTCTGATGTTCTCCACTTTTAACCCATGAAATCAACCCCGCACACACAATCAGGGCTTTCAGGAAGCACAGCAGGAGCAATCACATCCTATATGGTCCGACTGGCTCTTCTTTTTAAGCCATCCAGGGCGGCTGAGGGATGGAGGTGGGGAGTCAGGATGTCCCCACAAGCTCACTGCTGGGCTGTTGAGACACGCGTGTGGACACGCAGGCATGCAGTGATGCACAATGGTACAGCTTTTCTATAGCACAGTGGGCTAATTTGGTCTGTGCGGGGAAGGACGATTCGCTGAAGCATGACCGAAATGATTTAACCCCCCCCAACAAGTGAGAAGGCAACCATAACTCATCCGCTTGCCTACGAATTCCACATCCAAAATGTGAGCTAGTGTCTGCAGGGACGCATGAAAATCGTTTCTGAACTACGTCCATGCTGGAAAATTGATCTAGATCCACAATTCAGATCTATAATGTCTGGAAACATCAGACCATTTCATCTTCAGTTCAAATGCCAGCCGCAAGAATATCATCTAAATCTGCCAGAGCCCTGTGAGTTACTGGTATAAATGCTCCTGTAAATGTGTCTCCGTTCCAAATATTCCTACACAGCATAAAAATGACCATTTATTGATATGCCTTCCACTGATTCTAACCTCAGTGAGAAGGAAAGGTTATAACAATTTATCCTCGGGACGGCACCAACAAACGTCAGGAGACATTACAGTGGAAAAGTGACAACGCCGACTCGCTGGTGGCAACGGAGGGAAAAGTCACATGACCGCTGAACTCAGAGATGCGTCCTCTGGTGAGGCCCTGAATGTCTGTAACGAAATTCAGGCCCATCCTTCCATTAACTGTGGAAACATCCCAGCCTGGAGCCACATCAAGGACTGACACACCGACTTTAACATCCCTGCAGCTGTGTCTTTCTTCCAGCCTCTGAACTGTGACCGCTGGCAGCTTTTTTCTTTCTTTTATTCCACCCTAACTGTTGATCAGACAAAATGTTCTATAACGTTTCCCCCAAATAAAGTAAAAACCACACGGGAAATATCCAAATCAAATCAAAAGAATGGAGCATTGAAATGTAGAAACTGGGGAAAACCTTCAGCTTTGCTTCGCGTTTCTCCTGATGGGTGATGATAGAACAGAAATGGAAGAAAAAAGATCAGCCCTCTGCTGTTCTTCTGCAAGAGCACAGACTCATAAATGTGAGGTGCTTGAAAATCAAACAGTTCCTGTGAATAATTCAAGACACCTCGAGTCTCTGTCCTCCAAAGTAGGCTAACCAACAGAGCAAACAGACATCTGTCAGGCAAACAGTGCAAGCTTGATGTGATTCACCAGCAGCCGGCGACCATGAAGTCACAATCGCCCTCGCTCTCCGAGGACGCAGGAGAGGCACAATCAGCAATACACACATGCAGAAACACAAGGTGACTTATGTCTGTGCGTCTCTCGGCACAGTCCAGGAATTGTGTTTGTATATGTGCGTGCTGGGAAGATTGGGATGGTCGGGTCGAGCTCAGGAAAAGGCCCAGAGCTCTGGTTGTCGACGGTAACAGTCATTTCAGGCCCTGGGCCCTCATGCGATCACGTGTTCACATGCTCACTCACTCTGTTGCGGGTTTATTTGATCAGTGTGACATTTGGTGTGTTATTATGTGTTCCACCACAAGGATACTGCTGCAGCTGCGACACCTCCACTGCCTCTGATGGTTCTCCAACCATTTAAACCAGTTGATGCAGAGCCCAGCACAGGCCAGAGGAATCGAGTCCAGGTTTTCCTTCTCACTCGTCACTCCTGCTTGTTAAAATGACAACCGGAGCTAAAGGCGTAAACTCGGGGACATCGTCTACGTCGTGGGCTCCAATGAGCCGTGGGGCAGAAAGCTGTAAAGATTATTGGAGTTACTGGGCAAACTAACCCCCTCCCCCCTCCCAGAACCCACCAGCGACAACAAACTGGCACTGACGCACATTCACATTATCAAGGGTCCAAATACGCTTGCCTGTACTGTGAAAAATCAGGCGTGGGCTTGGTGATCTGAGCTTGCAACATCGCATCAGTAACCAAAGTCATGGCTACACGTGTGCACGGGTGCAGGAGGCATGCACGCTCCGCCTGTCACACAGTCAGGGACACACTGGACAGCATCAATAAGCAACACCTCCTTCTGAGAATCAAGTTGGATATTAGCCTGTGAGAAGAGAGCCAGGATCCAGTTCTCCTTTAACCAAGCTGCAAAACTGGGCCACATCCTGAGGAAACATTGATCATCCATTGGCAATTTAGTTGCTTTCCGAGCTGTCAGGGGGGAAAAAAAATCCCTTTGGGTGCAACAATAAAAAAAAGGTTCTTCAAGTGGAGAGGTCTTCAAGAATCGAAAGCTGAGCCTAAAAAAAAAAAAACCTCAGTGGGATTTTGAGAGATGACTTGTGCTGATTTCAGTGTTGATCAAATGCAGCCAAATGCCAAAAAGAGCAGAAATGATTAAAAGATAAGAGTCGCTCTGTCTCTCATGTTGTCAACTGTTCCTCTACTCCTCTTTTCTTCACGCCCTCCAAGGCCTCCCTGTCTTTCCTCTCTGACAGCGAGCAGGTCCCTGCTGGCTCCCTCTGCTCTTTTACAATATTGTGGGAAAGGAGAGAGACGGAGGGAGGGAGCGAGGGAGCAAAGGAGGGAGGGAGGGAGGCTGCCAGAAACAGTACACCATATCAAAGTGGCCAGTGCACAGCCCACACAGCTTTGATAGCAGACGGGGAGGGGTGCAGGTCAGAAAAATGCACGGAGAAGGGGCTCAGTGAGGACGGGGTGATGTGTCGGGATCCCCGTGTGGAGGATAAAGTGGGGTGGTGAGTGCTTTTTCAGCTGGATGTCCTGCAGACAGAACGGAGGAGGGGGGGGGGGATTTTAGGCAGGGGTCTCTTTCCATGTGCGAACGTCTCCCTCTTCCCCCTCTGGTGTTTCCGCTTATCTTTAACAAACAGGAGCTCAGGCTCTCGGCCACTGGCCCGCAGTTTGTCCCAACAACCAAAAAACACAAACATGGCAACGACTCCTGGAAGAGCCTGTTCAGTTCCAAAGGTCCGTCCACTCAGCCTTCATCTGCTCTTTGAGCCTGCGCAGATGTGACCTCGATCAGAATCGATAAGCAAACAAGCTGGAACGCGGTTTTCTTCGCCGTCGTCAACTTGTTAGTCATGTCAGCACCGACCGGGAAGGGAGCATTTGTTCTCACTGAGGGAAGCATCAAGTGGAAGTTTTAGCAGAACCTGCAGGAGCCACAGGTTCTGCTCTGGTCCGCCTTTGCCGGTTCTTCTACACTGCTGCCGGTGATGCATCTCTGCTGATCGTCCACGCCTTCCTCCCACTCCTACAAGCTGTTTTTGACGCTGCATAACATACCTTATGTCAACCAGAGCGAACTAACAGACTCAAGCAAAAGTGCCTAATTCGTTATGAAAGGTAACTCCAGCCACAATAATGTTTAATTAGCCATCAAACTATGTAGCTATGCTGGGAACTTGCTTGACGTATGTGTCATTAACGCTTGTCTGTAAACAACCCTTTAAGACCATGTACAGGCCGGCCAGAAACCAAGAACTGGGATGCAGTTTTCCTTCAAAGTGTCTGAGAATGAGCTCAGCCGTCGGGGGGGTCAGCGGCGAGGATGTGTGGATCATGAGCTCATCCAGCTGAGATGATGATGATAAATGTCTCCATTTGGACACTTTTCAGAGACATCTAACTGGGCAAACACCTCCTGGTGTAGACCCAGAACCCTCTGGAGTAATTACATATCCCATCTCCTGGAATCACCTCAGCAAACGACCTGGAAACCAGCTGCCTCCTGCTTTAAGTACACATGCTGCATCTTCCGTGTTATACGGGTTAGAGCAGGACTTTGACTGACTCCCCTGTCGATTTTGGATTTAGAAGGTCAACAAATTTAGTGGCGTTAATGTTATCAAATCTATTTTAAGCAACTCAACCACAGAGGAGCACAGGTATGGTTTCATATGTTGGCACAGAAAAAATGGGGTCAGAACGGAAAGCAAAATAGTTCCACCACAAGAGCCAGACCACACTCGCCAACTCTATTTCTATCTTTGTGAGGACTTTCATAGACATAATAGATTTCCCAGCTCCTAACCACTAACAGTGCCCCCTTCCCGAGTAACCCTGAGCCTGAGCCTGACCCAAACCCAATTCTAACCTCCACCTTGTGCTGACAGCAATGAACCGCTGAGGGATCGTCAGGTTTGGGCTGAAGTTTCATAAGATGCCATTTGATTTTGTTGCTGTCGAGGCTGGATGGCTGCCTGGAAACTGCAGCCTGGTGTAAAAGGAATAAGTGGATTAAAACGCCAAATGTATCCTTCCTTTTGCTGAAAGAGGATCTACTGTTTTCATGGTAGCACTTCATTGCACTGTCCTATATTTGCAGCCATCTCTGCTGGTCTCCTTAGCACTGAGTTGCATAAGTCACCATACCCCCGTCTGTCATCACAGCCACCTTCTGAGGCCACGCTGGAGTCTTCCCTGCACAGTTACACAAAAACAAAACCTTCAGAGAAATGGTTGCAAATCTATTTTAAGCTGCTGCTCAGTCTGAGACGTGTTGTGCTTTGTTTAGATTTAAACAGCTCCGACGCGGAAGCCTATCGGACGACTCCTAAAGTCTGGCGGCTCTGTGGGTTTGAATGTATTTCTGTGTTTTCCTCTCATAAGCATTTATATTTGTGTAGACCTTGGCAGGCCTCCCTTGATGGAAGAGATTTTTAATCTGCACACTGGCCCAGTTTAAATAAAGGTTAAATAACATTTGGGCTCATCTACTCAATCCCGCGCATCGACCTAACAGCTTTGCCCGCCTGTGCACGCAGAGTCGACGTCATATTTTTCAACTTCCTTTCACCACATGCGCAGACAGCAACATTAGGCAGGAAAAAGGGGGAAGATTGCAAGTTCAAATGGCAAGAAGGGGAGTATGGGGTAAAAGAGAGGGCAGTTACATCCTTTAAAAGTCAGGTGTGCTGCTCGACAGCATCTGCCAACGGAATCAGAAATGAAGAATGATGGTGCTGTGATTACATGTTTAATTTAGGGGGAAGACGGGGGTCTGCCTCCATGGTTACGGTCCGCCCACATGCACAAACATGTCTGCAGCAGAAGGAAAGAGACTGAGTAAAAAGGAGGAAGATAAGAGATGACCCCAGCCTCTGGATGTGGTCAGCCATCGATCAGGTAGCCTTGAAACATTTTACTGAGCAGATCTGATGCTCGCTGCCCGGATAAACACGGAGGATTCCCCCGACTCTCACGAGAATTCCCAAAGTGCCGGGCTTAAGATAACGCACCTGGCTAAATTGCTGCTCTTTATATGACTACAATCTCTTTGTAGATATTCATCAAAGGCTGTTTCAGTCCCGATACGTAGAACACAGGAGACGGCAAACAGCAGAGCAACACACACAATGTGCTTCGTATTAAGGCCTCTGATCTTCTATCTCCAGTCCCCTGTTTTCTGCTACAATCCTTTAGCCAGGGGTGATGTGAGGGAGGAGGAGAGGAGCTAGCAGAGCTATATATATATATATGTGTATGTGTGTGTGTGTGTGTGTGTGTGTGTGTGTGTGTGTGTGCGTGTGTGTGTGTGTGTGTGTGTGTGTGTGTGTGTGTGTGTGTGTGTGGTGAAGCATCCTTGTTAGGAGGAGGTTTCTAAAGGAAAACAGAGGAGAAGCTTCTGCCCTTAAAGAATAATCTGATTTTTGATCTGAGCTGGACTTCATTTTGCTTCTGTCTCTCTCTGCAGAACTAATAGATTCAGGAAGTGACTGCCAGGGCACTTCTTCTTTTACTTATTTGTCTTCTTCTTTTCTTTTCTCTGTCGTCTCGCTCATGCTCTGAGCGCCGGCTGTAAAACAACTCGGCCTTCAAGTCCTCAAACCTCCAGTTTCACACAGGAAAAACTGGATCTTGTTACCCACTCCGTCACTTTTGGGTGTTATTTTAAACTTCCTGTTGCAAGCTGGCGTGTTTCCACTTCTGCCAAATGCCAAAATGAACATCTTTGAGCATCTGAGACGGATCCATCTGCTGGCAACGCTCGCCTCAGAGTCCCACCCACTCGAACATTAACCCCAAACATGTCCAACGTGCCCACTCACATACAGGCAAACTTGAGGCAGGCCTCAAAGAGAAGACTGTGGGTGTGCAGGCCCTTTTCAGACTGCTGAGACAAGGGAATGAAGTGGATTGAGAGCCCGATGCCAAAGACAAGAAGTTGGTCTTTGACAATAATCAGGAGGCAGACAATGAGCCGGGCTCCACTGCTGCAATGCTATCTCAAATTGTTGTTTCAGGCAACAATGACAATGATCACAAATAGGAAAGCTGGAATTAAATGCAGCCAGGAAGGCACTGCTTTGTAGGGATGCCATGGGAATCATTCCCCTGGAAGCTCAGAGACGGTATTTTGGGGATGGAAGCTGCAATTCTTAGGGGCGCTACATGTGTGCCAGTTAATGTCTCTCTTAAAAGGTTTAAAGTTTCTCGGCTACGCTAATAAAGAAATGACATTTAAACCCAGATGTTTCCATGAATCAGTACAGCTCAGATCCCACCATGGTAGAGGTTGGTGCTCGTGCCAGCGCCTGATGTATAGAACAGATGTCGCCACGTCCGCTACATATATAGGGTGACATCATCAAGGCGAACAGCGACCCAGCGTAGCTCACCAGTAAATATCACAATAAAGTTGAGCATCAAACTCTTGCTCGGTGTTGATTTTCTGTTGCCACGTGCGGATCGCTCTCTGATCATTCCCAGACAAACGTGCACACGCCACCCTGAAGAGCAATGCTTCGCGGAAACAGCTTAAAATGACAGATGAATCAGTGGTTAAATGCTGACAACCTTTTTTTAAAATAAGATTGATGTAACTTTTATTTAACGCTGTCAGGCCCGTCGTTACCTTTCAAAGCACCTCGAAACCCATAATAATGGGGGGGGGGGCTTTGCTAAAATTCAACCACAAACTTTCCTTTGACAAAAATTAAGTGCTGCGCTGCTGATTTTCGCCGTACTAGCTACCGAAAAACCGACAAGTTTA
Organism: Takifugu flavidus; assembly: GCF_003711565.1. Classification (NCBI taxonomy): domain Eukaryota; kingdom Metazoa; phylum Chordata; class Actinopteri; order Tetraodontiformes; family Tetraodontidae; genus Takifugu; species Takifugu flavidus. Next base: position 11,735,906 of record NC_079538.1, read on the forward strand.
GGCAGTTTTGTCAAGCGTGGTGACGAGAGACAATTACAGGAGCAACAAGAGGCAGAACAGCGGCTGAGGGAAAGTCAATACAAGGAAAAGAATCCAGCGAAAGCTTCTCTTATTCACAAAATAAGCGACGTCTCAGCCTGATGATTTACAGCAGCGGTGGAATTTTCCTCTGAGGCCGAGCGTTTCGGTCTTTTCCCAAATGGCAACAGGAACCCATTTGCACAGAGAAGCCGCGCGCATGCATGCGTGCATGCACGGCTGCATTCCTGCGCTGCTTTGCTCTTTCACGCCATTTTTCTGTCTACCTCTGGTGGCACATTCAGAGCATGAATACGCAGAGTCAGCAAGTCTGGACACAGCTGCTGAATATTCAGCTCTCTTCCTTTCACCACCGCTGCCTTCTCCCACCTTAAACTCTCCTGATCTCCCCCCTCCTCCTGCTCCTACTCTGCCTCCAGCTGCCCCCCCATCCCCACCCCCACCCGCCACTGCCGCCGCTCTCTGCTCTCTGCGCTCCACTTTCATTAAGGGGCTCTCCTCTGATAGCCCTTCATATAACACTTAATCATCATAACAATAAGAGCACTCTCTCACAGAAATCCACCTCAAGGGGATGGTCTTAAAAGATCCTATGCTAACTGATGTCATTAACCACAGAGGCCCCCGATTGGCCAGGGCGGGGTGGGAGAGCCCGCCTCAGGTGTTTGATGGAGCGCTAGGTTGGAGCGGGCAGGTCAAACAGGCCAAGGGCATTCCTCTCGTAAAGAATGGCAGAGGAAACACGAGCTGTGTGTGTGTGTGTGTGTGTGTGTGTGTGTGTGTGTGTGTGTGTGTGTGTGTGGGCACAGAAGCGCTTGCCAAAGAGGAGAGACACAGCGTGTTTGGTTTTGCAGTCAAGAGAGATGAAAAAGACTATTGAATAAGGAGGAGGGAGTCTTGAATAACAGTATTTTACATGAATGGATCTCCAGGGGAATGAATGCAGCGTCGCTCCCTCTGCTGCAATTTGACAAATAAGTTGTGTGTGCGTGTGTGTTTGCATGTGTGGGCCTACGTGTGTGTGGCTGCACGCGTGCGGCGCCGCACTTTTGGCTGATGAGACTATACGCTGCCACCACACCGTGAAAGTGACGGCGTGCCATGTTAAGTTGAGGGTTTGCGTATAGATGAGCAGTGATGGTGGCACACGCGCGCGCACACACGCGCACACACATACACCTCACATGCATCAAAACTGTGGTGAAAATCACAGCTGTTCTCAGTTGCTATGCGGCAGTCACACCATCATATCAGATAACACTTGCGCGCACACACGCGCGCGCGGCGCAGTGTGAAATGGGGACAGTAACACCAGACTTGGCAGGGTCAGAAGGTCACAGAGGTATTGTGACAAAATTGCCTAGCAACAGGCGACACATATAATTTGCAGCACGATCCCCCCACGGCAGATCTGAGCGCATCTGAGACGAGCGTGTCAACATGTCGATGACTGTTTTGCACATCATGTTTGCAAAGAAATGCATTCGGTGCGCGGGTGCTTCATCGCGGACCAAAATAAATCACCATTATCGGCAAACAGAGCTAACTGCAGCGGCAGCCGCAGGTCTGATCTGATCAAAAACCAATGTCTGTTACAAGCTGGGATCCAGAGTCCAGAACACGTGTGCACGTTCACACAGGCCTGCTCGTCTGTCTTCTGTACCGCTAGACTCGATGTACATTTGCAGCTGTCCGGCTCCTTTAATGAAGAGATCTCTCAATTATGTCCCAGTCGGAAACGAGACTAATTTTTGATCCGTCATAGACGGACGACCCATCCAGGGTTCACTCATGCCAGGCCGAAGGAGGAGACTTATCTCCCTCCGCAGAGACTGAATCAAATATGCGCGGAGACATTTCGAGGATCTTTTTAATCTCCGAATGTCTTTGGGAGAAGAAATTTTAAAAAGGTTGGCGGGTGAAGTTGTCGTCTTAACAATCCGCACCGTTGGAAAAAGAAAGTGAAGTGACAGAGAAGGAGAGAACGGCAGGAAGTGGAGGCGAGAGTGGGATTGCGTTGGGAGAATTTTACAGCAGCTGCTCGCCAAAATAAGGTAAAAACTCCGACCCAATTACCCAGATCTGAAATCTGTCACTCATATCTGACAACCGGCGAGCCGCCAGCATTTGAAGAGGCGAAAGATCAGACCCGTAAACTATCACATTACTGGATAATTTTGACCAGGCATCGTTATTGATCGTCCCGGGGAAGATTTTCCCCTGATTGTCGGGGCTTAATCGATCCGATTCTGCTGTAATCCGAGCCCATCTCCGCTCCACCCGGACGTGACGGCATAAAAGAAAAGGTGACGGCGTGAACGCAGCGGGCGTTTCGGAAACACTCTTCGTTCTCCGACACTGGTCCTAGAGCCTTCGCACGTGGACGTGTCCTACACAACAGGCTGGCGTGGAAAATGTCAGCAAACACGGAAAAGGGGGGAAAAGAAATTGCGTTAAAGCTGCAACGGTGTGTTTCATCAGGAGCGCGGAAGCTCGGCCCATCTGTGTTCTGAATTCTTTATCACAGAAACACGGCTCCTGTGCTCGCTGCCCTGCTCCTTTGTGTGCGGCGGTGTTTCAAATTAGAAACCGGGACGCGGGGAAGGATATTTGAGGTATTTAAAACGTTGAAATAAACACCGCTTTTGTCCAACGGGCCACTAAAGCCGCGTGTCGGCTTTGAGTGTCTCTTTACTGTCGGTTTGAAGGTATTTTAGCTATTTTTAGCCTTTGCTGTTGGGCTCTTAGAGGAATTGGAATTGCATTTGGTGAGAGACTCCAGACCTAAATGTTTGTGTCTTGGAACTCTCTGCTGTGTTCTGGCTCCAGCTCCATGAGTCAGGCAAGGTCAAAGGGTCAGCCGACATCACTGCCACCAACTTTGTCAACATTTCTGACGATCCATCCAGACGCAATCTGAGTTTTCTTTTTCTCTTCTGTTTTTGGACCTGGACTAATTTCTGGCTTTGTCACAGGTTTCTCTCAAATATCAGCTGTTTGGTCTGTTCCCCCCCCCTTTCAGGCATCACTGTGGCTCACACTGTTCCCCGAAATGGGGGTAAAATTACCAGACCCGCCTTCAGAAACTCTCTCGGCTTAGTTTGGATGTTTGCTTTTGGCAAATGGCACTAAGACAAAGACTCTTTAGAATTATATTGGGTTGACAATTTACTGCAGGATGTTAATTTTTATACAAATGAGTGACTTCAGTCTTAAGCTCCACTTAAAGAAAGGCTTTTGGTATCTGAACCAAATAGCTGGTGGAGAATCAGGACGTGGCTGTTTTTTGTGTATTGGTTGTATAACGATTCCAGTGGCCCTGGAAGGATCTTTGTCACCACTGGTGACGTCACTGGGATTATCTGGATTTAGCCCCGGAGACAATTGTTTCCACAAAGAGAAAGTATTCAAATGAACATGGACTTTAAAGAATATTTGAGCACTCGCAGTGGCAAAAATCTGGCAAACGGTGCAGCTTCTTTATTCAAGTTTACCTTCCATCTTCGTAGGGAGAAACGGGTTTTTTGTTTGAGCTAAGAGTCAGATCTGGTGCAGTGTCACTGCAGTATAAAGCACGCATACATTTACATGTATGACAATACCCTGGGGGGGCTCCTGATGACGTATTTACAGAACACTAATATTAACGACCGTTGGCTCATTAAAAGAGGGAAGATTCCAAAGCGCTTCCTTGCTTCAGCAGCTGCTGCGCGCCCTCGCTCTTTACTCCACGCGGAGTGGAAGAAAGAGGGGATGGCGGAGAAACTTATCTTTAAACAGCCAAACTGCACCGTGTTGTGGAACTGCTTGGGGGAAACTGTCACCGGGGATGAATCCTATCTCGAGGAATGTCGCTCACGCATGCGCAGACGCAAACTTTGTCGTTTACATCATATGGGAAAGTATTTTTTCCCCCTCACGCTGCCAGAGAAAAGGCCTACGCATGGACACACAGACGCTGACTAAGGCCATAGGATTCTGTGTGTGTGTGTGGTGTGTGTGTGTGTGGTGTGTGTGTGTGTGTGGTGTGTGTGTGTGTGTGTGTGTGTGTGTGTGTGTGTGTGTGTGTGTGTGTGTGCGTGTAATTACTGCAGTTATGTATTTGTGTCGACCTGCAGAAATGAAGTCCAAACATCATTTTAACGGACTCTGCAGTTCATTATCACCGGCTTTGTGTGTGTTTATGAGTGTGTGTTTGCTCATCCTGGTCAGTGCTGGGCTGTGTTGATATTAGGTGACTGTGCAGAAGCGAGGTGGGGGTGCGGCCAAAGCTACAGCTAATCATTTTAGCAGGGGAAAATTGCACATTTTCCTTCTGAAAGCGTGTCCACACTGTTGGTTGCTACACCTTGCATGCTAACATTTCCCCCCCTTCGGTTTGGACGGAGCGAAGATAGACAGCGTCCATCGGGGTGCACACTGGGAGCAGCTGCAGACCTTAATGTGCCAAACAGGGGCGTCGAGAACACAACAGGTATCCTACGCAACACAGGAATGCAGAACTCCCCCAATGTGGCTGAAACCCTCCTGAGCCCACACAGAAGTTAAAAAGGTTCCTGGAGAGGATTTAAGAAGGCCAACCACCAGATGACTCCCCTGCTTCCACCATCCTCTCTTTTCTCTTTTGTTTGAAACAGGAACTGGCACGTTCAGGCATCTGCGGAGACGACCCGGCTTCATCTCGCTCCGCTTTCATTCGCTGCCTGCCCGCGCTTGTTGGCAAGAGTCTGGACGAGAATCAGCAGAGGTCAGGCAGTGGCAGACAGAGGGCAACGAGGCGATGGAGTTACCATGTACCAGATATCCATTTCAAACAGGAGCCGATCTCGGGGGGGCGGGGGGTGGGCACAACAGGCTTCAACAGTGTGTGTGTGAGTGTTGCATGTGTGTCTTCAAACACAGACAACGATAAAGCAGCTATTAGCCGTGACAGGAAAAATGTTACAAAACAACTCATTCTGGGGTTGAGGTTAAATGAAGGTTTGAATTCACGGGTCTAAGGTCTGAATTTATTCCAGTGGGCACCGTTGCACCATGAATTACTGACGATTGGAACGTTTTTCCGTAAAATCAAGCACAGACTCCAAGTCGCAAAATTACAATTAGTCAAGTATGCTCCAGATATCAGGTGCTGTTAAATGTATATAAATGGGCTTGTTTACATCCTAGCATCGAGAAAAAATTAGAAAACTCTTTGCACACACAGTTTAACACACACACACACACACACACACACACACACACACACACACACACACACACAGTGTCTATCTACATCCTCTTATGACATCACTGTAGCTAGCCAGAAAGACGTGAGATTCAGAGTGAGCCAAGCTGACGTCATCCCATTCACTCAATGTCAATTACGTAACCACAGGGTGGGGGGGCAGATAGAACTGCTCTGTGTGTTTGAGTGTGTGTGTGTGTGTGTGTGTGTGTGTTCCCTTTGTGGTGACTACATGCCGAACAAGAACACATAATTGAAATCTCGTGTGTGAGAACGATACGAAATGGGACTTGCTGATGACATCACGGGCGCGAGCGGGGGCTGTGACAGGCTGGAAGTCTTTGGGGTAAAAGACCGAGGGGAACAGACCTGGCTGCAGGAGTTATGCAACGCAAATCCAACTCAACAGACTAAAAATGGATATTTTTGCCTCTCCTCTGTGCGCGCACTGTAGGCACAATGTGTGCGCGCGTGCGCCTTAAGTGACTTTTCTGGAGCACTTTAACTCCAGGCAGTGCATTAAAATGACACAAAGAAAAGTCACACGCACGCAGACGCATCCACATACAATTATAAACACAGCTTCCTAAGGACAGGAAACCCTTCCTCCCACGTTCCTGTGTTGCCTGGCAACCAGGGCAGCGTCACCCAGCGCATGCCTCAGTTGCTGAACACAACACAAATGCGCAGAGACAGAGAGACGCTCATACGGACTCCTTGAACTCTGCTCCCTTAAAGACATCCCCCCCCCCACCCCAAACCACCCCCCCCCCCCCCCCCCACCCAAAAAAACAAACAAAACGCAAGCCTCCAGCCAGAGCACCGGTCCCGCCCCCTTCGTGTGCTCCCGAACCAAAGGTGACACCAGTCGCTGGAAAAGCGCTTTCCCTCGGTCTACAAGTGCTATTTTTACACGCGCTGACGTCCTTGTGCGCATGTGAGACGCTGGTCGTGCACGCCACTCTCGACGTGTCAGCGCGTGTTTGTGTGACAGTGACGGAGGACGCAGCAGACAATCGCTCAGCACCGCCGAGGAGCCCAGCGAGTCCATCTCGGCTCAGCGGGGGGCCTATTGAAGACTATTATGGCCTGGGGGGGTACAGGGGGGGCGCTGCTCTTCACAGCCGTCTTGGCCACTTAGCGGTTCCAGTTTTAAGTGTCAGAGCGTCTTAATGAAGACACCCGGTAGGTGTTCGACCAGGGGTAACTGCCGGGAACTGTAAAAATGGCTGTTTCCAGTGACGCTCACGGCCACCTGGGTCGGAAGCAACTCAAGGTAGATTTTCCGTTTCTCTGAACATGCGGAGCAGAGTTTGACAGACTCGCCCGAGCAGTTTAGACTTTGAAATGATTATTTTATCCGCATCAGAGACACAGTCATCATCCTGCTGCGGCGGCTGCTGTTAGCTTTAGTGCTGATGTCTTAAATTCTGCATTTGGCTTCCCAGAATGAATCAGAGGATTAAATGGATCTGTTGATGGTGTTTTGGGGCCCTAAATCTTGGCTTGAAGGCAGATGCCTGCTCACGAGGGGACACATCTGATGAAGTTCAAATAAGTGAAATGGATTTGTCAGAGAAAACAGCAGCGTTGCTTGTGTCCATATATATCAGGGCAAGTTTCTCAATAGTAAACTACTTCCTCTGGTTCCTCTGGTTTTCCAAACCAACCTCTCTTCCTTTTTCCATGGGTCCGGAGTTGATTGGGGAAGGGGGGGGGGGGGGGGGGGGGTTAATTAGTTTAGCTATATTTAGTGCTCCCGGATCCGGTGGGAATCAGACCCCTGACAACAGCAGGAGTGTGAAGGTTCTGGACGGAGACAGAGGCGCCTGTTCTGCAGCCGCGGCAGAAACCTCCCAGCGTCCTCTCCCAAAGACTGACGTCAGGGCATTTCTTTTAGCGCTTTTGCTGATCAGGTGTGCTCGCTCCTGCACATCCATCTGAGGTGCGCTTTCTCTTGACGGTGCGTTTTCTGCACACTCTGCCATATGCTTCAGTGGCTGCCGCTGACCAAAGCGCAGCAGTGGGCTGTGCTGCAGCTCCGGGAGACGGCAAGGCAAACGGAAATATTGACACACTTTTGAGCGTTTACAGTGAATAAATCAACGGCTGGATTAAAAAAAAAAAATCTATAAAAACATGATGCTTTAATTCAAAACAGCCTGTTCAGTTCGTACACACATGCATCGTAGATCCATCAGCAGCACAGAGGGGAATCAAACTAACAATTGTTGTGTTGGGGGCACCGACCCACTGGGCCATCCTGATCAACTATCCGTTTCTGGGCGGAGTCTGAGCTCAAAATTCAAGTTCCACCATTCAATCTCGCATCAGAGCGTCAGACTGAAAACAGTCCACAAAAGAGTGCACAAAAGCGGCCGCGGCGCTCTGCGAGAGCCTCCGCCGCCCAAAAGATAAATAAAAGCAGCTAACTGAACGTCCCACCACAGGGGTGTCCATTGAGAGACAGGCGGAGGCGGCGGGGGCGAGAACTCCATTGAGCGTAGCCATGGGGGGGTCAATATGTGAATGAACGTTGGCCATGGAGGTGAATTATGAATGAGCGCTCCCAGAGAGAGCACGTCAGCCCCGTCTCCTTCACTCCCGACGCTTCCCGTCCTAAAATAAGCCCTCCCCGTCCTATGCGCCTGTGTCTCAGCCAGGATTCATCTGTTCATCCAGACCCTCCCTCCCCACATCTCCAGAACAGGGTGGCAGCTGAGGTGGAGGTGGCCACGACATGTCTCAGATAACACAACATTCTCTCCCGGCGCGCACGCACGCCGAACGATAATAGAAGAGCAAACAGTCCCGCACGTGTGACGGCGGACGCAGACGTCAACCGAAACGCTCTCAGGCGCTGACACGCGCACACGCATCTCTCCCAGCTGTTCTGCTGGCCACAGAGCTTGTGTGCGTGTCTGTGTATCCGTCTGTGCGTAATCCAATGTGCTGCTACTCCGCCTGTGCCACGCTCTCTCCTCTGTTGCTGTGCGTCTGATCAGATCTGCCTTCCTCAACCTGTTTGCCATCTATGGCGCGTACACGCGCGCGCGCGCTCACACAAGCACACTTACACGCACGGAGAAGCTGCTACTACTCATCAGGAGTGAGCCACAATCAAAAGAATACCTTTTTTTTTAACAAAACAGAGCGAGACGCTGTTAAAACGAGGGTCACCCACCGCCTTTTTCCAGTAGCGCAACTTGAAGTAGTCACCCTCAGTCTGGAAAGTGTGTGTGTGTGTGTGTGTGTGTGTGTGTGTGTGTGTGTGTGTGTGTAATGGAATGGGCTCTCGCTGTTCCCTAAAAAGTATCCACTCCTCTGGATCCCTTCACTCCAGTTTAAAGCGGCCAGCTCGAGCTGCTTTAACACTTTTGTCGTGCGTAAAAATAACGTTAAACACGCGAGCGGACAGGCAGGACACACACCACGCACTTCGCTAATATATGCCCGGTTCTGCCGTCACACACTCACCTCCACGCTTCCCTTTAAAGTGCAGAGCCACGCAGCACATGTCAACAACGCATACACACACTGGCGCGCACACACGCACGCAGCAAAGCGCCATAAAGTCACCTTAGGATCCTTCTGTGTTCCAGACGAGCCCCCCTTCTTCGGTCTTCCTCTTTTCTGTCACACTTCTGTCTTTCCTCCTCTCCTCCCTTCCTTCCGCGCTGTCCGTCCGTCCGTCCGTCCTCTCTCTCTCTCCCTCTCTCTTTCGCTCCCTCTCTTCTTGTCGTTTCGGTGCTGGGTCAGTTTAAAGCGTTTTTCTTGAGCCCCTCCATATCCGCCCCGCCAGTCGTTTGTAGCGCCGAGCGAACGTACCTTCACACGCACACACACACGCACACACACACTAGACGCTGCGTTCCTATGGTCTCTCTCTCCTTTGCGCTTTCTGTTGATCACTTTCCGCGCTCTCTCGCTCTCTCTCTCTCTCTCCTAGAGCTCAGTGTGTGTGTGTGTGTGTGTGTGTGTGTGTGCGTGCGTGCGTGCGTGCGTGCGTGCGTGCGTCGTTGCGCTCTGCCTGGCCCCTCCAGCAGCGGAGGACTTCCCCCGGAGCCGGCCCCGGGTCCCTGCGCCGGTTTACTTCAGTGAAAGAATGCTATTGTGCATGCAAGACACTGCCAAAGATCGTCTATGGTTTTGACGCGACGATTCGCCAATTTTATGGTCATTAGTCCATCTTTGATGTAGCCTTCTATTCGTATTTAAAAAGCATCATCCTCCTTGTGAACGTCCAAGTATTTATCATGTTGTTTGTATATGAGATAATTTACACTATGAGTAAAAGAGAATGATCTCAAACAGTGCATCATACATGGTTTAGTTTGTTTCTTATCTATCTAAACAAGCACCTGTTTTCTGATTACTGACAGAATGTGCATTTTTTTAACACGTGCGCTAAAAGCTTGTATACTTTGTGTAAAATTAGAAGTATTATCTACCACACATATAAGGAAAAAGGTGCGACTCGTGACTCGCTTTACCCACAGACAAACTTCAGAAAGACCAACAGCATTTTGACCGACACACATCATTGTCCATAAACCATGAGGCAAAGTGATAAAAAGTTAATGCTTGTGTGAATTGCATCCTTGCCCCGTGGGAAACAACAAGCACACCCTAGAAGCATATTTACATTAAAAGGTCCCACAAATAGAACCACAACATGCACAAAGATACAGAGCAAAGAACTCAGCCTGCTCAGATTGATGGCGTGCAGGCAGACGAATGTGCCGCAGAGCACCGCTCTTCACTCCATCCAGGCCTCATTTACAGCAGTTAATATCCAAAGATGAAATGTGGGTTTTTGTCTGCAAGTTGTTTTGAGTCTGTACCCGAGCTGTCGCTATGGCAACAGCAGGGAAGAAGCAGTGGCGGAGAGCCATGCGGGAGGTGGTGCGGTGGCGGCGGTGGGGGGTAGAAGCCATTATAGGTGAAGGATGGAGGGGACATGTCCTCTGCACATTTTCACTTCTGAGCTGCAGCAGGAACATACTTCGTCTCCTCTGCTGGGTTGTGATCACGCAGCCTCTTGTGCCAATTGTATGTAAATTCTCTCAATCTTGTCCACATGAAATGACATGCACGCACATAAACTCACACCGTATAATGTTCCATCCACTTTAAAATGCATCTCTAACCTGTATTTTAAGGAAGCGGACAGGAGATATGACTCTTCACTTATCCGAGTTGTGCATCTGTCAGATTTTTCCCATCTTTGGTGCAGCTACCTTCTTCCTCACCTCCCTCCTTCCTCCCCGCCGTCCCTCCTCAGAGCGTCATCAGGCTGCCATAGCAACGGGCCGCCTATGGGAGACAGAGATCAGATCATTACAGACCAGGGGATCCAGAAACTGAAGGACATGATTTTTCTTTCTCCCCCTTCTCTCCCACCCCCCCTCCTCTGGAATCAGAGCCCCTGAAGCTGAAACTACAAAGACCCCACCAAAACTTTGACTGAGAGCAGTTTATGATTAAAAAGAAAAGGAGTGAACCAAATCTAAGTTGACGTGCCAAATGGACGGTCTGAGATGTAAACATGTTGCCTGGAGGAACCAGAACTGGCCTGCGCACTCGTGAATTAAAGGATCTGACAGACAGAGAGAGACGGAGCGCGCCGGCAGGAAATCCAAATGTGCTCTCCTTTTATTTACGGGAGGGAAAATCAAAGTGGGGAGAGTGACGCTGCCTACGTGAGAGGAGAAGCACAAAACACACCAAGGAAACAGTTTTGTATCATAAAGATGAAAGAGAAGCATGAGGAGGAAGGATGTCAGCATGAATCCTGGGTTCCAGGCAGATTCCTCCTGCCCCTCTTGTTAATGGGATGCTGTGTGTGTGTGTGTGTGTGTGCGTGCGTGCGTGTGTGTGTGTGTGTGTGTGTGTGTGTGAGGCCCAGAAGACCGCATTAAGCTTAAGCGTCAGTGGGGATGTTTTAAGAGGTCTTCGCCATTAAGGGAGATCTCATCCCCGAGTCCCCAAAACTGAGGAAGAGGAGGGGTGGTGAGGGATAAAGGTCTAGGCCGTCGTCAACGGCGACCAAGTGACAGATGCTTCTGCGGCTCCTTTCCTGAAGTTGGGGGATTCTCTGAGCCCCACCGGTGAGAACAGTTAGTGACAGGAAAGACCAGCAAATCGATTGTCAATCAGCCCCCCCCCCCCCAGTTGTCTCCCTCCACGTGCACCTCTCTGCCACCTCGTTTGTCTCTCTCCCTCAAGTCTGACGACTAAAGGCGTCTCCACTGACTCAGACAAGGAAATGAAAGGGCAATGTAAAACACTGTTTTTCTAACCTCTCTGTCACACACTGGGAAACGGCCGGCTCTACTTTTCCGTTGTAGCCGTTCAGCGTTCCCAAATCTTCTCTTACATCGCTTCACTTTTCCTGCAGATGCCATCCCTCAGAAGACCGTCATAGAGAGAGAGAGAGAGAGAGAGAGAGAGAGAGAGAGAGAGAGAGAGTGGTGTCCTCTTGCTTCCAGCAACTCCAAAGGCCGCTGAGTGCTCCGAACGGATCGATATTAATCCTCAGAGGGAGCCGTTTATTTAGGAATGTGCGAGACCCAGCGGACGACGGAGTCCACGCTCACACGCGGCGTTATAAATCTCACGGTGAGCTCAGGAGTACACACTCGAGACACTCCAGGCCTCACGATGAAAAGCCTCCGGTCTGGCCGGGCCCCTGCCTCTCCTCGACTCAGCATAGCTCACGGGGCTCCAGGCTGGACCCTGTGCGTCTCATCGCCGTCCCCTGCCAAGGTCTCTGTTTCTGGGGATGGCAGCTCTCAGCAGCTGGCTAAGCTGGAGCTCTCTGTGCTGACTTCAAGCCTTCAGCTGTCTAGTCTTGCCAGGAATTCATCATTTTAAACACAGGACTATTGTTTTCCACTGTCAACAAAAGAAAAAAGGGATTAACTTTAAAACGCCGCTCCAGATGTGTACGAAAAGAAACGCCCGCACCAGCTGTTAATTAAGAAATGGCCATTATTTTCCCTAAAAATTAGATGTGCATTTGAATCACCGATGACAGCAACGCTAGCAGGACACACATCACACCGTCAACGTGCGACTGGCCCAACAGGGCAAAGGTCATCGTTGAGTCCCACACAGGAAGACGAGAGACAACGGAAGCTGAAATAAAAAGTTCTTCTGTCTGGAAATGTAACCGATGTTAGCATTAGCCTAGCAGCCACAGCTGCTAGCATAAACGCTGCTGGATCTAATCAATGGATGGTTTGGATTTTTTTTAACCAACTTTCCCAATTAACACCAATTTCTCTCACCAAATGAAAGAAATGCAAATTTCCAGACACGATGTGCGAACACTCACAGCCAAAAACGAACCTCTGTAGAGTTTGTTTGGTAACGCCTGTCAGAGCTTGTTGCCGAACTTTTTTTAGATTTCTGACCAGAACCGTTCCTCTGTGAGGTGACTACACACACACACACACACACACACACACCTGTGGTTTGCCTGAAAGCATTACATTATCTGAGGCAATCTAGCAGCACTTCCAATCAAGCTGCCATTTCAGTGCAAGCAGTAAAAATGACCCAGGTGTGTGTGTGTGTGTGTGGGGGGGGGGGGGGGGGGGCTCTTATGAACAGAAAATGGCAGGATATGAAATAACATGCTGCAGCAAACACTGATGAGGAAATTGATCGTTGCCGACGTAAAAACCATTTAGTTATTGCTTCTCACTGACGCTACGATCGAGGCAGAACCACTGTGATATCAGCCCAGGATGCTGAAACCGCTCAACTAAAACCAGCTTTAAAGGGGTTCTTACTCCCATTATTCAGTTAAAGGCGGGGGAGAAGGAGCAGAAGGCCACGCCCACCATCTCAGGTGGACGCACAGACCGTAGCAACACACCAGTGGGCATCGCTCTCTGTACCAGTCCAAGACTGGGAGAGGCGGCCTATACTGTAAAGGTCAGGATATTTCTGCGCACGGTGCTCCTCAGCCACGTGGGACCTGACCACTCAGCTATACGTGCAGCCGTCAGCACTGCAGACACATCCTCAGCAATTCACTCGCTACCCCCCTACCCCCCCCCCCTCCACCGCCCTACCCACCCCCTCCACCGCCCTACCCACCCCCTTCACTCCCTCCTTCACCATAACCACCACTTGTGACATTTCCAGCTCCTCGGGAGCTCCTCCGCTTGCTTCCTCAAGCACCCCTCACACCATGAGATAAAGAGTTTAAAGGCGATTGGATTGGGACCGCGTCGGAAAGCGGCTCCTCGGTTTGTGACGCCCGAAAACCGCGCGGGAAGTTTGGGAGATCAAATGAGCGCGGGGCCGTACTGGAGCGGCGCTCAGCGTGAAGCTGGGCGGCCTGGGGAGGCGTTTCGGAGCTCGCAGACGAGCCGAGGAAAAGCTCTTTAAAACGAGGCACGACGGGGATGGATGGAGCCGTCTGCAGGAACCCGTGAGGGAACGCCGGGAACGCGACGCTTGTTTGCTGGGAATTGCTTTCAGAGTTGTCGCTCGCACATCAGATGAGGACAGAGCTGAGACGGAAGGTCAGCGAGGAAGGATTTTACGGCCTCCCCCTTAACTGGTGCCCCCCCACACACACACACACACACACACACACATACACACACACAAACACACATACAGTAGATACCAAAATACACATCCTCTCATTTCTTTCCTTCGCCCTCTTTGATGACTCATCCCATCCTGTGTGTGTGTGTGTGTGTTTGAGTGTGAGTGTGTGTGTGTGTGTGGGGGGGGGGGGGGTATTCATCTTGAGGTGATCTGCCCTTCACACTGGAGTGCAGACGTGCATGGGTTCCAGCCTCACAAACAAAAAGATGCTTATACCATCGCACCAGATAGGCGGCTTGTGTCAGTTTCCAGCCACCCAGGTGATCTCTGGTTACCATGACACCAAGCGGAGCAACAAAGGTGCCCTTTGAAGGCAACTTAAAGGCTTCCTGCTGGGTACGTTTCTGCATAAACATTTTAAAAACAGAAGCTTTCAGGCGACACGAGGGTCCGTTTGAGCAGGCCGCTGCATTATTTATGTCATTAAAAAAACCCAAATCCTGGAACTGGCTGTAAAACCATCATGCAAATCCAGCCGAGTTATTGATTAACGCCAGAATCAAACAGATATCTGCTGGCAACTCTCGTCAGGACCGTTTCATGTTGAATAATATTAGTGTCGGGCTCTAATAGAAGCTCCATCTATAATCATCTGGGGTGCAAACACCTAAAATGTAGATCAGGGAGGTCCAATACGTCTCTGTCAGCTTAGCAGCAGCACAAATGTCCACTTTTAAAAGCGGCTGAGATAAATTCTGTCTGAAGTGTCACTGCGGCCGGTGATGGATTAGTTTACCCGCGTTCCACGTGCCGAGACAGGAGCTCGGATCCGTGATAATAGAACCGTTACTGTTCCGGCTGCTCGGCGGGGGCTGGCAGGCGTCTACGGTGGGGGTGCGCGGCCACCTCGGACCGTCCAAAAATCATCAATCAGCCGGTTCCTGCGAGTCCGCCCACGCAGCCGTGATGTCATCAGCCCTTCGCATCACGTGCGGCACTTCCTGTGCAGTTGTCGGGGGCAGATCTGTCCAGAACTCCAGGGTGATCGGAGAGGACCGAGCTGACTGAGCCGCCCAGACAGACAGACAGACAGACAGAGACAGACAGACAGGCAGACGGGCGGGATGGGGGGGTGGACACCTCACTTCCGTCCCCTCTCTCCTTCATCCTCCTATTAGCTGCAGGACCGGATCACAGGGAAATCAGTGAGTAAATGACTCAACATGCACACGTAAGCATCTTTTCATCACGTGCGTGTGCACAGATGCAGCCAGGCGGCGTGCGCTCGACTGTCGTCCCCATAAATACTCTTAAAAGACGCAGCCAGGACGGCGGAAGGGTCCAACTGGCTGTCGGCTAGAAACACACCAGAAAGCTCTCTTCCCTTTCAAGAGAATGTAGGAGAGGCTGACCCAGTTAATCGAACAATTTGGAGCGCAGGCTTTTCTGTGTGTGTGTGTGTGTGTGTGTGTGTGTGTGTGGTGTGTGTGTGTGTGTTGTGTGTGTGTGTGTGTGTGTGTGTCTGTGTGTGTGTGTGTGTGTGTGTGTCTGTGTGTGTGTGCCTGAATTGGCCTCCCAGTGCCAACAATAAACAAAGACAGTTCATGGCATCGAGCAGACATTATGTGTGTGTGTGTGTGTGTGTGTGTGTGTGTGTGTGTGTGTGTGTGTGTGTGTGTGTGTGGGTGTGTGGTGTGTGTGGTTGGGTGTGTGTTTGCCTACATTAATGAATCTTTTTTTTTCAGTTTACAGTTTACATCAGAGGCAGAACTTTTGTTCGGTTTGAGAGATCGAGTGAGGTAACGCAGAGCTGGGGTGTGTGTGTGTGTGTGTGTGTGTGTGTGTGTGTGTGTGTGTGTGGTGTGTGTGTGTGTGTGTGTGTGTGTGTTGGGGTGATATTGCTTTATCACCCATATCAATGTTTAAATCCCATTCTTGTGTGTGTTATGGCACAATTAGACTAATTGTCCATCTGAAAGCTCCTTATTGACCGACGAGGACCCACACTGAGCTCATCACCGATCTACCCCCCTCTCTCACACACACACACACACACACAAACACACACACACACACCCACACCCACACCAAGCTCCTCCACTTTCATCTCCTTTTCATAAAGCCATGAAACACCAGGCAGCGGCATAAATCTCCCAGGTGACGGCTGTAATGACCAGGGGCCCCGGCGGGGGCAGATGGATGCGCATCACAAGCGAGGTCACCAATGCACCCGAGTGTCGCGTGTCTGTATCAGACGCCGCGCTGCCGCCCACACGCCGCAGCGCGACGGCGGCCAGCCTCAGCAAACATACCCGGCCAGGTTTGACGCGCAGCTCGTGCACGGACTGGGACTGAATGGAACGCTAATGGGATTCAATTTTCTTGGTTCTCTGGAGCCCGACGGCCGCCGTACGGCCTCCCACAAATATCAGTCACGGAGAGCCGTTCGCAGGAGCAAGGACAATGGATGCGGCTCGCTGCGCCCCCCGCGGGGCTGCGGGAGGCTGCAGGAATCTGTGCATTCAGATTTGCACCTGTGGTGGACGAGGAGCCTCTCATTCCTGTCCCTGTTTTACCTCCAACCAAGTGAAGGCTAACGTCAACGTGTCGAGCAGGGAAAAGGGTCCAAATGCTGCTTTTAAACGGCTGCGTTCACGCCACATGAATGTTTCACTCCCTTCCGTTCGGGTTCTGGCAATATCTCAACCTTACTTTGGTTTGCACAAGGCAGGGACGCCTGAATCCAGTCCCCTTGATCCACGTTTTCTGTCCTACCAGGTACACATCGCTTCCACCATCGCTTCCCTCCTTACAGGAAGCCTTTTCTGCCTGGTAAGTCCAATCTTGGCCCGTCTGCCGCCCTTGAGGAGTGGCTTTGGGCACCCCTGGTTCAGAGAAACCAGCGTACCGACAAACACTGTCTCTGACCAGTGTTGTCCGCTTGGGTTTCCGTCCTCCGTCCACAACGGTTTACCTTGAGTCCCAATTCAGAAATCTTTTACTCGTATTTAAAAACTGGCTCCGTGTAAGCGACAAGCGTTCTCTTCCATGGTTTAGCTTCAGGCTCCCGTGGTTGATAACGATGGCATTTCTCACACATGATGAGCGGCGGTCCCCTTTAAACAGCGCCCAGACAACATGCGTTTCCTTCACAATGCCTTAATGCTTTGGGCTCTGTGAGCGTTAAGTGCGTCCCCATTGAGACAGGGTTGACCCCGGTGGCAGCGCCGAAGGCCGTACATCACTCTGACCTTTCTGAGCACCGCTGAAGCCCGCCGCCTTTGTTCACCTAACGGGTGCCTCACAAAGCGACTTTTGACCAGCGTCGGCGAAGGAACGAGGGCAGAGATGGAGCGATAGCGGCAGAAAGGAGGAGGGAATGAATGGATAAAGGGACACGCATCGGCTGGAGGTCCTCGCTAATGGCCCCTGTGTGCTTTGTAATTAGGAGGCGCATCAAGGGGATGAAGGGGGGGGGTGAAGGAGAAACAGGCCGAGAGAGAAAGAGGACAGATGTCCAGAAAGACAGCATGGACCCGGCGCAAAGGGACGAACAAAGAGAATATGGAAAGAAGAGATTAGGGCCCAATTAAGAGCGAACTGCAGAGGTTAGCTTCTAAAGAAAGCAAAGCTCCAATCATATGATCCGAATTGATCTGCTGTCATTGGGGGAGGGGGAGGAAGGGTCATACATGAGGCTTTTCTGGGGAGAAAGAGGACAGAACATCCCCACAGAGGACATGTCTTAGCTACCATTCATCTTTAAACCATGTTCCACTGAGGAGATGGTCATCAAATATGAGGTCATTATATAAGAACAATATTGATGTTATATTGGTTATTTGGGCTGAGTTACGTGGTTTATTTTAATTTTAGCCAGATTCTTTCCAGGAGTTGTAAAAACACTTGATGAGTGGCAACATTATATCATCATCCACATATAGAATAGATATATTTACATCTAGCACTGAGACACAAGACCTTCAGTGTTGGTGAGCCCTGGCCGCTGTTGCCATGGAGAACACGTCACGCAAACATTAGCAGACGAAGCTAATTCAATTCACAGAAATTTGACTTATTATGTAAACGATTTAGCTAGTTAGCTTATTATCCAGTTTGCTTATTAGTTCCTTGTGATTGGACGGTCCCACATCAAACAAACTTTTCAGTTCCATCTCAGCATCCCCAGCCTTTCATAGATTACAGTTGCCATAGCGATTGTGAACCGTTTTTACCCGTGTGTAATTGATGAATAGAAAATTGTCTCTCAATGCCAGGGCAATAATTTTGTTGTAATGAGGATAAGAGCAATTATTAGCACATGCTTCCCTCCAGCTACTCACAGAAGTATTTCCAACCCTGAGGTTCAGAGTTCCACATGTATTTAGAATTGGAAAATCCAAATTTTACTTATTATAGTGCAAAAATCCAGGTCTGCGTGACTCAAAGTCCAGTTAGCTGTTAGCTACAAATTGAGATTTACACCCGAACCGCGCTAACAGATTCTTAAGTGCTCTGAAAGCTGAGTCTCCAGCATGTTCTGCATGAAGATGCAGCCTCTTGCTTCCAATCGTGTGCGTGCTTGGTGCACGTGCGTTGAGGGATGGCCAACGCCGGGGCAGTGCTGCGAGGGAGCGAGGGGGGATCAGCCAAAGACTTAAAGCTCGGCTCCCCCGGTGGAGGAGGACGGACAGGCTTTGATGTTGATGTGAACAAATAAAAGGAGGTCAAACTGAGTGGAATGGACCAGTATCAACTGTGGAGAGGTGCTCCCATAGACCCTCCAATCATTGTGTGTGTGTGTGTGTGTGTGTGTGTGTGTGTGTGTGTGTGTGTGTGTGTGGAAGGGGGGGGGCACTAGACTGCAGAGCAGTGGAATATTCTTATGCTTTATTACTGGAGTTTTATTATTCACATTCAATCTCTCCACATCTTTGATGGTCCACGCCAGCCTCTCGTGCATTTGGAGACATAAAATGTCCAACCCTCACGTGGAGGGTCTATAATTTTACCATGGAGCCCGTGTGCACATACATTATTGATGCAACGGAGTGGTGTTGATATTTATTGAACAGCTCCAACACTGGAAAGCGACATTGAAGGGCGACCAATCACGTTACAGGGTGAAACCTTTATTTACCGTCCTGGGCCCACCCAGCTAAACATAGGCCCGGCGGTTCAGAGCAAACACCAGTTCTGTGGATGCACACGGTGCAATATTTATGGCACTATTAATAAAACTTGGCTAGTCTAGTTTAGCACTGCTAACTCTCAGAGAAAGTGCAGGGGGCTCTGTGCCAGAGGCAGAAATAGGAATAAAATCTAAATCCAAATCACTCTTTCCCAAAAGCAAACGCGAGCGTGAAAGGTCACGCTAGACATAAATAAGAGTGTTTCAAGGCACAGCGACCTTGTTTGCACAAGCTGACACATGTTAACCATCTTTTATATGGACTGGAAAAACTGGGTCAGAGCCGCGGCGGCAAATGTGTGCAAATGCTAACAAACGGGGAAGCAAGACAGACAGGATCCGCGCAAGGCTGACCCGCAGAGGAAAGTTATTCCCACTGTAGGGATCGGCATTTAGAATGTGGTCACGGCATACGATTAGAGCCAGCAGTGATGCAGCATGCGAAAAGGAATCGCTTCCAAAAACCAGACTTTGGATTACAGATGGAGCCCTGTCGAGCTGCGGATTTTCCAGTGAATCATCACTTTTCTTGTTTCCGCCCTCTTGGGACGCTGAGCGCTTCTCCAGCTCAACACGGATGGAAGCCGTGACTCTGTGTCAAGTGCTACCGGATGCTACGAGGATGCTAGCCGTCCGCTGTTGGCGTTTTCAAATGTGGCATCGCCACATCAGCGCTGGCATTAGGATGGATGACGATTTGCACAAAGGCCGAGCTAATCTTTCAAGTTTCTGTTGTAGAGGATCATTTTTAACAGCCACAATGTGCGACTGCGTGTTTATGAAGCCTGCGTTGGCATGCTAGCTTACTGACGCTGTCCTGTATCATCAGTTTTACGCTAGACAGCCAAGCAGCTACAATGAAAATCATCTGGGAGTAATAACACGAGCACTTTGGTCCTATTTTTTCTTGTGTGTAAATGAGTTTCCATGAGGGGAACTGGGATAATGCCGGATGCTAATGGATCGCTGAGAGTTCGCTTTGGCGTTTCCTGCAACTCTATAGCTTCGACTCAATTAATAATGAATAATTAAAGACGAAACTTTTCACCGTCAGCACACGGTGCACCCAAAAGGCCAGGCGGGCTAGCGCTTGTCAAAACAAAATGTTAGCACAGATCAGCTCCCCTACAACCAGGCCCTGCAGCGGGGACGTCTCCAGCTCGTCCCGAGAAGCGTAATCCCATCTGATAACGTGGGATGATTTTTGATTTTCCTGCCAGCGCGCTGTGACAGTGAAGGACGTTCTGGCGCGTCAGCAACATCTGCTAAAGGGCGATCGTCTTAATGAACATCGGCGGCCCTAATGGAGTGGAAAACGACACTAAGAATTACAAGTTGTCACGGTCAACAAGGGACCGGCCGCATCCGTTTTAGCGGACTTTTACAGGGAGAAAAGTGCTGAGACGTCCTATTTGTGTGACTTCCTTTTGAACGGCTTTTTTCTGACAAGTCTTCTTTTCCAGGTTCTTCTCACATGAACTTGTTCTGAGCTTGAACGAGGTTTTGGTTTATTCATGAGGTCCAATAAGGAAGCCCTTTGATGTGCATGAATTATTTAAAGGCAACACTTTTTTGAATATTCCCCCACTTCGGTAAATACTTCCCGACGCTGCCCGGATCAGTTCTGATCAGACGCCGACACCTGGTCCGAACAAAGAAAGCGAGGAAGAAGGCGAATATTCCTGCATATTTTTGTGGTGTTATTTTTAAATTACATTTTTGGGGGGAGGGATAAACGCTGCCTTTAAGTGAATGTGGACTTCTTTTCTGCGTGCAGTTGTGTGTAATGCCGCAGGATGGCTGGAGGTGCTTGTTGAGACCAGCCCGACCAGCCCCGGTGAGAGTTTTTAACATCACCATCTCTCAGAAAGGTGCGATATCATGTGCCCAGATGAGAAAAGTGGTGATTAGTGATAGCTGAGACCCCCTGCTGCTGCCCGCTGCCACCACCAGCAGAGAGCCCAGCTAATCTCTGCTTGTCTGTCATTGGATTTGTCCACGGAGGGCCGCCGGAGCGCCGCTGGAGCGCCGCCGGAGCCGGTCTGCTGACTGTGGAAGCCATTGTGTCGTGTGGGCTTTGGTGACGGCGCCCGTTTTGGCTCTGACACTTCTCGCCCCTGTTTCTCATTCATGTACCAGCGCCGCTCCCCGTTCCTGTCTCGCCTCTGTCTTTCCACGCTGATGGTAACGCATAATGCGATGGGAGGGCAGCGGCGAGGGCAGCGGCCGGGCGCTCACCCGGCCACGCTGGGCAGTTTTACCCCATGCGGCGGCGCGCAGCGAAGGCAGGAGTGATATAATTAGAATGGAAATTACAGAAAGTTACAGGCGAGCTAAACCCCCCCCCCACACACACACACACACACACACACGCATCGTGTGGCTAAAAATGTCCCGGGCAACGCCAGTGGATGTATCACCATAGCAACAGCCTTCTTCTGCACACTATTTTCAGACGGAAAAGGGGGAAGCATCCAGAGAGAGGGGAAGTGAGCCGGTGGAGGAAGAGGCAAACGTTCTGTAAAGATTGATACATTATTCAGGTGAGGGGGACACGCTAGCGCCAGCCTCCGCCGGGCTGCGGCACGTGCGCGCAAACGCCTCTGAGGGCATCGGTGTGACGGTCAGACAAGGACGACGGGGTCGACTTACACGTCCCGGCAGAGGTCAGTGTTGAAATCCACACCGGCAGCCGGAGACGTTGACATCAATGCGGCGGCGTGATGAGGCGCTGCGCCGGCTTTTAATCAATCACCCATCAGACGCTAAGAGGATGAACCGCCGCGGAAAGTGAATCATCTCACGGAGGAAATAGAGTAATTTGGGCATTAAGATCCTGCTTCAGTGAACCCGGGAATAAGCCGGCGCCCAAGTTCAGCGCCGTGTCAAGGACACGCCGCCATTGCTTTGACTCAACGCCAAGTCCAGCGTCGCGTGTCTCGGAATAGCTCCGACAGTGGAGATTAAATTATGGGGCCAAAATAGAGGCCGGGCCGATGCGTTTGGGGCTCTGTTTCTCAATCCTTTTCAATTCGGCTCAATTTATTATAATTCGGTCCGGCACAATGCCGTTTATTGGCACGGAATGTGGGAATGAAACGCCAAAGAACCGGGACAAAAGATCCACATTCTCTCCCTCTGCTGGTCTAATCAAGTCTTAAATGAAAGCATACTCTCAGTCACACACACACACACACACACACACACTCTGTCCATCTTTCCGTCTCCTAATGTTTCTCTGCCCCCTCAGGGGGTCTGATTGAGCTGGCTGCGAGGCATGGATCTTTCTCTATTGATCGGCCTGCTGAATCACTTATCCCTTTTCCAATGGCCTTCATCGCCACTCTCGGGGTTTTTTTTAGCACTCTTGGCATGAAGAGATTTCCTTACTTGTACAGCCAATATCCGGGCCGGCGCTGCAAGTGAATTGAATATAGTAATCGGATGGCAAAGGACTCGCAAACTGTAATGAATTACTGTTTGTGGGTAACGAGGCTCCGAAATCAGCCTGATCAGATAGCGAATACCTTAACGAACTGGAGGCATTGTCTCGGAACAACCCGGTTTGCAGCGGCAATCGATGGGGTTGCCAAAGGAAAGTGGGTCATTATTCCAGTGAGCAATAAAATGCACACGCGTTGAAAAGTTCCCGCGAAGCTAACGGCCTAGCACGGCCTCGTTGTTGTCGCTAAGGTTTAAAATTAAAAAGATACAGTACGGGCGAGCAAGATTTAGTGAATGGAGCAGTTGGAATTGAATGATTAGAGGCTTGGTGAGGCATTTAATGGTGACTCTCCACGTTTAGCCAGCGACAGGAAGGCTAACTTTCCAAAACTATGCTAACCTGGCGGCGAATATGATCATAAACAATGCGGTCAGAACATTTCTCAGCACTAAAAATGCACAACCGCTCTTCAAATCCCCTCGTGGCCGCGAAACTATGCAGACGAAGCAGAGCTGAGACGTGCGTTTATACGGCACGAGAAGTAAGCCGGGATCGTTTCAAAGCCGCGGTGCCCTATGCAAACCTTTTATTATCGCCATCCATCAACATGTCAGGCATCATCCCTTTTTTTTGTCTGCAGAAAGAGGGAGAGAGGAAAAGAAAATACTGGCTTTACAGGCTGCATAAATCAAAGCCCATTGGTCGTTCATTAGACAGACACGAGGAGGACGATGGAAGTTCACCGGCGTTACAGCTCGGGACTCCGGCGTTGGCCGTGTCACACTCAGCAGATGACTGCGCCACAGCGGACCGCAGTAAACACGCTTTAAAGCTCCCTGTGTTTATTTTGGAAAGCCGCAGTGTTTTTCAGCACCTGGCATATAGCAAACACTGAAAATATGCTCTCCCCCGTCCTGCTGGGAATGCGCAAAAACATGTTCTTACCGCCGAGGACAAGAAAAAGAGGCCGGCACCGTTAAGACAAGTCCCTGGTGGTGCCGCCGCTTTTTTGCAAAGTCAAGCTGATGCCTGTGGGCTGACACATGCTTTCATTCTGAGCAGGACGGACTCGCTAGCGCTGCCAACCTCTGTCCAGGCAGGGAACAAGTCCCTGCACGCACCCTGATAATGCCTGGATGCCTGTTCCTCCCTGTTGTACCGTCTTCGGCTGCCGCTCTCTTTTGGATTCTTTTGTTCCGTTTGGTTTCGTCATCAATCGTGGCGACACTTTCAACCCTCGCCGTCCTTCTGCCGGGGGCGTCGCGCACAGGCGGAGGACGCTCGGACAATCGTGACTTAGCGAGAGTCAGTTTGGAACAAATTACAGGAACAAATGAGACCATCACCGTGGTAAAAAGTCGGATAATTACAGTCCTCAAACACTGTCCTCAATCACACCTCACAGCCAACATTTCCATGACAACGGTTAAAAGTTCCAGCCACTGACTCATCTCAAAAACTAATTTAAACTCTAAGTGAAAAGCAGCGTCAAAAAGTCCGTCCCCATTTATAGATTGACCATTACCTGCGGCGTGACCTCTCTGTGACCTTTACAGAAAAAAAGCTGCTGACGCTGCAAAAGCGCAGCTAGATGTGCTTCACCCACAGGCTGACTGACAGGAGGGGGAGGACAGGTACAGTAGCACCCGCAGAGTAATCCCTCCAGGCCTTGGTAGGAACACGCGAGCGCCGCTCACGCACGAGCGTGGAGGCATCATCGCTTGTAGCTTTGGTTCAGTGGAGTCAGTCGCAGATGTAGGTCGAAATGAGCAGATGGTTGGACGATAATGGCTGACTCAGAACAGCAATAGTAGGCCGCGGCGAGCAGAGTCAATACAGGGAGAACAAAGGAGAAGAGAAAGGATGTGGGACGGCGTAAACAGAGACAGCAGATGACAACACCAGCGCTACAGCAAAGAGGCACAATGAGGTTTCTTTGAAAGAGGCCTTTTCTCGCTGACACGCTCTGGAGAGGCGGTCGGCTCGCGCTCTGGATCCGCCTGTGTCAACAACGCCGCGACCCTCCGCTCGCTCGCGTGTGTGTTATGCAAAGAGTTCAGACAGCGAGGCAACTTTTTTTTTCCCCCTTAACATTTGCAACGTGCTTCCAGAACTGGATTTTAACCAGAAAGAAGAGAAAATAGACGGATGAACACAAATCCTGCTGTTGCCAAGTCGACGGTGGCCCCAAACCAGAACTTTTTTTTGTCGTATTTCGGAGCCAACGGTATTTTTTTTTCTTTTTTTAAAGACAGGCTCATGCATTTGTTTTATAATAAGAGGTTCGCGCGTGTGTTCCAGTAGGAGCAGAAGCACGTGGATGTAGAAGGAAACGCTCCAATCTATTAATTCTGTTGTGTTGCCCTGACGACCACAGCCTCGTTTTTCTAATCGCTGCCCTTCGTGTGTGGCTTTGACACGGTACCCTCCAGTGTGTGACGCCACAGCTATTCTTGATCCACTGATACAACAACAACAATGGAAGCGAACAGCATGAAAGCAGAAAGAGTGTTCTGGCCACAACGGTCACACACACACACACACACACACGTTCTGTCTTCGCCTGTGTATGTCCATCACTCTAATGCGTGTGTGGGTGTCGTTCACCTGTATGACACATGCAGATGTGCTGAGTGAGAGCTGCAGCTGCAGAAACCGACAACAAAAGGAGGGCAGATGTCACAGGCGCTCTATTAAAGACAGCAGAGGTGTTACTGGGAGCTGGAGTCCACCTGTAGCTTCATGGAGAAGCTTGTCCTGACGCCACCTGCGGTGTTGGGATACGCTACATCCTGTTTGCCTGTTGATGGCTGCAGAAGCCGACTC
Organism: Takifugu flavidus; assembly: GCF_003711565.1. Lineage (NCBI taxonomy): Eukaryota > Metazoa > Chordata > Actinopteri > Tetraodontiformes > Tetraodontidae > Takifugu > Takifugu flavidus. The sequence goes on from NC_079538.1 coordinate 11,761,205, forward strand.
TCCGTCCATCTGTTATGTTTTCCTGCAGGGGAGCATTTTCTTCCAGGAAAATGTTTTCATCAGCACCTCCTGGGGGAGCCCGATGTGTCCCTGGACCAGATGGGATGGACTGCAATCCTCCAGCATCTCCTCCTGGTTGCCCAGAAGACCTCAAAAAGGGATCAGACATGAGTAAACTGCAGTCTTTTCAGCTAGACCAGGAAAGGTGTTCCAGTGTTCAGGGTATTTTAGAATGTTTCTATCATTCCGAACGGATATAATTAATCCCTCCAGCAGATTCTGGGTGTACCCCCCCTCACAGAGAGGGATGTCCAGGAGATGTCTCCATCCATCCCCTTCGATTTGGATTTATTTAGTTAGCTCTCTAACGCTCAAAGCTTGTGCCGCGGTCTGCATTCACGGCCGGGTACATTTGGAATCTGCTGACTGACAACAAGTGTTTCCGTTAATAACCTACTGCTTCCAACTAGGCACAAACCAGAGGGTGGGGGGGTGGGGGTAGTGGGGGGATGGAATGGGGAGGGGGTCTCCTCTCTCTCACCGACGAGGGAGGGACGAGCACCAAACATGAATGGACTTCACGTATGAGCGGACCCAGATTTCCTCCGCCGACCCGCTGCTCCACATAACCTCTTAGCAGGGTTTCCCCTGAGGTGTACCAAACACACACACACACACACACACACACACACACAGTCGCACATGACTTTAGATATGTAAGGGTTTAATCCAGGCCCCGGGTGCCACAGAGATATTATGGACAACAAAGAGCTGATAAAGTAGCCGTTCTAGTCAATTTAGCTCCAGGATATGATTAGCAACGACCCACAGCAGGTGAGACGCCGGAGGCTAGAGCGCCAGAGAAGGACACAGCAGGCCGCAACCAAGCGAGTGAGCGGCTAACTCGTGTGGAGCGTTAAACGCGTCTTTGGAGAAGGAGGGGGGCTTCTGGTAAATGGGAATACGACTCTGTGACATAACTCTCCCAATGATTCGCAACAGAGAGGCCAATATAAAGACGGGTTTCAAAAAGGAGGCCTGGGGAGAGGAGGAAATGAGGAAGGAAGGAGCATGAATGGGGCAAAGGGAGGAGATAGCAGCAGCACTCTGTCGGGCGCAGCAGGTTAATTTGCTCTTGTCAGAACGAGGGCTTTCCCTCGAGCCGCCCTTATCTTTGTTGTCCTGCTGGATGTTGGTGTCAAACCGGGAGGCGCGTGGATCCCCGGCACTCACCTCGCTGGTTGCAGCACCGCACTGACAAGAGTGGCAGCTTTACACTGTAATCCTGTAATTATGTCAATTAAGGGGATGGAGCAGGGAATCCAAATTCTTTGTGTAAAGAGGGGAAAGTACAATGAAATACACCGGTACAGGCGGGCTATTTCGTGTATTTCACACTTTGCTGTGCCAGATTGACCTGCGCTCACCTAATTGGGCCTTTTAATTTATTAAAACAACGTACAATCATCCCGGGAACGTGGAGGAAAAAACCCTGCTGGGATAATGGAAAAGGATCAAAATGCAGAATGGGTCTGAGTGTTAGGCAAGAGGACTTAGGCAGTCTGGAAGTGTTGTAGATTACCTCAAATAGGATTTACAGCAGCTATAGAGAGATTACACAATACCACGGCGGTGCACAGTCGGTGCACACTCAGACAAATCATCTACACGTCAAAGTCCTGCGGCGGTCCACTGCTTGTTACTGGTTCCAGTGTTTGAGGGACTTGAACACAGAACGTACTCTGAGCGGAGGTTGGGGGGCATTAAGAAAACGATCTCATTGTGATTCTGGCCGACACGCTGGAGTTCCTCTGAGGGGTAGACGAGAACAGGGAGGGGAAAACTTTACAAAAAAGCCCCTGATGGTAACCCTGGCATGTGAGGGTGACCTCTCTGGTTCTCCTTGAGGGAACATCACCGAGTGGAACAAAGGAAGTGGAGGAAAGGCTGCAGATGCTTAAACACAGGAGTGGTTGCTCTAGAAACAAAGCAGAGCTATTCTTTACATTTTGCCTCTCTGATGTTATCACAGAAGTTATGGCTTTCATTTTTCTGTTTCGTATCATGACCATGATCACAGTTCCTGTTTCTTTAAAAGTTGAACATCAAAGGTAGAATATGTGAGAACCTCTAATACTCCGGATGCGCCATATACTGTATATATATATATATATATTACACAAAGGCATGAAATGAGGAAACATTCCCCCACTAGTGTCTTGATTATCCCTTTTTTTTAATTATTACCATCATCTCTCGTGTTAAGGTTTCCTTCTGGGGCTTCATCAGCTTCAGTTCCGTTGCTGTGTACATGGAACACGCGGGTTTATTTTCACTTTATTTCCATTTCCGTTATTGTTTTGTCCACAGAGGCCGCAGCAAGTTACACCAACAGCAGCGAACTTTCTTTGTAGTTGCAGAAGTGAGATCCAAACATAAGCCGGTGGCGGCAAATCTTCTGTTAGGGGTGGTTCTTCCCAGGACCCGAAAGCAGGCAAAAACACAATGGGAAAGAGTCCAAAACCAAGTCTTTAAGGAGAGATCAATCTGAAAGTCCTCCCGGACCGCAGGGAAAGCACTCGTCCAGACCTCCGGAACGCACAATGAGCTCCAGCATGGAGCCAACAAAGGAGCCAGGTCCTGCACGTTCTCCAGTCCAGCAGGGCCTCGAACAAGCAGGGAGAAGCATTACTACGAATCTTATCAAACGTGAAGAAACAGGAGTCAGTTTTACCATTCAGAAACCATAACTCTCCAAGACTGGCACACACTTCTCCTTAAATAGGAGGCCTGATGTAGATTTGACAGGTGCGCCTGCCTGCAGCTACGGCTGTAGCAAATATCAGCTCCTGCCCGCCCCCTGCAGGAACAAACAAGCAGGACCACAACAACACACGACCTGGAACCCTGGACCCCAACCTCTTCCAAAGGTAGGAACTTGAATTTGCGGTCACGTTCTCTACCGCAGTGCTGCGGTCTACGGCCCATGTCAGCCATCTGCAACAGTCCCCTAGGAGACGCACCTCGTTGATGACATCATCCCTCAACAGCGGTAGCTGGTGTATCCGTCACCGTTTTGGTGCCTGTGGTTTTGATGAAGTGGCGCGCAGGTAGCCGGGAGGACGGGCTGGAGAGCAAGATGAGAGGACGACTGCCAAAACACGCCCAGAGCGCTTTGTCAACGTCAGAGAGGCGCTCTCAGGGTCCCCGCACAGCCCAGGCAGAGATTAAGAGCACGAGGGACAGTGGAAGGGGAGTGTGTCTGCGGGAGTGTGTTGCTGCGTGTGTGTGTGTGTTTGCGCTATCAAGACATATATCAGGTTATCTCGCAGCAGCACTATTTATCATATGGACCATCTCTGCGTGAGTCTCGAGACGAGTGACTGAAAAATCTCACATGCAACACACCCGCGTTTCCGTCCAACCCCCCACCGAAACCAATCGGCCCAGGATATAGAGTCACACGGGAGAGGATGGATGGATGGATGGATGGATGGATGGATGGATGGATGGATGGATGGAGCGAGCGAGCGCGTGGGGCCGGCTGCGGATGCCAACGCCAAACGCTCCTCGTCTCGTTTCATTCCCAGGTCCAGCAGGGGTCCCTGCAGCTGGGAAGCTAACTGCAAGCTCCAACAGTTAAAATGTAATTTAGCAGCATGAACGCGCATGTGTGCGGGCATATGGATATGAGCAAGTGTGTGAATGTGACAGTATACGGCGTAAGGACAAGGGCAAGGAGAGACGTGAGGCCCGCAGCCGTATTCCTGTCAAGGGCGAATCAAACCTGTCAGAAAGCATCAAGCCCTGCTGCTATGGCAACTACGTTAGCGCCAGCGAAGGTCACGAGATGGAGTGTGTTCCCCTCCTGCTGGGTGGCTGTCATGACTGCCACACACACATGGGCGCGCGCGTGCGGCCTCACAGAATAGTGCTTAAACACTAACTTTTTAACGCACCATTAGGAAAATGCTTTTGTTGCCACGGGAGACGGCTGGTGATGGCTGTTTAATTCCGTATTTATACTTAAAGAGCAAAAAATAAGCTGCATGTTTTAACCTGAGAGAGAAAAAGAGACTCTAAAAGCATTCTATTTTTACTCAGTGGTCATTCAGATCAGAAATAACACACAGGCACGCACGCACGCACGCACGCACACACACACACACACACACACACGCAAAGTTGTCAGCAGGTTCACAGGCTCATTAGAGTTTTCCCAGCTGTCTGGAGAAGATCTGTGGGATGTCGCCATCACTTACCTCAACTACGCAGGGATCTAACACCCTCATCCACAGACACACACACACACCACACACACACACACACGCACGCACTTGCAGAACCATGTGTGAGCTCAGAGCTGTGAGCGCAGTCTTTTTCCGCAGGGTCGGCTGCTGCAGACTCCATGATGAATGTGCTGCTCTTCTGTGTGTCCTCCCATTGTTAATAGAGTGATAGAACCACAGCGGCACCATACACTTGACACCCCCCCACACCCCAGCAACACCCAGGAAGTGTCCATAAAGAGGCCCATAATGCCACTGAGTCTGGCTAAAGACGAGTGCTAGTTTTTTCACCGTTTTAGGACAGAGAAGAGAGAATGCGTGGGCTTCTGCGGCGTCGGGTGTGTTCCATGAGCGTGCATTTCACGAGAACGCTTCAGGTGAACCTCAGTTTTACAGCCACTAACGCGGGAACGACGCCGGCATGATCAAAGGGTTTAAATACCCCAGGGCCCGGTTTACACATACCTGGCAAAGGCATGAAAGGAACATGTCAACTGTTGTGTTTCTGTGCTTTCTAATTGTGTTTTGGTGCCAGTGTTGTCAGCAGGCATGAGCGAGCTGCCTTTCGCTGTGGGTGACGCGCGGTGTGAGCGTCACGCGCTTTCATCCGACTGTAGTCTGACTGTACTCCCTGTTAAACAACAACAAAGCTCTGCACCTCAGGGGTGTCTCCTGTCTAAACATAAACCTCACAGGAGCCCCCTGATCAACAGTTCCCCAAGTGGAGCCTTAGCGAAACACCAAGCTTTAGCCGACTGTATTCCAGCCAGGCTAACCACAAAAGGCAGGGAAACGCGCTGTAAGATTGGGCGGTTTGATCGGAATTAAAGTCTCTTTTACTTCCGTTTGCTGTTGGAAACAGCGAGAAGTAGGTTGCCGTTTCCAAGGGAAAGCCCTTGGGTGCGCAGACGGTAATGAATTTGATTATTTTTTTTCTTTACAGGAAGCGGCAACTGTGCTGTGTTCGGAATAAATAGGAAAACTGGGCACGTAGCATCTGAATACCCCAGCTAAATACAGCAAAACAATCAGTGCCCTTCTTCTGCAATGGTAGCCCCCAGGGGTAACACGGGGAAGAAACTCAAGGGCAACGAGGCTGCTGGTTTAAAGCTCATTCACTCGGTGTAAACAGGACCTTTTACTTTGAAGATCCAGGTTTTACTACGCTCCCTCCCTGAGTTGATCTCACGTTTTTCTCTTCAGAGTGGAGGTGAGAGTATTTCTGGGGGAACTTTCAAAGGAACATCATTAAAAAGGTTTTGTGGTCCAACCGGGACGGATGATTATCCACCGATGCTCCAGTTCCCCCTCGTGCACAACAAGGATCTGACAGTGTTTGGCTCAGCCTGGTGTCACTTTGTACCAGTTCAGCCAGTCCTCAACTACATTTCGCCAGCGTTAAAGCCTGGACTTCTCTCTTATTACCCATTTCTTCTACACCAGATGTCCTATTTAGTAAAGCGGGAAAACAAACAACAGAATGGAAGCCGGGGAGGGGAGGAAAGAATTCTCAAAGTTGTGAAGTCTGACCTAGAAAAAATGCCGATGGATCCTCTTTGAATTAGTGTTTGGAATTAGAAGCGGAAGCAGCAGCAGCGCTCACTTCAAAAACAAACGGATATTAGTCAAGTTCCCGTTTTCGGGGGTCTGAACGCGGCTCCGTGTGTTTGGCGCAGCCACGACGCGCTCTCGGGTCTTCACTCGGTTTTAATCGCGGAAGCGACGATGGTTGCCGTCCATCGGCTTTGATGCGAGAACATCAAAGACAGGTTTCACCTGTGTTGTTGACCAGTCAACAGCAGAACTGTGGATCCAACACAGAAGCAGAGTGTTCCAGGAAGGTCCTGGAAGGACACGGTGGTTATTTCATTTAGAAATCCCAGCCATGCATGAGGGCGTCAGCAGCAGTAGTGTTGGCATGGTGACGGCGTTTGCATGGACGCATGCGCTTCTGATAACAAATCCCAGTGTGAGGCCTGAGGTGGTCGTCTGCAGCTGTTAGAAACCAGGAAAAGGTGTTTTTCCCTAAGCTCAGATTTCAGCGACTGACGGCCACCGACGATGATCTAAGGAGCAAATGATGCGGTGATACGGCGGTGACGGGGGTCAGGCCCGCTCCACGTCCTCGGGACCACAAGCGCATTTTAGGCTTCTCATTCCTAAAACAATCCCCCATAAAAGTGTTTGTCTGGCGCAGCTCATTTGCTTCACATTAAGGTTAAAGACTTTAGCGTTTTGCTTCATTTCAGCTGTTGTTACAGTAAATCTTTTACTTTTAAATAAATGCACCCAGGTTTTATCTTTGGGTGCACAAAACACACAAAATAGCCATGTTGAATTGTACTTATCCCCCCCCAGGTGATTCCCTGGGGGGGGTTGTTGGTGTGTGTGTGTGTGTGTGTGTGCTGACTTTGCATTTGATAATGATCAAGAATTACGACCGACCTGATTTTCCTGGACCATCGTTCCCAGGAGGCACACAGATGATTTTTCTTCTTCTTCTTCTTTCCCTTCCTCCGGTCGCCGCCATGGAAACCAGCAGCAGCAAGACGCCACCGTTGTAGGATTGTGTCCATTTGGATCAGGTGAAGCCAGGAACCGCCTGAAACAGGCAACACCAGAACCCTCGGAACAGGGAGGCGTTACGTTGGACTGGTGGACTTGAATCGGGTCTATTTTGACACTAATGGAAAGGTTAACTTAATGAACAGAACAGGATCAATAAAAGCTAATATAGTCCTAGAGGAAATTTAGAAAAAGCTCATTTGAAGGAGAAAAATGTCACTTTTAGATAATAGAATTTTGATATTTCCTGCAGGATTTAACGTCTCCTGTTTACATTTGGCTGCACGCGTTCGCACCTTTAATATTTCGTCACTTTTGTTGTCGCTGTGAATGAATCCGCCCACGCGCCTTCCAGACTTCCCCACTTGCTTCATAAATGAGCCATTTTTCAGCATATGTCCACTTCTTAAACACGTATTAGCGGCGCAGGCTAGCTCTGATGCTAGATGAACGTTAAAAAGTTCTCAAAGATCTGGAAGCTGTTCAACCCATCTGTTGGAATCGGAACATCGTTGGTGGATGAGGAGACGGGAGATGCGCGTGTCCTTCTGTGCATGTAGAGCAAATCTGTGAGTGGGGACCACCTCATTAAGGTGTTAATTGGATTGGATTACTCTCAGTGTCCCTCATTGCCCTGAAGCTCCATGTGCTGCTGATCACCACGTGCAAATCTGTTAATAGTGCATGAGACAAAAAAAAAGATCCAAAAGATACCGAGAGAAGCAGGGTGGTGTTCGCTGATGGAGGTGGGATCTGGGGAGCAGTGGGACTCTCCCGGGGACACGGCGGGATAAAAAAAACTGACGTGCCTTCTGATGAGATGTTATTTGATTTCTGATTGATACACGGCCTCCTCTAATTGGTCTGCGCTGGCGGAGCCGTGGCTCGCAGGCACAACTGTCAGCGGATCACGTTTACCATGATGTGCCCCGCCGTCGTCAACGACCTTTTCCAAAACGACGGCCGCCGCTACAGGAAGCCGTCATGTCGGACGGAACACGAGCTGACAGGAAGGAGACAGAAGCATCATTTTAGTTTTTTTCCTTTTTCGAAACGGCCTTTAAAGAGATAAATGAAACTTTGCATCAACGCACTGCTTAAAAAAGAAAAATCACAGCTGAACGCAGTCAAATTAATAGAAATGTACCTCCAGCTCCACCCTTAAACGACACATTGAAGACAAAATGTCCTCACTTCCCACAAATGTCCTGACTTTGATAGTAGAATATGTATTTTACTTCCCAATATAGCAAGTTCAAGAAAACACACACTCTTCCTGGTCTATTAGCAGGGGGCGAGCTGGATCTGACCTGCTGTCCTTCACTCTCCTGTCTGTCTTTGCACCACATGTGCGATCACTGACATTTCAGTCAGTCTGTTTTGCAGTTTCACGTTGGTTTAATGGAGCTGAATAAAGGAGCATTTAAGTAACGGCCGTGGTTTCTGTTCTCTGCTCACAGCAAGACATCGCTGAGAGAAAAGAGACAGTAGGAACTGACACAGCTGGGGATTAAACGGTGAACATGAGCAGTAACAGGCTGGTTTTTCTGGCTTTTACTAAAGAGAAACTGGACGTAAGTGTAAAAGTGGCCTAATGTGTGCTCCCACTTTAAAGCTCTGTTAGATTTCGCCTCAATCTGACTGTCACAAGTTAAGTTTTAAACACTTTTCTGAGCCTGAACTGCAGGTAAATAGGAATTTTCTGCATTATTTCTAAGATTGGAAGCAATTCATCGGCTTCAGTCCACAAACTTGCTTCAGTCGAAGTATAAACACGGCGGCCACAACCGCTTGTTGCCGCAGAAAAGGAAGCTAAATCACATTTGCAGCCTCCTGAACTTCTCAGCGATTCTGATTGATCCGTTTCTGTTTTCTGATGTGATTTTCACCTGTTAGGCTGCAACACAAATGCGATAAAGGCTCCAGCATGTCAGGAGAATCACATTCCCAAGCAGAGGAGTGTTGAAACATTTATTTTGTGCCTGTAAAGCCACATTTCTGTCTCCGCTGCTGCTTCAACCTGCTAAATCCACCAAAGTCAGTGAAAACGGCACCTGTGATGAATCGCCTCTTTCCCAAAAAAACCCCAGATTATTCCAGTTGTTTTATTCCCTCCACTGTCCTGACAGGAAGAGATGACATCGGCACGTCACAGGATCGATGACACTTTGGTGGGGAAATCATCAATCTTTCCCCTTGTTCTCTGCTGCTTGAGCCCCCCCCCGGCCTGCGTCCCCACCCAGAGGACAGCGACAGGGACGGCTGGTCACCGATAGCTCAGGATCGCAGAGCAGGGCCGATGTCGGGTCGATACAGACTCGGGAAAAAGGGCTGGGGCCACGGATAAACAGTGGAGATTGTTCTGAGGGACTAGCATTGATGTGTGATTAAAGTCAGAGAATCCCCACCCCACCCCTCCTTACCCCCGCTGTCAGGGAACTTGTGAGTGAGATCTCTGACGCTGGGGTAATTGGTGTTGGGGAGAAATCGATGGATTTGGCGAGTGAGCCAGTGGCGTCTCCCGGGTTGTACCTGAGAGGGAACGTCGTGCGTCTCAAACCTGAAATTACATCCAATCCAGGATGGCCTGGGGGGAAAAGCCCCTAGTGCCTCCGTGGTTATCCTTGATTTTCTGTCTCCTTCTGGACTTTGTTTGGCCTTTGCCTCCAACCAGGCAGACAAGCTTCAAGACTGTCTAAAAGTCTGGACCCTGCAACCTTTGTCCTTTTCCTTGGGCGAAAAACGGCACAAAAAAGACACAAACAACTGAAATATATGCGTGTGCAGTAAAACGCCGAGTCAGCCTTCAGGGTTTTTTTACATTTAAAAATAGATGTGAGTCACCTCTAACTGCAGGTTGATGATCTCATCAGAACATTTGGCTAATTTCTGTGTGTGTGTGTTTCTTGGATGATTCCTGATGGTTCTGGCAGGGTCAGAGCAGACGGAGCTGCTCTGGGTTGGTTTTGGACAGGAGCAGGAGCGGACGTGGGAACCCTCACTCCTGCTTTCCATCTGCTCCTCTATTTGGAGGCATGAGAGGTGACAAAGGTGTGTGTGTGTGTGTGTGTGTGTGTGTGTGTGTGTGTGTGTGCGTGTCTTTCCCTGCATGTGTAAGCAGACCTGTATGAGATTTGTCTTGTGTGGCAGAATCTCCTAAAAGAATCTTTAATTTTTTCAGAATCATCAACAAGGTCCCGACAAAGTTGGTTCAAAGATCAAAATCACCTCTCCCCGACCGTTCTCGGTCTGATCTTGCCCTCTCACCGGCAACAGAAGTGTGACCTCACAGGGACTCGGATACCTGCGACCCAGATGGTAGAGCGGGGGTGGGGGGGCTTCCCGAGGTCTGGTCCTCGGCATCCTTCTCTCTCATGCGAAGCTTGTTCATCTCTCGCACGCGGAGATTCTGCTTTGAGGCAATTAGGAGGAGGGCGCCGAGTCACGCCGACCTTGGCTGAAGGTTCTGGTGGATTCGGTGTGACAGATTGCGTAACTTCCGCCTCATCTTCCATGTGTGATCCAGCTTAAATGATCATAGCTGCACATAATGATCCTTAGACCTCAGTCCAGCAGTGTTTGGTGTGGGGTTCCTGATCATTTTAGGCCGGTTCCTGGGTCAGAGATCAGAACAAGGTCACCAGATTCTGCAGAACCCCACATCACATCTTCCTGTGAGGAAAATGATTAAAGCTCCATGTTAAGTAACACTGAAACGCCACCTGCGTATGCGATTAAGAGCCAATTTAAAAGACCTCGGAATGATTGATGCATTTTGAAACAAGCGATGAGGTTATATCGTGCACAGGAAACGTGGCCACATGTACAATCTCATGTTAATGTGGAAATTACAGCCTCAGGTTCAGGCCTGGCCTCCAAATAAGCGGTTTTCCTGCTGGCTAAGACGTCCCAGCAGCCCCGAGCCTGCGGTCAGACGGGAGCTTCACGTCTGCTCCCTCTCTCCAACTTTTTCTGCCGTTTCTTTTAGGACATTTAATCCACGTGTTTAAGCGCAGCTCCCCGTGTTTTTTACGGCATCGATCAAATTGTCTAGAAGTGAGATGGATCGTTGCATCCGCGGGTAATAAATCTGCTCAATAATTAAAGAAGATGGAATAAAATATCCTTATTAGGGCTTTATTACTGTCTGAACCTGAGCAGAAACCATCTCTGCATAGCTTTGTTCCTCAGGATCAAATCAAGGGTGATTAGGAAGAAACTAGCAGCTCCACAGAGTTCCACAAGGCTGGATTTGAGGTTCACTTTCACTTTGACAGAACATTTTCTCACAACTTTTTTGTTCCTGTTTTCTTCCACCTTCTCTCTGGGCTGATCCAGAATCAGCCAGTTTGATCTACATGCAACCACTGGGAGTCCTTCAACTCCAATTTTAGCATAATGCCTTTTCCTTCCTTATGTTGCTCATCTCTTCCTTGCTAGTTGTTCCTGAATAAAGCCAGCCTAAACTGAATAGCATGTTCCTTATTTCCTGATAGAAATGTTCACATCACTCATATTTTACCCCACTTTTTGTTTTTTTTATATGCTCCAGAAAAGACCTTTGTGAAGTGATATAAAAGAAACAGAGGATGAGCGAGTGAAAGTTTCCTTTCAGAACAAGTTCAGGCCACTATTTTCCTACCTTGGCGCGCTGGAGGCAAAGATGTAGGGATTCAATAAACACATGAAATGGATACAACTGTGAGGATGAGCCGACACGCCGTCTGGAGAAAATCACATCCGTTCACTCCCACACACGTCCCCTCCTCCCCGTAATCCCGCCTCCCCTGAGTGTCTCCAAACAGGTGACATCCTGTGCTGAATCTGGTTCGAAATAATCTCATACAACAGATGGGTCCTTTTCCCCGAAGGCTGCCAGCCGGCCCCGCGCCGCCCCGCGCCGCGGCTGCAGGAATACGAAGAAGCAGCCCACGCCAGGCGAGCCGTCCAATTCTCATCCCAGTGCCACCAACCCTGCCGCTCCGCCAGGACGACGTCCTCTCGGTAAATTCCAGTGGGAGCTTTGTTTCATTTCCCGCTCCTCTGAGGCGTTAACGCACCAGCGTGTTTTCTGACCGCGCCACGGTGCGGCCCCAGAGCGTCAACGCCAACGGGAGGGGAGACGGTTGGGTGTGGACCATCACTGTGGGACTGACCAAAACCTCCAAAGCCTCTAGTCCTGGTGTTTGTTTCAAAAGTCAATCTTTAATCAATTTAAAAGGAAGATGAATCTAATTAAAAGGTAACAACCTGTTTAATTTGGTCGCCTTTAACTTCCTGAAAAGTCAGAGAGCGCCTGGGAGGCGCTGATTGCATGTGGAACTGCTTTTACGTGCTTTAATTACCGGCTCTGTTTGTGTTGGAGGCGAAAAAGAACAACAGAAGAAGAAAATTTGACTCCCCAGCAATTAACACCAAATGGATCCTAATCTATAAACAAGTTAAGCACCTACTTAGACTCACTTCCTGGAGGCCATCCTTCTTCAAAGGCTCCGTAATCCATCCTTTAACTGCTGTGTCCCTTTGTCAGACAGATCCATGATATTGTTATTTTTTTAATTATTCGTATTTAAGGGTCCTTTGTCCTTATAGCCACACGCAGGTCAAATGTCAACAACAACAACTACATCTGCTGTGCAACTGTTGGATGTTTGGGCGCCCTCTAGTGGCAGAAAATACATCTAGCGACTACGTGAGGCGCCACAGGTCACACTCAGACTGGGAACATCATGCACCCGGTTCTGTGACCATTTTGCCAGTGTTACACAAGCAGCATCCGAATTTAACTTCGCTTTAATTGTCATTTGACCATGTGCTATAGCGCTGGTTAGCACTCCTTTTTGAACGTTCTCCTAAAGTCTTTATAGATGCTCGGAGCAACTCACATTTCAAGACACCTGATTTAATGAAGCCGATAGTACGTGTGACATTTCCTGTTGCTCACAATGATGGTGTCACAGACCCACAAGGATTTCCTGGGTTCCAGAATTCCCTCCGCGCCCGTGAATTCCCATTAATGAATGTCAGCATCATCGATGCTCTTTTATCACGATTGCAATGCTAATCTAACCGTCTCACGGCTGTAATCTTATATCAGAGGGCCACTGTGCAAGAACAGTAGTGACCTTCTCGTCTGCTCACGTTGGGATTAGGGAGGACGTGAATTCCTCAAATGCTTGAACTGATTTATTTTGGAATAAATAACATCTCCGTTTGTGGGAACAGCTGTGGCCTTTTGATAAGCCTGAACTGAAGTTTTCGTGATGTCATGGTGATACTCACCTGTATGTGCATGTGTGTGTGTGTGTGCGTGTGTGTGTGCGTGTGTGTGTGTGTGTGTGTGTGTGTGCACATGTGTGTGTGTGCATCCTGTCAGAGAGAGTGAGACTGTAGAAGCTCATTGCATCCTAAATTAATCACAGTGCTTCTTTAATGTCTATTGTCTGCTGAGGCAGCTCTAAACTTGGAGTGACTCTGTGTGTGTGTGTGTGTGTGTGTGTGTGTGTGTGTGTGTGTGTGTGTGTGTGTGTATCATGCAGGAAGTTCAGCAAAGTTAAACATCTCTCCGTGTCCTTTTTTGTCCTCTCTTTGTCTCCTCCTCCGACTCCTAATCTGGATCTTTTTTTTATTTCTCCATCAATCCCCTGTCCTCCTGCTCATGTCAGACTCCTGTTATCTCATTAATATACGAATAAATTCTCCCTCCTGTTGCAGACAGGTCTTAGTAAAACTAGTAAGAAGAACATTCACATGCTACTTGAATAAAAATACCTGACAATTTCAGAAATCTTTGTTTTGGAAAAGCATAAAATGAAACTAATGAATTCTGTGTGAACATGCGGGTCAGTTTCCCACCATCGACTGCCATTTTTCTGAATTATTTTCAAACTTTTTGTTGAAAAATTAGAAAACGGTCATATTTTTATGAGGATTTTTTTCACCATAGGGAGAAAGGTTCAGGATACTCCAGGCCTGCTAACATGGACCAATAAAAAGCCTTGGATTGTGCATGTGTGTGTGTGTGTGTGTGTGTGTGTTGTGTGTGTGTGTGTGTGTGGTGTGTGTGTGTGTGTGTGTGTGTGTGTAGGAGGTGACCGATCGACTACCGTGTTCGCTGCCACACAGATTACAGTCAAGCTTGTCCGTATCAATTATTGGTCACAGATAAGTGGGACATGGTTCAACACAAACACACACACACACACACACACACACGATCATCTACCTCACACTCAGCTGCTTCCATAACAACATTTGACTCCCAGTCAAAAGCATCTAAATTCTTCAGCCTGAGGAAGTTTTCTCATTTTCTCTTTTTAACTTCAGTCAAAAATGTTTCCTTCAAGCTCCTTAAAAAACGCTGTTTGAATGTGATCGGAACCCCCCCAAAAAAAGTGTGCGGTGCAAGAAGAGGAGAGGTTCAGACCCACGCGAAGAGTCTGCAGGACAATTAGCCATAAAACACGACGAGAGTGACAGAGGCAAGAGCGGACCTGTGGGGGATGATATCATGGTCCTCCTAATGCGCCATCTGGAGTAATGGCTTTCTGACCGAGCCCCGAGCCACCGCCATTTAATGATTTATTGACGGTGGCGTGCCTCATGGCCGCACAACTACATTAAAGCTCATAATCACGCCACCGTCGTATCAGAGTTCCATGCAAATGAAAGAGAGGCTGCCAGATGGTGAGAATTTGACAACAAACCGCTAAAAAAAAGGACATGCCACCATCGGAATTATGGGGGAAAAATCCTTGAACGCCACATGTGGCAGGTCAGGTGGAGCATCAGTAACCAGCCCCCCCCCCCTGGACACACACTGACTGGTGGTGGTGTCCAGTGTCAGGTGAGACCTCCAGAGTTTTTGAAGGTTGGGTTTCATCCCCAGCAGGATGGGCCGCACCGCTGGCCCGGGGCTTTGACCCGACCTCTGTGCTGGGTCCTTCCCAATCAAAAGATACCTGATTAGCTCATATGACCAGAGGGGCCAGGACACACCGATGACCTTTATGACCTTTCAGGAGACGTTAAACTTCCCAGAATTCCTAACTTCTCAGCACTCTTCCCCCGTAGGAACATGTACGACTTCATTAAATTCTACCTGAACTCTGCATGAACCTTTAACCCGCCCCCACAAATCTCCTTCCTGGCTCCAGATGATGGAGCCAACAGAAGATGGCAGCTCCCACTCCCAGCACCATTTAACTTCCTGCCACAGTGATTTCGTTCCTGACTTTAATAACTGAGGAATTCCAGGTCGGGTTGAGAACCACCTGAGTTGCTGGATACCCTTCAGCCATGCCGGGATCTCCTCCAGCAGAGTTGCTCCGTGTCCTCGGGGGACTCCAGCAGGTGCCCACATGGCCACGCGCCATCCGAAGGGTTTCACGGAACAAAAACACAGCGGCGGAGCGCCGGAGAGTAAAAGCATGTGTGCGCGTTCCAAAACCGAAACGTCACATCTGCGTTAAAGGTAAACACGGAGGCGCTTTCCGCTCATTCCCGGTGAAACCATCAGCCAGGATTCTTCTGTTTCACACACAACGGTCTCAGATCAAGGACATCGTCCACGTCTGAGGACCGACTGAACCAGAGCAACGCGCTATTGAGCCCAAAGAGACAAAGAGCCTGCTGGGCTTCCCGAGCTGGAGGTGAAGACTGGCAGCAGCCGCTTGATAAATGGGTTATAGCAGGCGGGGGGATGATCTAGGGATGGTAAATGAACGGCTGAAGACGGCCTCCCATCCTCCCAGGCCCGTCATAAACACAACACTTCATCTTATTAACGTCCCCCCCGGTGATTACGAGCAAATTAGCCAGTGGCTGAGTTCTGCTCAAACTTCATTTATCTTGTCTTTAGTGCGCAGACGCACAGATAATCTGCCAATCGGATGAACCTGGCAGCCCAAGTCCTCGTTTGTGGCGTTGATCTAAAGTTTCCGTGGGCCTCGCTAATTAAAAGATCGACATCTTACAGGTATGCCTGGTGGAGGGAGCCGTGAGGACGCCGTAGTTAATTTCCCAGACTGCTCCTGTGTGGCTTCAAATTGCAGCAATTGGATTTTAATCTGTGTACCACTGATTAGTTATTTGGCTCCTTAGCCACCGCGTAATTTGTTCCACAACAGAGAGCAGACCGGGCATGTGGGCTCCCCATGTGTACAGTAGGAGCAGAAGCGTGCTGGGACACAAGCGCACGTGCATGAGGGGAAAAAAGGGACACATGGGGGCGCAGACAGAGAGAGGCAACAAATAAAAGCATCGGGGGCCCTCTCATGGTGGCTCTGAAGCCTGCAGTATAGCAGAGAGAGAGTGAGTGAGTGAGTGAGTGAGTGAGTGAGTGAGTGAGTGAGTGAGTGAGTGAGTGAGTGAGTGAGTGAGTGAGTGAGTGTTTTCCAGCCAGAGGTCAAGAGGTCAGCAGGGGGCAGAGAAGAGAATAGTTATTTAAGATATATTAAGATATACCGAATGAGAGGAAAATTAACAAATTCATTTATTTCCCACACACTGAACATATATAATTTAATGCAACGTTTTCCTGAATTATCTGGCAGGTGACATATTGCGGATGATTATGGCTTCCTCTTTCCCACACACACTTCTTATGAGCTCGTTGGTGCGCTGCGCGTGTTCCACCACTAGGTGGCAACAGCGCTCCGACTCGTGTCCCACTTTTACTTCCGCTGCTTAAACCCGCATGTTTTTAATTGAACCTCATGAGGATTCAGGCAACTTTCTCGTGGAATAAAGTAGCACGATGTGAAGAATACATTTAAAATGTGACAGAGCAAACTTTTCTTTGGCTTCTTTTATCATTGGAAAACTCCATTAGCTGCAAACAACCACCAGACAATCAGGGGGATTTATAAATAAATAATGTGTATTTCTGCATTTTGTCTGCCATTTTCGTAGATTCATCCTTGTTTGTCATGGCAACAGCAGCATGTGTGGGCAGAGTTACTCCCTAAAGAGCATAAATATCAATGTGACTTAAAAAAAGAGAGAGAGAGGAGGTGTATGACACGATTTTGTCAGCAACCTGAGCAGCCTAATGAAAAAAGAACCCCCCCCCCCAAAAAAAAAACCATCTGAAAGTGCTGTCAGAAGCCAGGAAATTGAGTTTTACTGTAGCTGCTGCCTCTCACTGAGAGGGGGAGGAACCAGCACCATGAGCTGCAGGAGTGTTTGTCAGGGATGCTAATTGTCCAACTGCAGCAAGATGACGGGTTACATGACAGCAGAGCTCCTCCACACTGATCGTTTCATTCAAGAACTTTAAATCAGCTGCTAAAGGAGTGCGGGCGCTGTTGTCCGCCGTCACTGCTGCCACCAGGCACCAGGTTAATTGGCAGGAAACCCAAAGCTAACAAAGCTAAAGCTAACGGCAGGACGACAAATGGAATCCTTCTCTTACAGGTGTCGTCTCCTTTGACCCCGAGCTGAGTCAGACCTTCATCAGAACTCAGTCCTCACCTTCGGTTGTACCGTTGACAGAAGGATCGGCATGTGGACGTTCTGAAAGGAGGCGTCAGAGCGGGAACTTTTGACCTTTAATGGCTACATGAGGTGACATTTGTGAGGACTGAAGCACAGCAGGATGGACCGTATTTGACTCAAGATGAGACAGACACACTGATGTTTGATAGCCTGGAATTATGTCAGCGTGATTCCGACAGGGGTCAACGGCTTCCTCTTCTTTTCCGTGTCTCCAGACGGATCCATAAGCATGTCAGAGGTGTGATTTCCCCGGGGCGACGTCCAGTGGCTCACTGGGAGCCGAGAGGCTTTAATCCCAAACAACTCCTGACCAGATCTCTCCATCCGTGAGATCTGGTCAGGAGGGACAGCATGATCTTCCCGATAGCATCTTGCTAACCGTCTCCCAGAGTTCAGACTGAGCCTGAAGTAAATTCATCTCTTACGGCGCCCTCCCCGAAGGCACAGCTAAATAGTTTCTGGGCCGATTTGATTTTCACACCAGATGGAAACATTGATTGAAGGAACTGAGCTTTCCCACAGCTCCAACCTGTTGACTCTCAGCTGATGGCTTTTTTCCCTTCACTCACAATATTATTCCTCCTTTCAAGGTTGTTGCCTTTCAACAGCCTTGAAAAAAAGAAAAGGAGCTTATCCAACATATAATAATATATGTATAATGCACAAAGAAGATAAGAGAGGTGTCATTAGCATAGCTTTGAATGTCAGTGGTTGACGCTAAGCTTTGTTCCCGTCTGTATTCTCATCACGACATGTCGGCACGTCTTGGAAACGGACCTTTCCCAAGTGTTGTGAATACACCTCTTTTCACAGCAGGAACTATTCATTTACCCAGGAATTTAACTTAAAAACTCTGGAGTTGGGAGGGAGCTTGTTAGATTCCCTGGAATTCTTCCGAGTCTGTGGAGGGGCATCCGAAGAGCTTGGTGAGGTTATGTTTTTGCATCCAAACAGAGATGAAGATGTTCAAAACCACTTGGAATAATCTCTTGCTTCCCATAAAGGAAGCACCGATACCTCAGCGCCCAAATGGGCAAGCGTATTTCTGTTTTTTTAATTATTCAGGAGTTTTCTCTTAACTGCATTCATTATTCAGAAGTGAGGAACCTTTTCGTGTTTGGCAAAACCCATTATCTGCATTATTCCTACACTTCCCTGACGCAGTTGTTAACCTTTGACCCCTGGCATTCCCCCTCCTGCACACCTCTTCTTAATCAGACCACAGTGGCGGGCTCTTAGCGACGATGTTTACTCGTTTCCTTTGCACTCTGTGAGAGGCGCCTTGAACTGACGATCACACACACACACACACACACACACACACACACACACACACACACACACACACACACACACACACACACACACATTTCAATGGACATTAAATCATACAATCAGTCCCCCTCTGAGAAGTTCAAAAGCCCTGGTGAGCCCCTCCAGGCTCTTTAAGCCAATCACCAGCCTTGTTTTTTTCCCTCACAGTTTTACAAGAAGACGTTGATCAGGCAGACGGGAGGTGAACATCTGAAACCGTCAGTGATGACACAGTAACACTGCTGCCAGAATGTTCACATCTGGGCTCCCCCAGGACTGGAGGCTTTTGGACATAAGAAGATCCAAACACCACTGGATGGCCTTAGAAGGTGCTATCACTCTCTCACACACAAGAACACACACACACACACACACACACACACACACACTTCTATCAGCCACAAGAGTAATTTTAGGTCCTTCAGCACAGACTCGTTTCTTCAGCACAGACTCGGAGGAGAGTCATTTAGGGCCGTCTGTGAGCTCTTCCTTGTCATCACTTCTTATCTTCTTCAAATCCAATTCCTGTCCTTTGTTTCCTTTTCCATTTAAGACCGTAAAAGAGATTTAGGGCCTGTTCTTAGGCCTTTAATGGTGCCATCAGACTCTTAACTTTACTGAAGCTGACCTGCATTGATGCTGGCGGAGCAGAGAATGCAGAAGGTTCTGGGTCTCTCCCCCAAAAAGAGTTCTTTAAAATCTGTCAGACTCCTCTCGCCTATCTTAACCTGGCTGACCTTATCAGCACACCTCCCTCAGCCGTGTTGCCAGGGAAACGTGACTCTCTGAAGACGTGTGGGAGGATGATGTGCAGAATTGGATGGGGTGGATGGAAAAAGGTGAGAGATTGGTGTGGGTTGGTAATGAAAAACTCCCAATGTTCTCCTACCCAGCCCGATTGGCAGTCCAGTGACTCTATGTCCAATTAGGCTGCACACTGCCTAATTTTCAGTCAGAGTCCCTCTAATGAGTCCTTTGGGATTAATTTGTTCTGTTCACGGCTAGTTCTTCCACAGGAACCTTCTCCAAGATCCTCTGTGCTCCGTTCAAGAGCTTTGGTACCAGGAACAGCTGTTGAAAGATGGACCGATAATGTGGTTCAGGTCCTTCCATGTCGTCGATGGTGACTCAAGATCTAGATGGTTTAATGTTGAGCAACGGCTAAAAAAGCAGATAAGCTCTGGAAGACTGGAGGCTAATGCCGTAAACCATTGAAAATGTAGCCTGTAAAAGAATATTCGAGCTCTGAAATTACAGCGATATCCATGTGGCCGTACTGTAAAAGACCTCCACGTGTAGCGAGGTCTTCAGTTGGTCTTCAGATAAAGACACACGGATCCAACAGGATATTGGATCTGGTGCCGGAGCAGCGATGGTGAGGTTTGATCACAAACATAATGGCTCCTAGATAAAGAACAGCTGATGGATGCTACAGATGGAATGTTGGAGCTCCTTCCTGGGTCTTTTTCTCTTCACTCTCGTCCTGAAGGTGCCGTTAGCCGTAGCATATTAGCGCTAGCATGAACATCGTCTACGTTGTTTGTGAGGTTTGTTCATGTCCTATCAGCCGTCGAATCCTCTACCAATTACACGACTCCGGTGCTTCTGAGGGTTTCCGCCCCGTCACCGCGCCTCCACCTGCTCGCTCTTGGGGTCGTAACAGGCTGCGCTGCTAAACTGAAGCCGGACAGCAAAGCGTTAACTGGCAGTCGCTGCTGCAGCAGCGTAATGAGGGAGGCTGTAGGGAGGCGGCCCACCTGTATCCATCTGGAGGCTTGGTGACCATAATTATCCTGATGAGGAAGACTCGTGCACGGCTCTGGAAAGTGTCTTGGCATTATTACAGCTTTATCATTCAAGAACAAACCAAAGAAAAAAACCTTTGCTTTTAATGTCAATTTAACAAAATATATACTATAAATGATGAGTGCAATACATTCATCCCCTAGCAAAACAGATTTAGGGATCTGCTGCCTGATCCGTAACCTCCTGGATTCCTCCACCACCCAGTGCTTCCCAATTCACTGGGGCTGACCAGTTGCCCCCCATGAGCAGAGCTGTGCCACCGCAGCAGCTTCAAGCCGATTCCTCGGGTCATTTTGCCTTTTTGCCGTTTGTCTGTGGTTCCAGCCAAACTCGATGGGATGCTCGTTACCAACACCTCATCCTCCCGCATCCATGCAGTCGTCCGGTCGCTCCTGTGAAGTCCAGATCGGTCCAGCATTCACAGGGCTCAGTGGGGGAAAGGAACCATCTGCTGTAGTGGCGTCCTCATCCCTCATCGAGAGGATTGTTTATGATTGGAACTCAGCTCTCAGTCAGGAACGCCATCATCCTCAATGAGTTACAGCTTTCTCCTCCGCATTTCCCAGGATGCACTCTGACAGCCACAGGCCACCTGTCAAAGGTTGCTGTAAAGATCAAGTCAATAAAATGTCTATACGGTTGTCACTTTGCTGGTCTGTCAACCCTCCCGAACAGGCATAATTGGCGGGTCAGAGTTGGCGGCAACACGGATCAGAGGAGGCGACGCGACGCATCAAAGCCTTGAAATCCATGGGAAATATCCATGGCAACAAGTCTGCCGAGCTTTTTTAAGGTCTCTCTGAAGCGTCTAATTGACTGGGACATAGAAACACCAGAAGAAGACAGGGGCGCACCTTCATCCTTTGAACTTTGTTTGAGCATCTGGAAAATACATGAATATATTAGAACCCCGCTGTTCCCTGCAGCGTCCCGCAGCGCAGTCAAGTCGCGCATGCAGAGCCGTCATCAGCTTTATTAGCTTCACTTTAGGAAAGAGATGAAGAGAAAGGCCCAGTTTAAGGATGGTCACGCCCGTGGGAGGGGTCCCGGGCAGGACGCTCAACTGCTGCTCCCACATTCAGCCGTCTTAAAGGTCAAACCGTTCAAATTTCAGATGCAGGATGAAAGAAGCACAAAGATTGTGTGTGTGTGTGTGTGTGTGTGTGTGTGTGTGTGTGTGTGTGTGTGTGTGTGTGTGCGTGTGTGTGTGTGTGTGTGTGTGTGTGTGTGTTTTAGTCCTTTCTGTTTGTAGCATTGGGTGTACTTTTCGTACTCGTCTTACCTGTGTCCCCTGGAGCTCCTCAGAACATCAACGCAGATGGTTCATTCAGACATTTATTGTTTTATTCCTCTTTCCTGTTGCAGATGGTTGTTTTCCATCTGGGGGGGAGTTTTATTTGATTTTGTTAACCATTTTATTGCCTTTATTGCTGCGATTTTCCTGTTCTGACCCACGTCTTGTGGCTGTGGGGGTTTATTGGAGTCTCTTTATCGCTATTTTTCTGGCTTTATCTTCTGTTGACTGATTTTTTTACAGCATACACACGATCTGTGATAAAAGAAACGAGGATGGCTAACGAGGAATCACATAACGGCATTTGTCATGTAGGTGCTGTTTAAGGTTGAGATCTTGGGTGAGAGGAACAACCTGCAAAGAAAGAGGTATTTTACAGCCGTGCTAATTTCATTCTTCAACCCTCGGCACTCTGCTCTGAACGACGATATTTTCCACGTCTTATATGCCTCTCCTGATTAAAATACTTTATCTGAGAAGAGCAGGAACGTGGGCCCGACAGCAACCTGGTCGCTGAGATGGATGGAGACATGAGGGGAATAAAAAGGACGTGGCCGTTCTGCTTGCTTTTGTATTGTTAGCGTGTTCTCCACTTCCCGGGTAACTGTGTCGGAGATGTTGGTCACATGTTTGAAGCTGCTAACGTGCAGAGCGGATGCTTGTTTGCAGCTCCAGCGTGACCCTGGTAAAGCAGCTAATGCTCCAGCTGCAGGCTGAAGAGATTACAGCAGTGGTCCCCAGCTCATTGTACGACAGAAGCAGGGTCAGGGGTCAGGGTCAGGGATCAGACTCCCGTCTGAATCTAGTTTTATGACAATAAATAGAAGCTTGCACCTCTGCAAATGGAAACACGTCCATTCATGTCACCCTGGTTTATTAGAATGAGCTCACTCCAAATTTAGAATATCTGTAGGGCTAAACCAGTCAGTGTGGTATCTCATGCACTTGTGTGTGGGACGCCTAATGGCGCTGCTTTGAAGCAGGGTGAAGAGCCACTTATGGACTGATGACAAACGGTCCTGACCTTGGTCGAGCATCATCGCGCAGGAGCTGAAGACGCCTCAGAATGAGCCCAGGAGGTGCGACTGCGCAGGTTACGCTTCTAAAAAGAGAATCAGTAAACCGAGGTTCCAGGATGTCTTCTCGCTGATCCCTCATTTGAATATCCCCAATGTATTTCCATGGAAACGGAGCTCATAACAGACAAACAGTAAATTGCATAACATAATTACATGCTTCAGGTCCTGTGTTAATGAAGCTTTACCAATAATTCTCCCAGATCTTGTTCAGTCACAGTCTGTAAGCAGAGCACATATAAAACCATGTTTATCCCAATACGTCTGCGGTTCTGCCACTTTCATCCGGCTTCCAGTTAAATTTAAAAACTCATCAACTGATGCCAATTTATTACGGGAAAAAACCAACCTCAAAATCAAAGTCTTTTACTCACATCGTTGGTGTTTGTTCCACCCTGAAGAATGACAATTAAAGGTTTGTGCATGGTTGTGTCGACGCATGAGAACGTGCACGTGTACAGTACTTACACGAGCCACGTCGGTGTGGGAGAGTGAGGTGACTGGATCCCCCGTGACTTCTCCATCTTTGGAGGCGTTCAATAACCGGATCCCCAGACAATTATCTGCTGGTTGTTTTTGAGAAACAACATCTTCCTCATCCTCATCATCTTCATCATCATATAGAAATATTGTTTTACATCTGTAGAGTTTAGCAGCCTTTATCACATGGAACTGTAGATTGACTCTAAAAATAGAGCAGTTATTTCCTCCCGTTATCATTGATTATGAATTGATGGTTTTGAACAGTGAGTCTGCACCCAGAGCAGCTGTTAGGAGAAGAGAAACACCCTCCAATCAGCCTCTGTATGATTGCAAAAGAGAATATCAATATAACAATCAGCGGAGAGCCAAGGTGAGACCCAGGAGACATTAGGCTGGAATCACTTTTATTAAGAATCATTCTGCACCAAAAGTTTTCTGATTATTGACAAAATTGTCTGGATTCAGTGTTGGTGCAGATTGTTCAATTGTTCACAAAATAACTTCCTCCTTTCCCCATTTTTGTGTTCTGTTTCTCAGGTTCTATTGTCCCTCGGGCTATAATTCATCTACATTTAGAGCTTTTGATCCATCAAGTCCACCTCCTCTGTAGTGAAAACGGGTCATTAACCAGACTATAGTTGAAAACCATCTCCTCAAATCTAATTATCATTTAAAAAAGGTTTTAGCTGCTCTCCTGATAGCTGGGACCACAAACAATCCCAGGTAATGAGCTGGATGTTCAAAGGCAGCCAGTTGTTCTGTTGCACAAGAGTAATTACAGAGAGACACAACTGGAGCTGTCCTCTACTGGTTTATAGAACACAATGATGATGACCCTCACACTCGTGAATACATTTAAATCTAATTACTCCACGTGATACAGTTTATTATCGACTGTAGTCAAATAATAAAGTCTCAGAATTGTTCAAAATGGTCATCAGAATAGACAATGGCCAACTGAAGCCAGTGCATCACGTCTGACACTGCCCCCCTCCCCTCCCCTCCCCTCAGCGCGGCCACATCCCGTCCTCCAAGAACTTTTGATCTTGACACACTTCTGGTTGAGTCTGAGTGAAACAGCGCTCCGCTGAATTATTTATATGGAGCCGCGGATCGCCGGTGACATTTGCTCGCCTCGTCCCCCGGTAATCATCAGACAGCAGCCGCGAATCCCTCATCAGAGAGCCAGAAAGGTCAAGTGATATTGATCTCGCTGTACAAACGCGTTCCGTATCGGCAGAGTCAAACTTCCGGGCGGCGGTCCTCGCGGGCGATCTGGGGCCATTTCGGGACTCGTAAACAGACTTTTGTGACACCTGGAAAAGGTGTGGGAAAAGGTGAACTGGAGGCAGGACGGCGGTGGCAGGTTCAGCCCGTCAGGCAGCGGTGCGTAAAAGGCGCGCACAGGGGAGGAGACTGCTGGAGAGGCTGAGCCACGACGCAGCACGACGCGCTGCATCCACTGGTTGCTCCGCGACCCACCGAGCTCCTCTCAGCATCTTCGCAGCGCAGATAGAAGATTCCAGCCGGAGGAGATGGACAGAGGAGGGAGCGGGTGCGTTCACACGCGCAGGTTGGATGTGGACCAGATAGAAGGACAGCAAACGCAGCCTCGGGCAGCTCGTTTCTGACTGTTTTGCACTGGACTTTTTTCCGATGTGCGTTTTTCTCCGAGTCCACGATGCCACAGGTCCCTCCCTGGCGGGCGGCAGCACCTCGGTGACCACAGCGACATAATGGCATGCAGGAGCGGCTGCTGCTGCGGCTCCACTCCGCTCAACGAGGATAACGCCAGGTTCCTGCTGCTGGCGCTCTTCATCATCGTCTACCTCCTGTGCGGAGCCGCCGTCTTCTCCGCGCTGGAGCAGCCCATGGAGCGGGAGGCCAAAGAGCGCTGGGCGCAGAGGTTCGAGCTCTTCAAGGAGAAGTACAACCTGAGCAAGAAGGAGCTCAACAACTTCCTGAGGAGCTACGAGGAGGCGAACGTGGCGGGCATACGCGTGGACACCATCAGACCCCGGTGGGACTTTACCGGAGCCTTTTACTTCGTGGGAACGGTGGTGTCAACTATTGGTGAGATGGGGAGATTTTTAAAAATGATACTGCTGCTGCTCTGTCTCATTCTAGAAGATAAGTTCGGTGGGTCATAAATATCAGCATCTGCTGTATTTTTGAAAATGGTTACATTTATTTCTCTTTTAGACTTCTATTTAGTGGTCATCCATCTTCAGTAAGGCTACACAAATGAAACATGTAAGCCAAATATGGACAGTTTATAACAGTTTTAAGTCGAGTTAAGTTGCAGTTTGAAGCTGTTTAATGATTCAGCTGCACCTGACGGAAATAATCAGCTCAGACGGTCCACTTTCCCAAGATTTGTCTGTTATTTGTGTCCCTGTCAGTAGACAGAAACAGGCTTAACCACCTTGATTTTAAAACTATTGATCCTGTTTGGTGGCCGCCCTGCTTCCCAGGTCGATATGTTTTTCCTGGATTCTGTATACTTCTGTCCATTAGGATGACGGCTCCTCCGATTAGACCTGTTGAAACGACTCCGTCCACCTGAACACTGCGTGTTTGCAATAGCTGGAAAGAAAAAAAACTCCAAGTTGGAGCCCATTCTCCATTGGTTTTTCATTCCGTTCTGCTCAGCACTGCTTGAAATTTCTCTCCTAAGGCCTTGGAAGAGTTTCCCTTGGTGCTGATGCGGCTTGTAAGGGAAAATGAAAGTGTCACAACACCTGAAGCCTCCTCTCAGTTCTGCCAGGCCCACATAGAAGTGCTTTAATATCACTGTCAATGCTTCTAAAGCCTGATCTTACTAAGGAATAAATGCATAAAGTTATAGATTCCAGGGCCTCAAGCTGCAAAATCCTTCATGCAACTCTGGATTTATGTGTGTGGGGTCACTAATGAATTCATTTTCCTTTTATGTAACCATTTCTCCTTATTTTGACCTCAAAGATCAAAAAGTTAAAGCAGGTGCTGAAGGCCAACAATGCAGACGGACGGTTCTACAGGACCCAGAAATTAAGGTTAAGTCCTTGTTATTAAGCTGCCAATTGAGAATATTTTGACTTTCTATATGCAGATTTTTTTTTCTCCAATCAGCTCCATCTCTATGGCAACACCCAAGCGGCCAACAGATAACATGATTACACCCATCAATCCTAGAACTGAACGAAATTACACACAGACCCTGATTTCCATGATGAAAGTTCACGTCTGTCACAGACAGAACTCGGTGTCCAAGTGCATCAGTAAGGATAATGTAGAATAAAGAGCTGGCAGAGGAGTGCACTGCAGCTCAGGCCTCGTGCACAGAGGATTTTCACTTTTTAAACGTGCTTATCTCTCCAATATTCTTACAGTGATTTGAACTCTTGCGAAAGTTCAACGCTGATGCTAGAATATTCTGCTTGTAACCATAGCAAACGTTCCATCTCTGCAGACACAGCACACTATTTTCTCACATTTGTGTGTATTTTTTCAACATAAACTCATCGACATAGCTTACGAGCAAGCTAAACGCTAATGAAGGAATAAGGTATCCGGCCCCATTAGTTAGAATCAAAGGTAATGTGGAGGTAATCACAGCTAGTTCTGTCTTGGTTGCGGTTCATATCTTGCACGCAGCGTTTAGCCTTTATTATTTTAGTGTGCCGACCGAGCTACAGAGTTAAAACATTCAACAACGTTGTCAGTGCAATAAAACAGAAGAGCAACGCTGGCAAATAGAACGTGCTTGGCTGAGCTTCAGCGTTAAATGAAGGGTGAACACCACTGAGATAGGCCAGGTCGATACGGAGCGGCCACTCCGGCCACTGTCGCGATACACAACCCTCCAGCTTTTCCAGGTAGAAAATATTAAATGGGTTCCAATCACGGCGCAAATTATAGGCACCGAGATACAGAGCGGCCAGAGTCGGGGGTACTTATGCTTGGCAAACTGACACTGATTGCAGCAATATGCTTGGACCTCAGCTCTCAAAGCGTGACATGCAGTGAGACGAGAGGACGTCACTAATGGCAACCTGGTGGTTGTTTGCGCTCTTTTTGCTCTGAAGAAGAGGAAAGCGGTAATAGGGGCGGTTTTAAAAGGAACTGCAAACAAAAACTGCCTTATTTACCTGCAGCTAGGGTACGATTATGAAATATAAGAACAGTTCCACACATAGAAGAGTTGTGTTACGTCTGTTGCTACACGTGATAAGCGGAGTTTAGCAGCTGTAGGCTGGAGGCAAACATGAAACCGCTTGAATCTGAAACTCTGTCGCAGGGTTTGGGATGACCACTCCTGCCACCATCCCGGGCAAAGTCTTCCTGATGTTCTACGGTCTGCTCGGCTGTGCCGCCACCATTCTCTTCTTCAACCTCTTTCTGGAGCGCGTCATCACCGTCATCGCAGTGGTTCTCAAGTCGTGCCACAAGAGACGCCACAACAAAGCCGTCCTACCCCAGAACGGCCAGCAGCTTCCCCAGGGTGGTGGGGCGAGTGTTGCAGGGGGGAGCAGAGGAGGGAACAGGGGGGATCTGGCAGGCTGGAAGCCTTCAGTTTACTGTGTCCTGCTCATTCTTGGAGTGGCAGCCATCTTGGTGTCCTGCTGTGCCTCTCTCATGTACTCAGCAGCGGAGGGCTGGGGCTACCTGGACTCCCTCTATTTCTGCTTCGTGGCCTTCAGCACCATCGGGTTTGGGGACATGGTGAGCAGCCAGCGGGTTGCCTACGAAGGCCACGTCACCGCCGCCTACAGGGTCGGCAATTTCTTTTTCATCCTAACCGGCGTCTGCTGCATCTACTCGCTCTTCAACGTCATCTCAATCATCATCAAGCAGGTCCTCAACTGGCTCCTCAGGAGGCTCGAGGCGCCCTGCCGTTGCTTTTTCACCAGCAGGGGTCACCACCCACACCGACACCCCAGACGGAACGTGGTGGCCCCGGGCCACCTCCGTACCCGTCGAGACCCCTCCATTGAGACGGACGCTGTCAACGATAGCGAGACTGACAATGGTCGAAGGATGTCTGGGGAGATGATCTCCATGAGGGATTTTCTAGCAGCCAACAAGGTGAGAGCCTGCAGAGCTGTGAGACGGTGGGATGTTTTAATGCAACACAGATTGTGATAGTGGGAGTTTAGAGGCGTCCTTAAGCCCCTCTCCTGATTCAGAGAAGCTAAGGTGGCTTCTGGGGAACAAAAGACTCCATGATTGCATTTGCAGTTGCTACCAATAGTCCCAATAGGGCATGTCACAGTTGATGTATTCACATTTAAGGTCAAGAAATTGTTGGTTCAATTCTAAATAACTTTCATTGGAGCATCACTGTTGCTCCCCAGATTACTTAAATGTGGAATTTAAACAACACCTCTGAATATTAATGGTCTTTCTGCATCACCATCGCACCTTTAGAAATCCACTCAGACACCCAAAGGTTCCACGTTTTCAGCTAGAATCAACTGTTCAAGGTCAAGATCCTGTGCGATCAGGGTCCCCCAAATGAAATCAAAAGATCTGAAGTTCAGATTAATTAACTTAAGGGTTCTAACATTGAATTAAGTGCAGAAGGCACAATTAAGGTGCAAATGAAACCAAACAGATGACACTAAGCTCTTGAGACAATTTATTACTATAACTGCAGCTGAAGGCAAATCAGCTCTGTCGCCCCCCTGTGGTAGGAGTAGTAAAGCTCATAAGCCCCTCCTCCAATTAGTTTTGGGTCATATTTTCTCTTGTTTATGGTAGTTTTTAATGCCCTTGAATTGTCAAAAGTCCTAAAAATCTTTTTTTGTTTTAACTTGAAGTTGAATTTGTGACTGAATCCCATAGAAATGGAGCAAGAGATCACAAATTTTCAGGAATCTCTGATAAAATAGGGTATGGTTCCCTCCAGGTACATCGAGGATGATGTAATGGTTATGACTGTCACGAGACTGACTGGATTATTTTCAGGCTACTCAGTTAAGTGGAGGCACCAAAGCAGAGGTGAAACACCATCTGCAGCTATGAAATCAGACCTCCCCGGCACCCTGGCATCGTTACACTCTACAATCTGAGCATTTTCTCCTCTGTTGACTCGTTTGTGTCTCTTTCACGCCTGCAGGTCAACCTGGCAATTATGCAGAAGCAGCTCTCGGAGATGGCCATCGGGCATCCGCGTCAGTCCAGCTCCGGCTCGCGTCAGAATGGGTTCTCTGGAGGGGTGGGAGCCCTCGGCATCATGAACAACCGCCTTGCAGAGACGAGCGTGGACAGATAGGAGAGGCGGAATGAGTGGTTTCATGCAGGACACAGTATGAAAGCAGAGATGAAACGGCCTCCTCGCACTGCAGCACACAATCAGATGCACAATGTCGTCAACGTGGTGACTGCAGCCAGGAAAACGTACACAGGCCATGTTTTTGTCATCACAAATCTTAGGATCTAATCTGGTTACTCTAGAAAATTTGCACTTCTGCTTCTTGAAATTAACAAATCACCTCTTCTCTATCAATCCAATGGTATTGACTTGTTTTGTGAATATAAATAAACTTAGATGTGAACACTGGCTCTCATGCATAGAAAATGGAACCCTGGAGCTCTCTGTGCCCCAAATGTAGTTTTTTCTGCGGAGCTCTGTGCAGACCAGAATTCATGACTGGCTTCTTTTCCATCGACAGCAGGCTGTGAAACCGAACCCTTCTGCTGTCATTGATTAAGGAATCATACTTTGCTGGAGTCTCACATCTGGATCACGCTTGGTGTGTTGGAATGTTCTCCCATGATGAATTCAGTTGCCATGGTGATAAAAACAGGCGGCCTGGAGCCCTTGGATTCAAGCTTTCGACCTGATGCACTACATGTTCCTTCCCACCAAACTGCTCATCGTAGTAGTTTGCAACAAGCCTCAGGCTGTACTTTTATCTGTCACTGTAAAGGACATCAGCTTGGGAAATAGTTTCAATAAAACTGCTGCCGCTTGGTTCTGTGTCTGATTAATCACCATTGATGCAGAATATGCAAATACAGCAAGAGACTCGTGCCGACTCACTCCTGCACATCATTCACGAGTGCGGCTACACTACATTCCTTTCCCAATAGCATCTGCCTCAGTCGTTGTTTTCCTCCATTATGTAGACAAATAGAGGCCCAAATCTCCCCAAACAACCTCATTACAAACAAAGCAGACCCGATTCTCCGGCTCAATGGGTGGTATTCAGAGTCTGAGATGAAACCTATTTGGTGAAACTGCTGTTTACTCTGTGATTTGCTGCACATTATCCAAGCGCAGACGCAGATACTTTCACGCCGTGATGTTGTCCAGGCCTGTAGGTGGTTGGCATTAATGCGGACTAAATGAGTTGGATATGATTTCTGTAGCTCTTGTTTCCATAGAAAGCGCATTAAACTAGACAAAGGATGAGTCTGTTGATATAATCATGGGAAAGACGGCGGTTCGTACTGTGTTATGCTTGAATGCAGACATGCAAAGACAGAATGATTCACTTGTTTGTTTTGTGCAGAGGAAAGGGAAGCGAAATACAAACAGCTACAGTGTTGCTGACTGGTTTATACACCTCATCTGATCCTCCCCCTGGAGATATTCATTGCACGTTAAATTGGTGCAATTAATGCAAACTGCATTATCCATTAGCTTTTTTCAGCTTTTGCTGAATGAGTGGATGAAGGGTAAGGTACGCATGGACTTTCACTTCACAAGAATATGCATGAGTTGTGCTAAACATTTTTGCTCATCAGTGATATTTCTAAGTTGCAAGTTCCAAGTAGCCAAATCT
Organism: Takifugu flavidus; assembly: GCF_003711565.1. Classification (NCBI taxonomy): domain Eukaryota; kingdom Metazoa; phylum Chordata; class Actinopteri; order Tetraodontiformes; family Tetraodontidae; genus Takifugu; species Takifugu flavidus. Next base: position 11,792,301 of record NC_079538.1, read on the forward strand.
GCCTGTTTGTATTCTGCAAAGGGGATCTGCTAATACCAGACAGAAAGGCTGAGGAACGCTCTCACTCTATGGCAACATTGCTCCACCACAGCCTGAGACCCCAAGCTCACAACCAGGCTGTTTACCATCCAGCATGATTGACAGCTCTATTATAGGTTCTCTGTTATGTGCACTGTCATTGGCACCTCTGCTCCATTTGCAGTCATCTCCACATTTATCCTGCTATGAATCTAATATGGTTTGGCAACGAGTTTGCATCTTCAGCTTAAATTATCAGTGAGCTCCAAATACTGCCATAAGGAGGTTATGTATTGTGAGATGGAACACATCACTGGTGCACACTGGAACATACAATCTCCTGCATGTTCACCTTATTCACAATTGTATAATAAAAACAGATTTTCGTACATTTACCACCCCCTCTGCTTGTAACTTCAATCTGAACTTTTCATTCATTAAGAGCCAATAGAGAAACATTGTATTGTTGATCTCAGTTTAAAAAATATCTAAAAAAAAAAAAAAAGCTTAATAAACGAGGAACACAAAATCCAACTCAAAGAAATCCCAAAACACACCAAATTCTCAAGATTCCTGCTGAAACCACCACAACCTTGCAACATCACTCTGGCCAAGAAGAGTGTGAAGGACTGGGCTTTTAGGTCACAGGTGATTGATAATGATGTGGGGCAGGTGAGCGGATGACACACGCAGAGCAGGTGGGTGGAGGTCAGGAGAATGAGGAGAGCTACACACAGCTGGGGAGAACCACAGGGGGGAGAGCTGAAGTGCAGAAAAACTGAGACAAGGCAAATTCCTAGTCAAGTCCTCCAGTACAGGTCTGTCAATAACTGATATCACTGATATGGCTGCCATGCAGTCAGGAGATCAGAATGGTAGTGAAGTAATACAGACATAATCTTACACCCCAAACATGTGACTCATTTTAATACTGTGCACAGAATAATTATGGACAAAAATAGCTTAACCCGCCTTCACTCTTTGCTATGGAGACAGAATGTTATTTCAGTCAGAACACTCAGAAACACAAACTTTGATGATGCTGCCGTTCCTGCACATTAAAAACTGAAACCCTACCAATTAAGACTCAGATTATAATTCTGTACCCACATGGCTCATGCTAGCACACTTTATTCAATTAACATCATTAAGTTAATCACAAAAAAACTGTTGTGAAAAGATGTTTAGCTCCTAACTGCTGAAATGACTCAAATAGAAAAGACTTATTTTTTCAGTTCGAATTAATTGTTTATCACCCATGAAAAAATATAGATCCATACTGTCATCAACACAGTTGTGAGGGACTGGAGTGAACAGACGCTTAAATCTAACATCCAGGAGGGTGCTGTTGTGATACTAATGTTCTTACTGAAGATAGAGCTTACAAATGCAATCATTTCTTGACCTTTCTCTTGTGTTAAAACATTATAAATGCAAAATTATTCACAGAGACTACTGTAATTCACACACTCCTCCTGGCTGCCAGTCAAGCTGCTAAGTTGTTCATCTGGAGCCAAACAGCATGATCTGTATTTGTCTCATATTATTGCTATTCTGATCCCCAGGAAGAACCTGGAGCAATTTGAAATATTAAAGTATCTTCCCTACTTGGACACGCAGCAAATGACCACAAGTTGCTTACTTCCAAATTTGTTAAACGAAGATTTATTTTATACCGATATATTTTAGCCCAATGGGGTAATGTGTGCGCAACTCGACTGCAGTGGGGGGATATATGTTAATAAAATTCAGTTGGAAAGCTTGATTTAAATCTCCAGTGACTGAAGACGGTTCCAAAGTATAAAATTAGTACATGTACACTTTTAATACACTGAGTGACTTAGTTCAAAGGTTCAGCTGAAGTCTGTTTTGGAAATACTTAGGAAATAAAGACAAATGCATAGTTTGTACATTGGTTCTTTTATGCTAAACTGTTCAAAATTAAAATATCTGACAATTCCTCGAGGTTGTCCTACAAGTGTTTATGTCGCGCGAATTTAGCTGCATATTTTTGTCGCCACCGCGTCGCCGTCCGCTGTGACGTCATTTTCAAGCGACAGGCAACAATGGTAAGTGAGCAAGCAGTTTTCCCTGCCGCTCGGTTTTAATTGTTTATTTAAAGCTATTATTCGCCAAATAATCCAACCACGACTATAAATATACAGATACGGGGACTGTTACAATTATTCCAGGGGCTGTTTCGGTTTTGAAGTGATGGCTACAATTAACAGTTTTATGTTAGCCGTTCGCTAGCGACGTCAGTTTTTTCCCTTCATTGGCAGGAGTCGTTGTCTAACATCTGCAAAAAAATATTTCCATACTGTCCAACCTTTCTTTAAATGTGTATTATTTTTCGTGTACAGTATTGTTGTTAGTGTATTTTAGGATTACACCGGCATGTCCTCGGTTATTACAGCGAATATTATATACAGTATGAGCTATACAGCTAATCAGACAAGCCATAGTTAGGTAATTATTTCATTGTTTGTTCATTTAAAATATGTACATAATTCCAGGGTCAAAGTCAAAGTGGGGGCCACGGTCCTGGAGGAGGCAAGAAGGATGACAAGGTGAGAATGATACAGCCGCAAGCTAATGTCGGAACTAGCCGCGTTTTGTAATAATATTGACATTAACTTGTTATAAGCTTTTAGAATCTATGTGTTGATTCAAAATGACTGCTTTGGTGCTCTGTTTTACTTTCTCATCCTTCTGTTTTAAAACTGCAGTGTTTATTACAAACCACTGTTTTGGTCACTCGTGTACCGTTTTCCCACCTGTCATTTGGTTTATAATTGAAGGATAAGAAGAAGAAGTATGAGCCTCCAATTCCCACCAGAGTTGGCAAGAAAAAGAAGAAAACTAAAGGACCTGATGCTGCCAGCAAACTACCACTTGGTGAGAAATTTAGAAATGTATAATCTACCAAATTAGAGATGAGATGATGCATTTTTTTATTTTTTTTTAAATCATTCAACATACTTGACTACATGATGCTTCTGATAAACTGTACAAGTATTACAGGTTAATGAATTGGGCTTCTCATGTGCTGTTTCTGGTTTGGTTTTCAGTCACCCCTCACACTCAGTGCCGCCTCAAGCTGCTGAAACAGGAGCGAATCAAAGATTACCTACTGATGGAGGAGGAGTTCATCAGGAATCAGGAGCAGATGAAGCCTCTGGAGGAGAAACAGGAGGTCAGCCACTGCTTCGACACGTCATGGCTAACTTTGTCTCATTATTGTAGCCACATTAATTCTTCTCGTTCTTCTAAAGGAGGAGAGGTCAAAGGTGGATGACCTGCGTGGGACTCCGATGTCTGTGGGCACGCTGGAGGAAATCATTGACGACAACCATGCCATTGTTTCCACGTCAGTGGGATCGGAGCACTATGTCAGCATCCTGTCTTTTGTGGATAAGGATCTGTTGGAGCCTGGCTGCTCTGTCCTGCTCAACCACAAGGTACAGTGCCCTGAGATAGTGGAACAAACATTATTTTAGTGGAGACACCCTTTGTTTGAAAGAGGAAAAAAGCATGACAATTCTAACAGCACTATTAATGATTTTTCATGACATATTTGGGTTGTTTGCTGTTGATAGTGTAGAAGGCTCGCTCATCAGATGTGCTCTGTATAGGTTCATGCAGTGATTGGAGTGCTGATGGATGACACTGACCCATTAGTGACGGTGATGAAGGTGGAAAAGGCTCCACAGGAAACCTACGCTGACATTGGGGGGCTGGACAATCAAATCCAGGAGATCAAGGTATTTACAACATGTGCTAAAATAAATTGATCAAAAACTGGTATATATGATGGTTGCTGACTAGTTTAAATTTTTTTTACAGGAATCAGTGGAGTTACCTCTCACACACCCAGAGTATTATGAAGAGATGGGAATTAAGCCTCCTAAAGGGGTCATCTTGTATGGGCCACCTGGCACTGGTAAGAGCTTTAAACCTGTAATGTAGTAAACAACCAGCTTTATTTATCACAGCTAACAGGAAGTGAACTTAAGCTTAAAATGAAATTTCCCAAAACTAGCAGCTTTTGGATTTACAACTGTCCCATCCGTCTGCTGCTGTTGCGTATGAGTGACAGTGAGTTTTGTGCAGTAATATAGTCAACAGAGTCCTCACAGCATGCAGAACCTTCATGTAAATGAGCTGTCAAGTTAAATACGGACGCATCAGCTGCTGCTTGATAATGTGATGCAGGTAATCAGCAAACCATTATCCACAGCTAGTGCCATGTTTCTGAGCTCCTCACATTCAGTCTTCCGTAATGACATGTATAATTGTCCACAAAGTAAATGATTTCACCGCTCATGTAGTTATGCCAGCTTGTTTGTTACCCGTTGGGTCTTTAGTATCAAGGCAGAGTTTATAAAAGGAATCCTCGGTTCCGCTCATGCTTGTCTACAGGAACAAGGGCAGGATTTATAAGCTTCGATGAGAAGCAGCACGTTCAGTACAAATGGCTGACTGTTAATGGAACGTCCAAATGTTCCAAAAGCTGCTCGTCTGTTTGGGCTCATAATGAGAATGAGCCTCCATGAAGAGTGCACTTCACTCTCGATAAACCCTTCAAACTTCATCCACAGCCTGAATCATACCTGTTTACTTCCACTGCTGTGATGGAGAGGGACTTCTTTCATTAATGTCACTACTTAAACCTGTTTTAATGTTGGACAGTTTTCTAAAAGACACAAAGCAATAACATCAAATCTACTCTTTCAGATGAAATGGCAGCTTCCAAAATCCCATTCAGTGCTATTAGCATTCAGAATACCCATTCAATATTTTTCTTTGATTGGGAAATACAATATTTTTATGGAAGAACACATTTGTGTGTTGGTGGGGGCAATGTTTCAAGATGAGGCAGCTTTTATAGGGTTGAGAGAACAGTCTGACCTTTTTTAGAGAATCTTTTTAGGGACACCGGTAATGTTTCAGACTTCAAATTTCACATTCCATTTATAGAAAATAAACCAGATGTGTTGTTGTTCTGTTGGAAATCCAGGCAGAATTAACCCAACTGTTGCTACATGCAGGCAAGACGCTGCTCGCCAAAGCTGTGGCCAACCAGACTTCAGCCACCTTCCTGCGTGTGGTGGGCTCAGAGCTGATCCAGAAGTACCTGGGAGACGGGCCCAAGCTGGTGCGGGAGCTCTTCCGGGTGGCAGAGGAGCACGCGCCCTCCATTGTTTTCATTGACGAGATCGACGCCATCGGCACCAAAAGGTAGTTCGAGCTGTTTCAGAAGCGGCGTGAGAGAGAGCGCCAGCAGACTGTTGAGGCGTCTGGGATGGTGTTTGGATGTGAGGGCTGACGAGGTGTGAGCAGCTTTAATATGCTGCTTGTATTTATAGTCTTCACACAACAACACGCCGACTGCTGAGGTTCAGCAACTCCTAACAGGCTGCTTCTATTTTTAAAAATCTCTTTATTGCACTGTCAGATGTTCTCTGCTGAACTTTTTGGTTTTGCATGGACTTGTTTGGCAGTGGGTGTTCTGTAGAAGTAGCCTTGCTGTTAACCGAGTATGGCAAAGGCAGTGAACGCATCAGTGAAGTGGGTCGGAACACAGTGAGTTCCATAAGCTCTTCGGGTAAAGGTTTCTGTGTTCTCCAGGTATGACTCCAACTCTGGTGGAGAGCGGGAGATCCAGAGGACCATGTTGGAGCTGCTCAACCAGCTCGATGGCTTCGACTCACGGGGAGACGTTAAAGTCATCATGGCGACCAATCGGATAGAGACGCTGGACCCGGCCCTCATCAGACCCGGTTGGTCTGCAGGGCGCTGTTGAATCATGCCCAGTCATTCCCTCCCACCCTTATTTCAGTGTAATCATTCTCAGGAGATCACTTTGTCAGATATTTATCTGATGACTCATTTTAATGTCAGAGGTTGCTTAAGTGATGAGATCAGCATTTATTCATATTCATACATTTATCACGGCTGATGAGGCTGATTGTAGTTCACGTTCCAGAACCAGTTTCTTACTGCTGGCCCAGATGATGAGTTGCTTTTAAAATGTCCCCGTCTAAGAAACTTCCCCCTTTACTCTCATTATGAATAATGTATGAAAGAATTAATTGCATTAGCGCACTCTGCTTATTAATTCTAATGTTTTATTACATTACATGTAGAAAAATAATAATCCCCCCTCCCCACTTCAGGGAGAATTGACCGAAAGATTGAGTTTCCGCTGCCGGATGAGAAAACCAAAAGGAGGATCTTCCAGATCCACACCAGCCGCATGACGGTAGCAGACGATGTCACCCTGGATGACCTTATCTTGGCCAAGGATGACCTATCAGGAGCAGACATAAAGGTGAGAGTCAGCCTGGCCTTGCATCGTGAGCTACCTTCCCAAACGGCCAGTTTGGTGAAGCATGTGGGAATAGCTTTATCCACGTTTAAACATCACATATTGGACAGGTGAGACGCTCGTCCTCAGCTTCTTTCTGGTCTCTATTGCCCCCCTGTGGCCTCAAACAGAACTACAGCATCTACCATAAAATGGCAGCTCCTGTAAATATAAATGTAAGAACATAAGTTTATAGTAGTCTTGTGGTTCCGCAGCTGATCCTCAGCATTATAACTACACATAGACTTGTTAGCCCTGTTGATCAGGAAGTAGGTTTTACCTCCTGGCAGCTCTCAGGCAAGCGATTTCTATCTTTCTAAGTCATTGTATTTTTTGGGAACACTAATCTGACGGTTAACTGTATCCTCCAGGCCATCTGCACAGAGGCAGGCCTCATGGCTCTACGCGAACGGCGCATGAAAGTCACCAACGAAGACTTCAAGAAGTCCAAGGAAAACGTACTATACAAGAAGCAGGAGGGCACGCCGGAGGGGCTTTACCTCTAACCGACACCTGTCTGTGGATGAGCGGGAGGAGGCAGCAGCCGTCGCCCCTCCAGAGAGTGTTTTGATATATTTTGCATGTCATGTGTTTAACCCTGCCCCCTCATTCTGTGTAAAAACAATGCATAAAAGGAGAGAAAAATAAATGTTAGTCTGTAGAAGGCTTCTGGCCTCTGGTTCTTAGAATATTCCAGAAGACCAAGGGGGCTCACACACATAGTTAACTAAAATGTCATTATTTAGAGGGAACATTTTCTTCCTCCTGCACTTAATATCTGCGTTAAACCCCAGCTAAGCTGCGTCTCGCTGCAGTCTGGACATCATTGATTTAATTCCTCTTGATGTGGAGCCTTGTGGAAGTGAGTGCTCAGCAGAAAGTGGCCCCGTACAGCAGGCATCAAAACCACGTTGCAGGGCCTGAATGAGCACGGAGCTGCTACTGCTGCTGTATCCCCCTTTGTAGAGAGTTGGGTGGGGGGCGACACTTGCTTTACTAAATGAGTCAGGCATTTCAACCTGCACATGCATGAAAGTACTTCGGAATTAGGCCTGATCTGTCTTATAAATCTCCCAGATCCTCAATAGTGTGGCTACAACAGGTTGAACTGGGCCTGAATCTGTGGAAAAGGACAACCACGTGTGTGTGTGTGTGTGTCAAGAAATTACCCTGTGTCTACTTATGTAACGGCCGTTTCTCCTGTTAAACGGGGCAAAACGAGCAAATTCAGCCGCACTGTCACGATTAGTTTCGGCAGATTAAGACGCCAACCAGCCCGACTCTCTTTAGTCTGCCAGCAGACGGAGCTGCAGAGACTTGCTCCGGCGGTGCCACATTAGCGGCGATCCCCGTTTAGGGCTGCTCTTCCTCAGCCTGAGGAGGAGGAAGGATGGATGGATGACTTGCAGACAAATGGATTCACTTTAAAGCCCAGAAAGGAACATACATAATGTGAATAATCTCCATGTCACATCATCCAACAACACTGTTAAACTCTCCAGAGATTTGATTATTTTTTAAATTGAAGAGACCTGGAGTCACATAAAAGAAGCCAAATACTGAATCTCTCCTCTCATTTTCCTATGCAGTTCAACAACACTCAGCAAGATGATGGGTAACAGTCAATTGCTACTTAAACTAGCAACAATAACCATATAGCATTAGTTTGTATCGAATATGTCTATATCCTCCCTTTAAAATCGTTGCAATTAAATAAAAAACGACCCGGAAGGAGCAGAAACAAACATAACTACGATGAACAAGCCCGCGAGCCACGGTCTGTCTCCACCACGTGATCTCTTCCTGGTTACGTGTGACCGTGTCCACTAGGTGGCGCTTCCGGGAGATGGCTCGTGGCACAGGGTGCAGCATTCATCCGTATGACAACAGAGATCTGATTCACCCACTTCTGCGTCGTCATTCTGCCCTAAAGTTGCAGCCGTGCTGCATTCAAGAGACACCGTTAGCTACCTCAGCTGAACTGTATAAATCGTCTAATTTCATAAAAGTTAAGCAGCGCGGTGTTGTAAATAAAAAAGCGCTGCTGTTTGGTTTAATCCACGAGAGTCTACCAGTGTAGGGAGCAGCCAATAGTAAATCTGCGCACTTCCCTACGTTTGCCCCGCACCAATGAAAACCCGTCGCATTTTTCTTCCGTCTCCGTCAAATAAATCCAGAAAAATAAACACACTGGGACGCTGACGGGAAAGGCGCTGCCAAACGTTACGTTCGTTTTCGTAAGTTTCTCCTATTTATATTTATTATATTTCCATCAAGTGCCACTGCCTGGTGCAATGCAGGTCCCGCGCAGCCAATCAGCATAGCGGACACATGCGGTATAATATTGCGGGTCTGCAGCAGCCAATCAGAGACCCCGATATAAATTGGTACAACAAACTCTCCAGTGTCAACCAGGCTCCCACCCTTTACTAAAAGTATCCTTCCGCACTTGCAAAGTAGAGCCCTGGATAGGGGAACTACAAGTTAACTCATTTTCTGGAATATCTTAAAAGAAACAAAATGCACGTGACATGTTTTACAAATAAACATTTATGACTTGGGGAAAAAATATATTTTTGCAATGTAATCAAAGATCGCTCGCAACGTTTGGCTCTACATTTAAAGGCACAGTGTGCGATTTATCCAAGCCAACCGTTGAATGTTGCGCTAACAATTGCATCATAGGGCAACAGTAACACACACCGAGGAGTTAATTAATGTTGGACTTTTGCAAGGCGAATGTAATTATTATGCTTATAAGCATGACAATAATGCAGCTCGCCACCCTGTGACTTAGATTTTATACACATTTTAGAGCTGTGGCAGAATTCACAGTCAAGTTTTCTATAAAAGTAAAAAGTAGTAAAAGTAAGCAAGTGATTGCACTTGACTGGTGGCATTTCAGCGAGTTTTCAAGAAAGTCAAATAGGCTGGCGATGATTTAATCAAACCCACAGAACTAAACCAACACTGGTGCACAAATGCTGCTTTAAGAGTCTAAAAAAATCCTCAGCAAAACGAGGAAGCAACCAAAAGATGTTGAATCAACCAAAAGATGTTGAAGAAAAGTGAGTAAATATTAAAGCATCTTGAGAAAAACAGAAACTTTTTGTCATAGTTATGACTTAAAGACTGCATCCAGCAAGGGCGGTCTGTGTGAGTAGCCTCCAGATGATTTAAAAAGAAAAAGGGAAACTTTTAAAGGTTTGATCTCAACGTGTTCAACGTTTTCATGCGGACTTATTGGCGCGCCTAAGCCGCGCCTAAGCCGAGGATGTTGTTTTGATAAAGTAAGCATGCCAGGCATGCCCACTGGATTTTCAGAACAATCGTGTATGCAATATTTAGCATGCCCTGTGTGTACTGCGGGCGTTCTGGGCGGGTTTGATTGGCATGCGTGCAGCGGGAGGCCCGCGTTGCTGCAGCAGCCCTGAATTGAAATAAGGAAATGAGTGATCAGTGCCACCGCGGCGGAGGGATACACAGGCAATCCCCGTTCTGGCCGCGGCCAATATACTCGCTCCTGTCCCGTTAGTGGAACTCCATCTAAGGAACGACCGCACTCCTAGTCTGCCTCCACACACCGACAAGCACACAACTCATCCAACATGGTACGTATTGCCATTCATTCTTTGTAGTATGTCGAAAAGCGCTTTGGACGTGGAGCGGCGCGTAAAAGCGGCTGTGGAGCGGCGGCTTTTCTGGCCACTCTCCTTGACTCCGCTGACGAGCGGGTCTCTCGCATCGGATCCGGATCCGCCCGTAAAGCGCGGCTGTTGTGTTCCACAGGCTGTTTGGTGCAGTGTGAGGCCATAGGTTGCAGCTTATTTCTGGCCACCGGCGCTTTCCCCCCCTTTTTTTGCTGTCTAAAGTCTAAAGATGTTCGGTCCCGAGCGGGTTCCTCCATAACTGCGCAATTCTCCCGGCGTTATCGAGCCGATCGTCTATTCCAGGCCAGGCGGTCGCTTCACGGCTGCATGGCGCGGATCGAATTAAATTCTGGACCAGATTCGACGGTGCTGGGATCCCCTGGGCGCTATTGTGGGTCCGTACAGTAGAATTTGGACAGCCACATAGGCTGGAAGGTCGATTTTACAGCGGCGCAGGCGTGTTCGCAAGCCCGTCAGCGGACATGTTTCCCAGCAGAGATGGCTGGAGAAAAAAGGTGCGTGATGTCGTTGCGTGGACCCGGGAATGGGGCTCCGGTTAGGGGGGAGGCGAGCTGCTTTCGTCTGGCTTCCCGGGTTTTTTTTTTTCTTTTTTTTATGTTGCACCATCCAGAGCCGAACCGTGCCATGCTTGTGGGGGTGGGGGGTGGCAGCTACTGTATCTGGCCAGCTTGTTCCGCAACGGAATCGGGTCTTATTCTGTAATTACAAGATTACAATAAGGACACAGCGTCGGCTTGGTTTGGGAGAGCTAAAGCCAGTATGGCGAGCAGTCCTACATCTCACCACCGTCCACTGTGCTGGTCTTGGTTCCTGTCCACTATTTCTGTCCTGATTTGGTTGCTTCTTTGCACAACGCAAATCATGGGTTGGCTTTTTTTTCATGCAACACAAGCAGCTCCTGCAAAACAACACAACAGCTGTCAAGTAGCAGATGCACAATGACTGGTTTGAGGAGGCTCGTTCCTCCAGCAGGCCCACGGTGACTTGCAGAAACATTTGCACTTGGTCATCGCTCGCCGATGTCACCAGATGTCCGGTGGGGGAAGGGGGGGGGGGGGGGGGGGGCGCGTTCACGAGCACGCTAGAAGCTAACGAGAAAGGCGCCTTTCGGCAGGCTGCGTCACACACACGGGGAGAACCTGGCGAGTGGAAACGATCTGAGAATCCTTTGATGATCAGCTCGATAGTTCGTTAATGACCAGAGGGAGTCTTTCTTCTGCTCCCCCCCCCCCCCCCCACACACACACACACACACCAGTGATCAGATATCCCATGTATGGTATTGAGTTTCACGTTGCAATACTGGACAATAGTGGCGTGTTAAGTCAAATGCTTATGGAGTAATCCAGCATCTCCAGGAGGTCCACAGAGCCCCCGGCGTATATCAGCGTGCCCGCTGAAGGGGAAACGGCCGCCCCCGTCGAGGTGGAAGTAGTGAATAAGTCGCCCGCGCCGTCCCTGTCTACTCTTACACTCTTGTTTGCTGGTGCATGTTTAGTAATTGGAAGGACATCTGATCCGCAACGCGATGAATAATTAATGTGCTTGTTGGTGTAACACCTAGCCCTGTCCCGTGTTGCCACACACAGTCATTAGACCATATGGCGGACCGGCCTCATCCGCGGGGCGTAACGAGGGCGGTGGCGTTTTTAATAGCCCCCCCCCCCCACCACCACGGTATGCAGCTTGGCCCCCTGGCGAGACGTTTGTTACCACCACGGAAAAAACGAGCGCGTGGCTTTTGTGGTTTGTGCTTGTAGGCAGTTGAATGAAAGTGTGTGTGTGTGTGTGTGTGTCACACCCATCTGCCAGAGTGACAGCTGCTCGTGCACCTTTCACTCCCCCACATTGGAGCGACTTCAGGAACTGTTTGGGCTCCTCGCACTGACCGCTCCACAATTCCAAAACTGCACAGTGGGCTGATATTGGAGAAGTTAATCACCGGCGTCCCCTATCGAGTGAAATGGCGTGAACATGACAACAAGGTATTACTGCTGCGCCAGTGAACCGGCCTCGAGGTCGCGCCGCCGCTGCCAGCGAGCACCTTCCAAAACCCCAACGTTCACACACACACACGCGCACGTCCGTCCGTCCCCTACAGGACAGGGATCCTGGCAGAGAGCAACCTGCCCACATGACACCACGGATGGTGAATCACAGGGAGTTTCCTCTGAACAGAAGAGCAGAAGGAAGAAAGGAGACATGTTGAGACGAATGATGCGGGTGGGGGGTGGAGTCCTGTTGGCTGAGATTCATATTTAAGGAAAAGGAGGCGGACGGGAATTGTAGAAAAGGAAGGGATGGGCCGGCAGCGATGGCTGTTGCACCTCGAGGCCCCAGCAGCTGGAGCCTGAGCCGGGGGGGGGGGGGGTGTAGCAGTGAGTTATTAAAGCCCTGCGCCCAGCCTACTGGGACGAGACAACACGGGGACAGAAGAGGACAGCGGGGGCAACGCTGTAGGGTGACGGGGGGGGGGGGGGCTCATCAATGGGAGGAACAGGCACAAGTGGAAGAATACTGGTCACGCTGTGCGGCGCGTTGGCATCAGCGGGGCGGTTTTGTCTCTTGACATTTTCTATTCTCGGAGAAAAACGCTTGCGAACGAGGGGGGAGGAGAGGTGAGACCGGGTTATCGAACGGCGTCAGAGTGCCGCTCAGGTCCTCTTCAGACCTCTCGCCGGCTGTATCGATTCATCAGATCCAGCCTGTCTTGTTTATGGGAGTTGACAGCAGCGCGTCCTGCCAGATCTTAACTGGATCCAGTGGTGATGTAACTAAATGATACACCACTTCCATTTATAATACTCACTCCCACCAAATATGGATTTAATCAGGCTCGCCTTCTGTCTACACACAAACGCTGGAAAAATAACTGAGTGGCAGGCCTGAGGGTTAAAGGTGGAGGCGTGTCCTTAAATATATGCGTGCATGAACCCGCTTTGGAGAGACGGGTCGGGGACTCTCGATCAAGGCTGATCCCTCGCTCTCCCATCACAAACAGGGTAGCTGCCTGAGGAAAACAAACCGCATCCCACGCAGTCATACATCCCAGCGTAACTCCATCTAAATATTCTACCTGCCACCAGCCAACAAAACCCCTCCCAAAACACCTGGTCTGGCTCTAGAGACGCCACCCTAATGTCCTGGGGCCAGGACTCAGACACAACAACCTCACGATCCGCAGGTGTGCGAACGCTGTGGTGTTTGTTGAGGCTTGTGGAGGTGGAGGAGCGTCGCGTCTAACCTTGATTAAACCTGTGTCTCGTCTTCACCCGCAGGCTGACCAACTAACAGAGGAGCAGATCGCAGGTAGGAACTGAAGCCCCCCTCTTCCCCTCCACTTTTACGATATCGCCACAGGGCTGAGTCAGGTTTTCCGGTCTTCCGGGCGGCGTGAACGCTCCTGACAGCTCCTCCAGATGTTTGTGCGCCAGTTATGCAGAACAATGAAGGCAGATAAATTAGCAGGGACGTACTGGCAGCGTATTAGAGGAAAGAGTATTTAAAGAGGTGGTGAGTCATGACTGCAACTTGTGAAATGAAAGTAGTTTCCAAGGCAACTTCCCGAGTATTTTAAGTCTAGTAGGCTCTCCTTTTATGATAAATGCACGAGGTGAATAAATCTGGAGGCTGCACAGTCTCAGTCAAACCCCCTCTGTGGCTAATTAGATTATGCTAAGGTTTCGAGGCTAATGCCTTCCTCCTCTACCAGTTTCAGGGCCTGTGGTTTAGAAGCCTCGGGCAGAGCGGAGCGTTAGGTTCACGCTGCTGTGGAGCTTTTCCAGTCCCGCGGAGAGCTAACCTGCCACCCTTGCCTCCACAGAGTTCAAGGAGGCCTTCTCCTTATTCGACAAGGACGGTGACGGCACAATCACCACCAAAGAGCTCGGCACCGTCATGAGGTCGCTGGGCCAGAACCCGACAGAGGCCGAGCTGCAGGACATGATCAACGAGGTGGACGCTGATGGTCAGTGGTAAACATAACGTCATCAGGAGCGCGGGCCTTCGTCCGCACAGGCAGCAAACGTTTACATCTGTTCGGGCGCTCGTTTTCTCTCCAGGAAAGCAAAACCATGTCCCACATGTTTCTGCTTCTGACTTCATTTAGCAGAAAAATTAATTAAAAAGATGAATAATCGCCAGTTCGGCGTTCATTTTATTCCCATTTTAGTCATCGGGAGTGATTAGTCTGTCCCCAGTGAGACGGCAGGCTTTCATATTTGGGTTAATAAAACGATGCATTTCATATCAGCAGTTTTCACTTTTTATGGTTTAATCAATCAAATGGCTGCAGCACATTAAACACGCTCGACGGCCCGGAAACGGCAGCGCAGCAAACTTTATTCAGCTGGAATTGATGTCAAGAGTTATTCTGCGATTGATTCGGTTTCCTAAATGATTATCTCTGAGCGAGCCGCGCCCTTTGAGGTGGATACACATTCGTGTTTTTAGGCCAGTCCAGAAATTCACATTAACATTTTTCCTGCATGTTTTCAGAGATAAAACCCTCTGTTACAAATACACCAGGGATTAGGCGCCGGTATCTCTTTCCTGCCCCGTTTCAGTGCACGTCGGCGCCGTTGTTGCCCACCCCCCCCACCCCCCCTTCTTTCCTGCCAACTGTCCGAGCCAACTGTGCAGCCAGCTTACTGTCAGATGACGCGTCGGTGTGTGTGTCAGCAGTTGGGCGGCTGCACGCTCACCTCCCTGACAGTCGACAGCGCCGGGACGTGGCTGCGATGTCTGGCATCGGTAGACGGTGAAAATATTCCATTCACCTGATGCAGACAGGGTCAGCTGCCACGCACCCGCAACCGGTGCAATGGAAAAAGAGCGGAGGGGGGGCGGAGGCAGCTCCGATAGCAGCTCTGGGCCAGCGGTCCGTGAGCGGGACAATGGGTGGTGTCCACGTCTGCGGGGCCTTTAGCGTAGCGCTGCTCTGTCAGCTTATAGGATTTTTTGGAAAAAAAGGAAGCTCATCGATCGGGATAAATCAATTGCACTGCAGCTCGGCAGTCCCTTTATTGAAACATCCTCCCACATTCTTCAGCCTCCCCCTCCCCCCCAGTTACACCCAAGAGCGAGCGAGCGAGCATGCAAACACACACACACACATCGCTCACATCCTCCTGCTCTGCCTCCCATGGCTGATGCAATTTAGGTCAGACAGCAATGAAGCTAGTAATGGAAAATAAAAGTGGTTACATAAGGTCCCCGCGCGCTGCACATCCAGTACCCACATCGGCAGCCACGGGACGTCAGCTGGACCAATGAAAATCAGCTTTATTTACCAAACGACTGAAAAGAGGAGGGAAGGCTTTAGCCAGAGAGAAGCAGCCTTTGGGGTTTGGTTGTTAAAGCGGTCGCACACTTTGAGGATGAAGTGGATTAAAGCGCTGCTGTTCATCGTGGAGGCCCACAGATGCGCGGACGAGCTCACGACACCCGCCCGAAATGAGGGTCCCTACTGCAGGATTAGGAAGTGGAGAAGAATACCACCATCAAGCGATTTGAACTTCCTCATTACACAAGCCTCCTCTTCTTCCTGGAGGGAGGGAAGGAAGGTAGCTCCGTGGAAACGAGGATGGCCACACACAGTTAAAGATGTCTGACCATATAGTTGGCGTCAGCACCTCTTATGTGTAATCGCACCGTCTCCCACTCGGTTCACTCCTTATATCTCCACTTCATATCTCCTTCATCTCTATTTTCCTCTCCAACCACCCACTCCCTGCCTCCCTCCCTCTTTCTCTTCTCTCTTCCTGCCTGTCTTCATCACCGTCTTCATCTGCCGTGGCTCTGGTTCTCCCTCGGTCACGGCGGCTGGTCTGAGGTGCATCTGGGTCCTTGTTGTATATCTGCCTTCCCTCTTTGCTGATTGTCCCCCGCAGATGATGGTTTTGCAGGCTCCCCTAGCCTCCCTCGCCCCCCAACGGCAGCGTGTGCTCCCCCAGCGCTGCTGGCTGTCTCTGTGTGTTAGTTAACAGGTCCTTGGATTGTTACCCTGGGCCACGGGATCGCCATCTGCCCCATCCTATTACTGCACCCATTTCCCTTCCGCACACATCCATTCTAGCATGCACTCCATGTCCGCCCTCTTAGGCCCGCTCAGTCATCGGTTAATCTGTGTACAATCCCCCATCCGAGAGCTAATCCCCCCCCGGGTATGTTGCCCTTGCCGACACTGACCTTCACTTTAATCCCGTCACTTTTTAAAATGTATTTAATTGCAACACTCTGTCGCACAGCCTTCCGCCACCTTCATCAGCGGTACCAGCAGAATCACCCCCCATGGTCCCCCCCCTTCCTAAACAGCTAGACCCCCCTCCAAGTTGGTGTGATCCCTGCTAATCCCGTCTGGACAGAAACATGGATATTGATTCATGGATATTGTACTGTGGGCGATATGCGTGGCTAAATGCCCATTTTCAGTCTGGTAATGGCGGCTTCTTGCTAACGAAACGTGTCATCGATCACCCGCTCCAGGTAACGGAACCATCGACTTCCCAGAGTTCCTGACCATGATGGCTAGGAAAATGAAAGACACAGACAGCGAGGAAGAGATCCGCGAGGCTTTCCGGGTATTCGACAAGGTAGGAAGAGTTGCGACGGCGCACGCCGCAGTGCGGTTGGACGCCGCCTCAGAGTTGACGTTTCTGACCACGTTTCAGGACGGAAACGGCTACATCAGCGCCGCGGAGCTCCGCCACGTCATGACGAACCTGGGGGAGAAGCTAACGGACGAGGAGGTGGATGAGATGATCAGAGAAGCAGACATCGACGGAGACGGCCAGGTCAACTATGAAGGTAAGACAAAGCTGGACGTGGGGGGGGGGGGGGGGGGGGCGAACGGAAATAGCTCCAGTTTCTAGGCCACGCACGGAGCTTTGATTAAAACCAGGGGACCGGATCACTCTGTATTCAGAGTGCTCCTCTCAGGGTGACTTTCGGATGAGCTGGCTGCAGATATCAGACACTGGACAGGAGCTGTAGATGGAGAGAGCTGGACCAGGGACGCGAGGGGACCTGACATCCTCCCCAATCAGCATCACGCGCGCCGCAACCTTTCGCCCTTCCTCCCTCTCCTCCGTGAAGCATGACTCCAGTCACTCGCCCGGTTTCTCGAAGGCTGTTGCTACGTTACCGAGAGCGGCGTCCTGACTGGGGCGGCCTCGGGATCCTCCCGTTAGCCGCATCTGTAAGCAGAAGGCGGGAGCTGTTTAATGAGATGAGCGTGGAAGCTGTTTTAAAAGGGGACACCAATTAGGATGGGCGCCATCCGAACCTGCTCGGCTTGATTAGAGGAGTTAGCAAAGCGCTGAACCGTTTAGCAGGCGAGCGCTCCTCGGCCCGCCCTAAACGCCATGTCCTTTTGTCTTTTGTCTCTCCGCAGAGTTTGTACAGATGATGACCGCGAAGTGAAGCCCGCCGCCTCCCGTTCCACCCCCCCACCCCCTTAGGAAAAAAAAAAGAAAAAAAATCTAATGTTTTACTTACCTCTTGGAAAAAAAGAAAAAAAAGTTCATTTATTCATACTGTTTCTGTATAGAAAATAATTGAATGTTGAAATAAAATACCCTTCTGTCCACACGGGGAAATATATATATATGTGTATATATATATATATATATATATATGTATGTATATATATATATATGTACGTGTGTATATATATATATATATATATATATATATAAAAATATACAAAAACATCTGCATGAAAATGACAGTTAGTGATCCTGTCCCCCCCCCTCCCCTTTCCCAGAGACCAGTTTAGCATCAGTACTTAACAAGTAACTAATAACAACAAACCCTGTAACGACAACCTTCAGACTAAAGCTAAAGCATCTGTCGAACTCTCCGGTTCCACTTGCTCGTGGTCGATGTCTGGGCTGGCCATCTCTTCAGTTCTCCGTTCTTTCTGTTTTTCGTGCATGCGGCTTGAGACCGGAGCATTAACCCCCCCCCCCCATCACCTCCTCCGGGCTACCAGAGCGTGCTGATTCCACTAGAAGCTGTCCTCTTGTTGGTTTGGTACAGTTATTATTTTTTTTCTTTTGTATTTGGAGAGGATCCCTGTACTGTTAACGATGGCGGAATAAACCAGGCTCTAACTCAAGCGTTTAGGCAGAATGGGACTTAATTGTATGCTAGATAAAAAGAGAAAAAAAATGTACAAAAAATACATTTTCAAAAATGTTTGGCATGTTCTGTTGTTTTTGTTATTTGGACAGCCATCTATAGTAGTCGTGCGTCCCGCCCTCAGCGCAGGGAGGACTTTAAGTCTTACGGTGAGCTTTCTGATTTATTTTTTTTCCATCTTTTTCGTTACTATTTTTCTTTTCTGCCGAGACGGAGTGTTCTCTTTTCCTCCGAGAGAGAATCGCTGGCCTTCACTCTTCTTTTTTTCGTCTTCTGTTTCTCGACCCGGACGGAGCGGCGAAGGGGGTGCGCCCGCCCCTCCTCGCAGGCTCCTCATCCGGGTTCAGTTTACATTCATTCCAAGTTGTACATGCTAGTCTTTTTTTTTTTTTTTTTTCAAATAAAAGTCCATGAACTTTATCATGTCTTATGTCCTTTTTCTAATTATTGTGCAAAGTTCTATATAAGGGCAGCATAACGAGTCTGTATGTTGTTTACCGACCAGACAAATGTGTCAATAATAAATGATTCTGAGCACTGATCTCCATGTGCACCCTTATTTGCTGATGTCTAGCAGAGGAAAGAAAGGACGCGCACGCACGTCTATGACGCCTCGCTTCTCTCAAGACCCGGCCGGTCGCTAGGCAACAGGAACATGCTGTAACCGGGATGTTGAGGGTTCTTTTCTTTTTTTTTAATGGCAAGTGGGAGTTTGAATAAACCCTCCTGCTTATGCCAGCGGCTCCATGTTGGCCTGTCCTATTAAGGCAAACCAGGCCACAACCAGGCGAGAGCGGCGTGCGCTTTCCCCGACAGCAGAGGCCCCCGAGAATACGAGCTAAAAGTGTTAAAAAAAATAAAAAAAAACAATCAGGGAAGAGCTGCGTGGTTTTACTATATTTGGACTGTAATTTGGCCGTGTTTGGAGAGAGACGGAGAGGCTGACGGCCCTGCACCCACCTACAGAAGCCAACGCTTCTGTCCACCGCAGACGCGCGTTCCACCTTGTTCTTCAGAGAAGAACGTTCTCTGCGTTCCTCATTATCACAGATGCCATCGGGCAGCTGAGGAACGAGCCTGGCTGACGCTCACCACATAAACTGCAGAGGAGCGAAGCAAATGCCAGGACCTGTAACGGAGCCACCCTGATAGAGCTGGAGGGCACCCAACAGGCGAGCTGAAAGGAACGCGTTGGGCCCCTCCCTGCAGCACCGCTCCAGCCAACGGGAACAGCTGTTTGGAAGATTGACAGCTGGGGCCTGGGTCTGCTGCTCTTTAAAAATTAAATAAGGAAAACGTGCGTTGCGGATGTAATTTACCCCCCCCAGCACACTAGCGCGTAATTTAATTTTGAGAATAAATGTCGCGATTACCCCGTTCTCGCGTGATGTTAGCAGGTTCGCGCTGCCTTCACGGACTCCAAGCTCCAGTTCTGTTCTAGCTTTTTTACGTGATTACATCCTTTTCAACGACGCAGAGTGTTGGATTTTCTGAGTTGTTCGTCGAAACTGAAAGCATGTAAAGACTAAAATGTTACTTTAGCATGTAAGGCTGAACCGGAAAGGACACAAGTTAAGTTTCATTTGCCTTCATTTTCCTACGCCACGTGAACGCGTCGTTAGCAACGACCCAACTGCTGTTGGTCCTTGAAGGTTTCTACACTACAGCCTTGTTAGTGAAGTACGTTGGGATTAAAACAGGAAAAACCCGGCCGTTTCCACCTTGAAATGGAACTCAATCTCTGTGATTTGAGCGTCCTCTGAAAACAAAAACATGTCGTATTTGCTTTGTGCTAATGCTCCGTGTAGCGACTAACCAGTCATGCAGAAGTGAACACATTCAAGCGATCCCGGGAGAGGGTGTTTTGTCCGCATTGAGGCTGCTGGAAAAGGGCCCCCATCCTCTCGGGGGAGGAAGGGACACTTGAGCACCCTGGAGGTTAATTTAAGAACATCAATACTTCATGTGTAAATGAAGCAGCACACTGCGGAGGCAGTAATGTGAGAAGGATTGAATGGGCATCGGTGTCGCGTAACAGAGCCCATGTGTGTGTGAGGGTGTGTTTCAATATGTGTGAATGGGCCGTGTAGACAGTGTGACATGGAGCTGCGCTTGCTGGTGTCATGTCCGCTTGTGTTCGCAAGTTAGGTGTGCTGAGCTGGACATCAACGTGGACGCTTCTGGCACATTCTGACAAACCTAAACAGAACCAGGGTGCCACGCTTGTAGAGATCCCCTGGGCTTAGCTCCCGAAGTCCTGGACGCGAGTTTGGGACCGGTCGCCATGGTCACGCCTCTAGCGGCAGAGCATCTCTCAGGAAGCGAGGTGATCGGCCGGGCACTTCAAACGTAGGTTGTGGTCGTGTTGGAGGCCACCCTCCCCCGATCCCTCTGCGTGGTTCATTCCAGCGCGGCCATGACACCTACAGGAATGAGCTCGCTTGGGTCGGCCGTCGCGCTCCTGCAGCCTCGCTGCTTATCGGGGCCTCGGGAGAGTCGTTCCATCCATGTTGCTTTAATGACAACCATGGAGGTGCTGGTGCAAAGTGCCGGGGGGGTTCTCTTGCTTTTCACACTCTTCAATGCAGCGTGTCAGCCTCCACCCTCCTCCACCACCCCAGCTGTAAATCAGTCCCAGTGCCTTTTCAATTACTGGGATCAGCGCGGGCCTTTCACTTCCTCTTCCTCTTCCTCTCCGTCTCTGGTCCAATCTCTCGTGTTTTTACCCCCCCACCTTCTCTCTTTCCCCCTTTCTTTACCTTCCTCCCCGATCTCTGGCTGCTCCATTTGTCTAACAGTGCAGTTTCCTTTTTACGGACTTGAATCACTCCTGTAATTGATCTCAGCTTCATCAGGGCCACTGTCCCATCTTTGGCCTCTCCCTCCCCACCACCTCCCACTGCTTACCTGCGAGAATAAACCCATCCATCTCCGAGTGTTGTGAAATATTACAGGCGGTGTCAGGACAACCGAGCCTCCCTGAGCCTCATGCAATATTCAGAGACGGTGATATAAGTGTCCCGCTAATGAAAAAAAGCAGCAGGCAACACAAACAGAATTTTAATAAGAGCCTGGGTGAGCAGGCCGCTCCACACCGAGCGTCTGGCTGCAGCCGGAGGCTGACGGACGATGTACGTCAACATAGGGCCCCTCGGGCCAAATGGCACCCAACTACCAGACTCTATTTTACATCAAGGTCACGCTTCCGCCAAAAAGTTGGGAAGCTACACCGCGTGTAAAGAGCATTGACTAATTTATACATGTTTTTCCCTTTATTTCCCATCTCCATGCCTTAGAGAGTATTGCTGTGCTAATCTCAGCACGGTGGGGTGGAGTTCCCCCGACTCTGTTTGTCCTCACTGTTACAGGACAACAAGAGTCAAAAACACAATCACCCAATGGGGTTTTTACTGTTTGTGTGTTCTCTCCCATCGTTGCTATAACAACTAAAGGAGGAGCCACTTGATTTTGACAGCATAGAAAGACTAAAAAAAGCTGATGTGGCTGCAAAGGAATGCTGTCATATTGGTGATAACTTGTGGGATGGCCTCAGCTACAACAGCAAATCTTCCATCCAGGAGAGGGACTGCAGCACAGCTGCCCTCCCAGGTGGGAGGGGGGGCTAAAACATCAATGAGAACCAATCTAACGAGGCAGGAATGGAGTGGAAGAGGGCAGAAATGGGGAAAAACAAGGCTTGAGGGTAGGAGGAGGGATGTCAGAGAGGGGGAAAAAAGCGCTGAGCTGGGATCCTCCTGCTGGGGATTTCCCCCGCTGATGTATTCCCCCTCCTTTTTTTTTTCCTTACCGCAACCGTTATCTTGCTGGACTGGGTGCACCGATCCCTACCTGCACCAGTCGCTGCAGACCTTCCCTGACACACCGCAGCCCACCATCGACCCTCAGGGGGGGGAGGAGGAAGAGGAGCCAGTCTTGCAGAGGCAATGCAGAGGCAATATGATGCAAATGCAACATAATGCAGTGGTGGTGGTGGTGGGGGGCTTCAGCCGAGCGGGTGCAAGGACATCCAAGGAAAGGCTGCAACTCAAGTCCCCTAAAGGCCCGGGAGGCTCAAATACCCCTGGAGCTCTGATGGAATCGCAGCGGCCTTTTGAAACCCTTTTTCAACACTGGTCACTTTGACACAGTACGGCAGAATAGATATCAGAAACTGACCCAATCAGGATGTGGGTTATGACACACACCTTCGCCTGGAAAAAAAAGGCCCTCTGGAGAAGGAAGACCGGACGGGTCCGCAAGGCTCGAGTCAGCGGCGCAACTACAGCTTTCAGTGAGACAGAATCAGGCGGCAGCTGGAGGCGGCTGAAGCATGTCCAGGGGAGGACGTCCAGGGGGACAGGACGCCAGTATAAAAGCTTCATTTCACCATGGTTACGTCATCAGCGAAAACAGAAGTGAGAACTCAATGGCACCCATCGGAAAGGGATAAATAATCCAGCCTGAGGGACGTGTTTGACAGAGGATGACATCCGGCTTGCAGCACTCCCATAAACATCCGTCAGCTCACGCTCTCGTGCACGACTCCTTCCATTATTCATCGCCATTACACGCAGGTTGATGAGCTAAACACATATGGTTCGAATGCACTTCTGACACAAAGGGAGCCATTACTGAGAAAGGCTTTGGGTCAGGTGCACGTCTGCATGCTGACGCGGTTCAATTTTCAGGGGTAATCTTGTCTCAAGCCTTGTTCGGTCGGGGAGCCGCAACACCGTCCCTCCTTTTCTCTCGGCCAATGAGTCCAGAGAACACTCCTTTAAATGCTAACGTCCTCCTTTTCGGATTTAATAATTCAATGAAGCTAAGCTTAAAATGGTCTGTGCTCTCTCAGGGCTGCCAGAACAATTCAATTAGCCGGGAAACATGTTGTGACAGCCTGGTTTAAGCGTAGATCCCTTCTATTCAGCCTGTTTATGTAACCACTGGAACCACCTCTCCGTCCTTCTGCCACTCTCCCCTTTCTCACTTTCTCCTCCAGCATTGATGATCTCCAAAACAGCTGAGGCATCAGGCCCACTCCTTTCTGCCAGCCCTTTTTTCATGCCGTGTGGGTAAAATACAGGAATAGTGGCTGTCAAAGGGCGGTGGCGAGAGACAACATGATGGCATTTGTATGAAATCGCATGTGAAAGGTTGCTGACAGCCGACAAACAAAGGGGAAGGACGGCACACCCTTTCCC
This sequence comes from Takifugu flavidus, assembly GCF_003711565.1. Lineage (NCBI taxonomy): Eukaryota > Metazoa > Chordata > Actinopteri > Tetraodontiformes > Tetraodontidae > Takifugu > Takifugu flavidus. Next base: position 11,815,703 of record NC_079538.1, read on the forward strand.
AGGATCAACCCAGGTCAGCCAATAGGCTAATCAAGAGCCGCGCTGATTGACAAGAGACTCAACTGTCAGCAGGTAAGAAAAAAAGTTATTCTCAGCACCAGAGGCTCTGCCCGACAACATGTGACAGACAGTCCCTAACATGTGGGAGGCGGCTGTTTGCAGGCTAGCGTGTTGCTAACGCCTCTCGCGTGTCGGTACAGTGGCGAGGTACTAAACAGTGGAAGAATCACAGGTACGAGAAGAATAGGAAGATCTATGATGGAGGGAGGTCAAATCGGGCAAGTCTGCCTTTCTGCAGGGAAACTGATCGGCAAATTTCCGTACAACAAACCTGTTTGGCACTTGATCCGGCTGGGACATCAAAAAAAAGACGCAACAGACGCAAATTCAAATTGAACACCCATTGTGACGCAGGTGGAGATGTTGCACAGGTATCGCCATATGGGGAAGATTTTCAGCCTCCACATCTGCCCTCTTTGTATTTCCCACCTAATTAGGCGAGCCTTGCCAACATTTCCCCGTTGCAGGTTTATTAGGTGATAATATACTGTTAAGTTTGTTCCACTGCTCACGAGGTGGCCAAAAATCGATTACGCCTCCCTGAAAGACATTAAAAATACATTGGCAGGAACCAGAGAATGTGCTTGGATTTCTAAAGATGCCCGATACAGTTCTCAATATGGTAAACGCATGAGGCCACAGAAGGAGATCCCTGCTTCACTTCATTTCATTTGGATGAAAATCTTTGCATTGATGAAGCGGCCGAGGCTTTAACCTGATAATCTGAACAGTGTGAAACAAGAACGTGCGTCTGCAGCAGCAGCAGCAGCAGCAGCAGCAGCGTCTCTCGCCTCTCCACCGTTCCCACCCACACAGAGGCCCAGTCACCAGGTGGGCAGCCCACTCTCATTGGCCAGCCGACGCCGCCCAAACTGTTACGTCAAGTGAACCCAGAAACAGGACCCAAAATGCAGACACAGACCAAAAGGTTTGATTCTCAAAAAGGTTAGAAAGAGGTAAAGGTGCAGTAGGTGGGCACAGGAGGGAGGCTGATCTGAGCAGCAGTGACCTGGGAGCTGCAGGAAGAGGAAACACAAGACAAAGGTGAGGCAAGTGAAAACCCCACGGAAGGCAGACCAGCAAAAGTCCAATCTCCAAACAAAGCTCAGGATAACCGGACCAAGTGGTACCCCAGAGGATCTACAACACTCTGGGGCCAAGAGGAGAGACAGCTGCTCTTTTATAGCTGCTGATCCAATCAGCCCCAATGAGCAGCAGGAGAGGGAGGTGATGTTTCAGGCCTGGGAAAGGGAAAGAACAGGAAGGGAAAAACAGCAAAATCCACTGAATCCTAACAGAAACACGGATTCCCCAGCCAAACACACTTCCACCCCCCACCCCCGCTGCAGCGAGGCACATTTCAGAGAGAATTACCTCCTGATATAAATAGTCATGCCGTCATCATCAGCATCAACATCATCACAAACATTCAGCGATGGTTCCTTGATGAGCTCTCACAGAAGGATTCGGAGGATTGGCAGAAGATTTTTTTTTGGGGGGGGGGGGGGCAGAGGTGATTAACCTGTTTATGACACAGATGTCGGACTGATTGACGGCGACGCCACTCGCCGATGTTTGGTCCCGCGATGTCGAGCAGAGCCAGATCGTCGCCGCCTCCCTCCGTTTCCTCTCTAATTACGGCCTGGCAGGCTAATGAGGATCCTTCAGTTGAATACAAACAGAAGCCTGGCCCTTAATTAGCAGCCTCTCTGGCTTGTTTTTTGAAAACACTGTGGGTGAGGGGAGAGCGGCTAACAAAGGCCCGTTCCTGGCCCACACCGAGAAAAACAACAGCAGCACCAGCCCGAACCGTCACGTGTGCTCGGGGCGTGCATGCACGGTTTAATTTGCTCGGATTTTACGTGTCCGTGAGAGACCTCGATGCTTCCTTCTGGGGGAAAAAAAGGCATCAGAGAGACTCTGTGGTGTAAAAGTGGCTCCATATAATGAGCTCCTTACATCAAACATCAGCAAATCTCCACTTTTGGGCTCCGAGACCAGAACTTTCTGCTCCTTCTGCAGCGTTGACCATCAGTTCTGTTCGGACACTCTCACATTTGCCTATCGGGGGTTAAAGGCTAAACACATTAAAAAATATCTTCTTTATTCCCCCGGGCACAACAAACTGCAGTTATCACCACATTAATCAGTTTGGCGAAAAACTGGACACCTCCATGGTTACCGTGGAAACATCGGTGGCATCAGCCGGAGCCCCTCAGTCCATCTGCGCGCCACAGCTCGGTGGTTTTAATCGGTCAGGTGAGGGTTGACCAAAACCAATATAGGAGCGGGCTGAACTGAGCACTAATGAGACACTGGAGCCCAAATGACAACAGAGTGTTTATGGGAGGTCACCCGAGAGGACGGATGAATAATAGAAGGGCTGCAGCCTTGCCTGGTTGGTGCTCGGCTACAACGACCACAACGACATGCCGATGATTTGGAGACTCCTGCTTTGGGTCGAGGAGGCTGAGGGCCAGCGGGCACAGAGCCACAGTCGCACTGGATGCTACTGGAAGACGGAGGAAACATTAGGAAAAACCCACTAAAGCGCCAAAGCATAGACTGGTGTGTAACCCAGTGTGCACGAGGAGTACATGCTGAGCCCATGCTGGAGGGACTGAACCCCAAGCATCAGCATCAACCCTCCAAAAGCACCTGTAGCTTAAAGGTTCTGGGAGATGAAGGGCCCGACAGCTAGCTTTAGCCTCGTTGCTATTCCAACTGGCCTGTTTAGCCTTTCTGACCCACTGGAACCAGCCGATTTTTGATTTTTTGCTGTTGCCACAGCGATGCAGTTGACTGGCGCGAGGCTAATTCAAGGTAGCAAAGTGTGGCTCTCGATTCCAAACTCCTTGAGTTTAATGACATTAATTGGACGGCCGTCGTGGCTGTAGCGCAGGCAGAGGTCTCACTCTGCCGTTAGCCCGACACAATCAAACATTAATGAGGGCAGGTGGACTCTTAATAACCTCGCTGGAAAATCCGCCTCTCAACCTTTTAGGAAGAACTCGCGGTATTATTGCCACGCTGTAATAACGCGTGGTTACATCACACTGTGTACAGTTATAATCGCCTCTGAAGCAGGACAAATTTACCAGCATATAAAAAGCCTATTGGAATTATTTGAACTTGAAAATGATTGGATGATTCTGGATTCCATTAGTGCCTCCCTTTCTCTGCATCTGCTGTTGCACCCCCCACCCCCACCCACCCCTCTGTCGGCCTCACTTTCTAACCCATTAAAGGTTGCATCCATTTCACAATAAAAGCCCCCCCCCCCTCTGCCTCTGCTGCATTAGTTCCATGACTGATAAAGGGAACAGAACGTTTCCTTATGAAGGAGCAACAGACACTTGGGCCCATTCATTCCCACTTTTAAACATCTCTGTGGATGGATGGGTCAGGTAGCCTCAGAGTGCGCTGCGACGTTATATACGTTCCAGTGCCCGGTCTGGGGGGCGTAACACGCACCCCCGGGCACCGCTGAGGCTCAATGAAACGGGCGCATAAAGACGGAGCGGGCTCGCTGCCTCTGCACAGCTTCCTTCTGAGGGTTACGTAAGAATGAAGATGCAGGCATATCAGCGCTGGTGCAGCTGGAGGTGAAAGTAGGCTTGTTAAGCCATAGGCTGATTGAGGTGTGTGTGTGTGTGTGTGTTTGTGTGTGTTTCAGAGGAGACCACGTGAGGAGGGAAAAGAAAACGGCTTGAAGCTGTGGGCAGTGCAGAGGCGAATGGAGCCGCTGGTGGTCAGAAGATTCTCTTTACTAATTTACGAAGCTCCGGGTTGTTTTTTAAGGCCGTCGTGTGAAGCAGATATAATAGACGCACGCAGAGAACGTGATATTAATCCGGTAACAGGTGAACCGGTGATCAGACCCCGACGGCCTGACACCACCTCCCCTGGAAGTGACCCCCTCCTGGAACCTGCAACGTAACACTGAGTCGCCCCGGTGGCGTGGGCCGAACGGCTCCTCCTTTGAGTTGGCCCCGCGCGGAGCGACACGAGGCCCCTGCCGGAGACACGGGGGCCTCATGAATATGCACGCCGACGCCCAGCACCGCTGGGGACGCAGCGGAATTCGCTGAGATCAGCTCGGCAAATTCCCCATGTGCAAAAAAAAAAAAGAAAAAAGCAGCAGTGCACTCGTGCTGCCCGCCGCACATGCGTGGCGCTGCCGGTGCTCTAACATAGCACCCACCCACGCACTCCCAAATGTTAATGTGCACACGCGCGCGTGCGCCTGGAGCCACCTACATGTTTTTGTGTTTACTCGGTCTGGCTGCTGAGTACTACGGGCCACACGTTTCCCCATCAGGTCGTTTATTTGCACCAGACGGACGAGATTCCGTCTAATTTTGGTTAACGTGAAAGTTTGCGGTGAAATTTGCGGCGATCCCAGGTTTGAACCCTGCGTGACCTCATGAATCGACCTCCTGGAAGCGGCGCAGCACTTGGGTCGGGATCAGACGGAGCTCGCCTTCGTGGGTCAGAGCTTCTTCCTCGTGTTCCTTCAACTGGAACTGGAGAGTATCGACAATAACGAAGGACAAGCTCGGCTGTGGACAGCTGCCCCAACAGAAGGTGTTTCTGATGCATGATGGGTAAGACAGACACGAGTCAGGCAGCCAAACTGCCTAGCATAAATGCTCCCGGATCCCAACAATGTATGCATAAGCTGCTATTTGGATACAGGGGAACTGACGGTTCTTCAGAATCGGTGACCCACTCTGTAAGCAGGAAGTGATGTAAGCCTTCTCTCATGCCCACGGAGTCAAAGGCGATCCAGAAGCAAACTGGTGCGTCGACCAAACGTGCTCATGGGACCTTTCCTGGAGCAGCAGAACTCTCCAAAAGCGCGACTTTGATTCGCTTCGGGGGCTTTTATCGGTTCCATTTGTTAAAGGACATTAAAAATGTAACTTCCTGTTAATATTTCAGCGCAGAGACCATCAACAGCAGCAGGAGGTGAACTCTCAGCACTCCCGACCTGTCTCATCCCCTCTGCTTAAATCGCTTTTACATCATTGCATAATGTCTAATCAACCATTTCCCATGAAGTCATAGTTGGTTTTTTTGTTTTTTTAAAATCTGGGTGACATAAGAAGGTCGAGTCCTTCCTCAAGTCTAGACTCGACTGGGGGTTCCGGTTATTTTCTCCAACATGGCCGACTGCATGCCTTCCAGGCGTACAGTGTTGGACTCGTGCACACATTCAGCCGTGCTTGGGACTGTGACAACACCTGAAGGGGTCTCGGCCTCTGAGAGTGTATTTATGAATGAGAAGCATTGAGCGATATCATTGTGACCCATCCAAGCAAAGTGTTGGGTAAAAGCACCCGAGGCGGCAACCTCTCTCGTCTTTAGACACGCTTCATTTCAGATGCGCCCTCCCTCCCCACTCTTTTCGACGCGTGCAAGCACGTGCACAAGCGCCCCTGGCGGATTCATTGGCATCGTAATGGAAGGTGGTACTTATTTTCGGCACCTAGGACGTTTGCTGGGGAAGGAAGCTAATTAGGGCTTTGCAGAGATGCTTGGAAGGGAGCTCGATGGCATTTTGGTTCGGGTGGTGCGTTCTCCATCCAAGCGCTCATCCACCGAGGGCCGTTTAGCCTGAGAATGATGAATCCACTACGCACAGATAGAAAAGGAAACAGCTTCTGGAAGCTAGCTGTGCTTCTCAAGCAGGAAAGCAGCTCAAGAATCGAGGTGTTCCGAGTGTTAGAGACTGATGGTGAACCATCCTGGTCTGGACTACCTTGGAGTTTGCCTGAAGGTGCCCTAAGCATCTACAGCTGGTTGGGGATCAGAGGCCGAGTAGGTCACAGGACAGTTACCAACCCAGGAAGCAGAGAGACGTCTGATTAGGCCCGTCTCCAGCCTCCTGTGTCAGATCCTTGTGCCTAAAGAGTGGGGGGGGGGGGGGGGGGCAGCATGCTTTGTAACCCATCAAAATGGTGCCACAGTTTTTTTATTTTCTATTCATGTCTGAAGATGAGCGGAGGAGGGAATCCCCCCGAGGAAGCCTCCTGACAAACTCTGAAGATGAAACGGGGGGAAACGGAGTACCTGTCTGAGCGATGTGCTCCGTCAGCATCCTGTCAACAACACACAGCCAATTAGGACTACAGCCCAACGGTTGGCTGAGCTAACGCACTCCACTGACTCTGTGTCCGGCACACACACACACACACACACTCTTAAATAAGGAACATGCCTGCAGAGCCACGTATCAAAGGCAAACTGCCATGCAGACTTCCAGGATCTCATCCCGGCACCAGTTGGCCATTTGACTACATTTTCATATCAAGCCTGCGCCGAGATCTCCAGCGTGAGCGAGACGCAAATAAGTCGAGCTCGTTTTCCTGTTCCGGGAGACCTTGAGGCCCTCTGGGGCTCGACCTCAGTTACAGTGTCACACATTCACAGATGGGAACAAACCCAAACAGGCATGTTGTTGTGAGGACGCCGTCTCCGCCCCCCTCGATGAGGAGAGGCCGGTGGGTTTGGGGGAGCCGCCTCGTCGGACAGATGAGTAGCATCAACGCCTGCGAGCATGCCAGACTGTTCCAGCTCCTCACATCCGGAGATGTTTTCACTGGACCGGCACCGACATCAAACTGGTGCACGGACACTGGGGGGGTCGTGCCCGTGCACGGCCATCATACCAGGCTGCAGCGGCACAACAGCGACGGAAACAGATGCTATTGGAGGAAACGTAGGTCAGCTGCTCCCCTTTGAGCTTGCAGGTCTCAACGAGCACGTTCATGTCAGCGCACGTGCCGATAGCGCCCCAGTGCAGAACGGGCAGGATGGCCGGCGTTAAAGGACTAATCTCTCCAAAACTCGCTGCCAAATTTGACGCTCCCTCCTCACAGTGCTCTTCAAAGTGATTTGCCTAACAAACAGGAGAAGCAGGAGGTTCGGCGGGCTGTCCGAGCGCCGGTCACCTGCGTCTCCACGTCAGCAAACATGGCCGGAATAAGCGGCAATCAGGGAAACGAGTCAAACTGTGCGTCAGTAGACTGGTGGGAGTGGAAGAGGCAGAGGGGAGGTGGGCGGCCGAGGCCTTGGAGGTGTCGACTGTACCTGCGGCGACGCGTCCGTCACATCAACAAGCAGATGAAGGCTTTTCCGGTTTCGAGCATCCGGAGAGTAATTCCACCTTTGCAGAGACGGGAAGGGCGAAAGTAGAGACATTCCAGTGAGAACAGGCAGAGAGGCTGCTGAAATCTGGGATGACACCATTATTGACACCTAGAGAGGCGAGACCGGGTTCACTTAGATCACAAGCTGCAGCGCTGTCAACTTGCACGGCGCCTCTCTCTCCTCATCCATCCATCCATCCATCCATCCATCCATCCCTCCGTCCATCCATCCATCATCCATCCATCCATCCATCCATCCATCCATCCTTCAGGAACAGCTTGACTCACCCCTTTGATACCAACTTATGGATGCATGTATTTATCATTCTCTTATACAATCGGCATCAAAGGTGCCTGCGCCTACGCACGGGCCCGACATGCATGCGTGCACAGAAAGCCTCGCGTTCACACGCAGGGAGGACACGGGATATGAAGAATTCAGCACGCCGCGACGCTTTCACGGTCTAATTAGCCGCAGCGTTGCAGTAAACGCGTGCTCGTGACCCTCCAGTTCTCCTCTTTCACTGGGAACAGAAGCAGCTGCAGCCGGGAGACGAGCGTCCACCTCCCAACCACCATTGAGCCTCATCTGTTAACAGCGCAGTCGCTGCCTCTTATTTGCATCGATGACCACACTCGCGCGTGCACAAGGATGCGTGCATCCATTAGGAGGACTGGGCGAGGCAGCTTTGAGGAAAGGCTCCGCGGTGGCCTGGAGGGCTCCGTGCGCCTGCTGTTGGTGGGGATTCTCCTCTTTCTGCCCGTGTTGCAGCAGCAGACGTGGCCGGAGCTGTGATCAAGCTCTGCCTTCATCTTTCTCTCTCTCTCATCAGCTGGAGGGGGCTTCAGCAGCAGCAGGGTGCCCCAGATTCACAGACCACCCCCCCGCTCCTCCACCGTGGTGCACTCCTGACACCTTGCGGCCGGGGCCCGGTAGTGCAGCGGGATACTCATAAGGTTTTGCAGGGGGCGCTTTCAGGAGGGTCAAATTTCTAAAATTGTGCGCAATGTTCCGAAATTCATCTGAGCACGGATGAAGTCCTGAGTCCAGTCGACACAAATATTAGCTTTTTGTCTTCTAAATGCATACAAAGGACTTTTTCTTACCTAATTAGGCTTTTAATGAATTTCTTTGATTTTTTTTAAAGGTACAATCTGGCTCCAACTGATCAATGTTCCTCAATAGATCAGTCAAAGTGTCCAGTGGGTCTCCGTGAAGGGCGGGAGGGGTGGGGGAGTGAGCAAGAAGAGAGAAAACCGTAGATCCTGAATCGATTCCAGCGTGCGGCGTTAATCTAGTGAATGTCCCTCTGGCAGAAGAAGCGAGGCCATGAAAGGTTGAACAGAGCAGCAGTCCAAAGTGCTTTTATCAGAGATGACAGCTCAGCAGGTTTCACCCAAAATAAGCTGCTTATTATTTTTGGACCCAAAAGCAGCGAAGGCACAGCTCAGAGGTGACTTCAGTGGCGAGGGCTGCCGGGTTCTTTTCTGCTTTTATGCAATTGGACAAGATTATAACTGGGCCCTTTCTTTGCAGACAAAAGCCCAGATTAATTTCTCTTCCTTCCAAGAGTCTGTTTCAGTTGATAGAAAAAGGGTTTGAACTCGCAACCTGTGTCAGCACACGGTCCAGGAACCAGGTTTTAATTCAAGGCTGAAACTAATGGGAGGTTGTTGCCCGTGGGAACCGATCAATAACCCACAACTGATCAAACATTGATATTCATTAATTGGGAGGAGCAACAGCATTTTTCCAAGTCTTTCCTGGATCCACAAAACCCGAGAAGCACCGGAACAAAAAGAAGTTCTGAGAAGCTAAATTCATGAGACTTAATAACCAAGACTGCATTTAAAGTGTTGAGCTGTTTATTGACAGGAAGGAAGAAAAGGAAAATGTGGATAATAAAACCACCAACCCATCTTTTTATAGCTAGTAAATCAGACACAAAGTGGTGATAAAACTGTTAGATATGGCACAAGAGGCAATTTAATATCGATCCTGCCCTAAACGTTCACTTGTAGGTGCGACCGGCTGCACGAGAGCGGGAGGAATCCCGGTGAAACACACACAAAACACACACATCTGCATACACACGACACCATTTACATCTTTGAGTCCATGTTTGGTGCACAGATGCCGCCTTCGCCTGTGAAAATGACACCGAAACATCGAGGGATGAGCTCAGCGGCGCCACCAAGTGCTAACGATATGCTCCTCACGACCCCCCCACCCCCCCGCGACACCCCTGGGCACTCGAGTTTACAAAATCGTCTCGAACCCGACGTCCGGACGTGGAATTCCGTGGTCTCGGCTGGGCGGTGGGACCAAGAGCTGGTGTTCTTTCCTGGGCCGCGGCGCTCTTCTTGGCGCTGACGCAGCAGAAATCATCAGGCTCCTCCACACACACCTTTTGATTTTCCCCGCCTCAGGCGCGGCTGCGCTCGGCGCCCCGCAGTCCTGCTCTGCTTCCTCCATCCCGGGGAGAAAACGACCGTCGGCGACCTCGTCAATTATATCAACATAGGTACATATTTACAGAGCAGATCGTCTCCTTTTCACTCTAAACGTTTGGCTTCTTTAGCGACGGACAAATGAGGCGGTGCGACTGTAGAAAGAGGAGACGGGCGGCAGAGGCGGCGCTCTTTGTTACCAGGCGCGGGCGGGTTTACGAGTGCTTGATGGTGTATTTGCCTTTCTGCAGCTGGGAGACGTACAGCTTGGACTTGGAGCCGTCCAGCCGCTTGAACCACACCTCGTCGCTGTTGACGTTGGTGATGATGGCGCTGCGCGAGCCAGAAACACAAACACAGCCGTTGTTTGACTGCCAGTCACAATAAAGAGCAAACGTAAATCGAACACTTCGTATGAGGGTCTGTCGCTTAACGAGAGCAATTATTACCTGGGAGAGACTAAAGTTGGGCCTCTGGGTGACAATTCTAGCCTTGATTAAGGATCCAGGCGGACAATAAACAAAGTCAAACGGGTAAAAATGGAGCCTGTTGCGCCCCCTTGTGGCGAAGAGCGCTCTCAGACACCCACCTCGTCGGGTAGTCGTCCTTCTTGTTGATGCAGATGGCCTGTCCTCTGCAGTACCACTGGTTGTCGTAGAAGAGCCGGCCGTCCTCGGAGCGCACCACGTGGTGATGTCTGTCAGGCTTCACCGCAGGCGCTGGGGGGGTTGGGGGGGGGGGTTAGGATGTCAGGGACAAAATGAGTCTTCCAACAGATCGGTGGGTATAGACGGATATCGACTGTAACTGAGAAACACTCACCATCCACCTTGACCCTGTGGGGCCCCAGAGACGCCACCGCCTGTGTGTGTGTGTGTGTGTGTGTGTGAGAAGGGGGAAGGGAGGGGGGAAGGGAGGGGTCGCATTAACACAGGTCACATCACAGCATAGAGCCAACGATCTGTTTCTGGTTACCTTTCTGATGGCGGTCCAGTCTTCCAGAATATCAAGGTCCTGCAGCATGTAGACGATATAAGGCCGTGACGGCGTCGTCAAGGTACAAGACACGGCAACACGGTGGAAGCAGACAGAGGACGAGAGCAGGGAAACCAGCAGGGAGCTCAGGGGAAAGGATATCAGACACCACCACGGGCTTCTTCTTCTTGACGGCACAGAACGGATCTTTCTTCTTGTTTTTCCGTGAGTGTAATCCATCATTCCACAGCTCTGGAAAAACACAGACGACTGGCCTGAGACCTCCCATCTTTGCACGGTCCAAGTTAGACGCTTTTCTTTTTTGGCTTAAAATTGAGGGCCCAATTCTGGGCAGGGCGCCGATTCGGAGCGGAGCTGAACCTGAGGTGATGTCGATGCTGTGTCTGTCCTCCTCCAGCCTTCGGATCTTCTCCTCCAGTTCGCTCTGCACGGTGTCAAACAGCAGCAGCTTCTCGCTCTGGCAGGCACAAAGGTGACGATCACACAAACATCCCCACAAACTGGAGTTCTGAGAACGTAACCCCGGCGCAGCCAGCGACCTCTGACCTCTCACCTCCCAGTGCTGACAAGCAGCCTGAATCTCACACTCGTACTTGTTCTTCACAGACTCCAAACAAAGCCCCCTGTAGATCCCTGCAGCAAAGATCACATCAGCCAGCATTTAGTCTTTAGTCCCACTCTGCAGCCATCAAACTTTGAGCTTCAGGAATTTAAAAGCTCTTAAGTCTTGTTCCAGCTGCAGCGCAACGATCGGGTTCTAGATAATTGGACATGTGGCTTTGTCACTTTAAACTGCAGAATGAAACAACCCACCAGCGACTTTGGTCCTGATCTGCATGTTCTCCTGCAGGTTAGCTAAAGGTTCCAGGTACTCCTGGGCGCAGCCGGCCATGACCTCCTGCAGCTTGATGTCCACCTGGCTCAAACGCTCCTTATACAACCTGAACATGATGTGAAACAACACAAACATCTGAGCCAGCTTTAACAGAAGTCAGGGGGTGCTTGAGGTTTGGACCATACTCGGACTATATGGAGCCTGGCACAGCTAATTAAAAAGTAAAAGTATTGATATGCTATTTAAAACCTGGCTGAAATGCAACACTGAGCGTAAACCATGACGGTTCTGGATAAACGAGGAGGCTTCAGTAATGTGAGAGGGTTGAACTTTAAAATGTGATGCAGGTTGATGAAAGGAGCTGAATCAGCCTTCTGGCTGGGTCCGAGCGGTCGATGCGTGTGATGGATGACAGCTGAAGACGACTTACTGCTCCTTCAGGTCGGTGAACTGCTTCTCCAAGTTGGTCATCTCATCCAGACACTCCATCCTCCTCCTCTCACAGTCTTCATCATCCATCTCTGTCCACACAACAACACATGTCGGCATTCACGTCATCTCTGCAATTTCCACTTGATTTCATGCACCAGCTGCATCCACCCGCATACATTATGCATACATCGACGCTCCCTGCGAGGCAAATGTCATGTCCGCTAGTTTTCAACCGTGGCCAAATCTAAGGGTATGCTCGCGTGTGACTGACACAAATATTTGCTGCAATTATCTGCGAGTAACATTTAAGGCCTTTTTCCCCCCAACCTGAGCTGTCTCCATCTTCAGACACGGAGGAGCTAACAGTGTCCTCCTCGTCTGTGCTGCTGCCGTCTTGTTCGGGAAAGTCCACCTCCATTTCGTCATGGTTGCTTTCTTTCTTCTCCCGCGAGTGGACCGGCATCGCGGCGTCTAGTTAGTTAGATGGGCTATTCGGAAATTCAAGCCCGATCGGAGAGCCAACCCTGCATTGAACAGCTAACCGGTTAACCTACCATCATCTCGACAGCTGGCGTCGGAAAAACATGGCCGCCGCCAGCCAATCACAGGTAGTTTTACTGCCATTGTCCAATCAAATGCGTCCATGGGTATTGGACGCGAGGTGAAGGTTTCTGGGATTCGTAGTTAATATGACATTTCGGTTACAAACTGAAATGTGCCATATCGACTTAAACCGAAATGTATTTTAAATACCTCCTTAATTTCCACGGGGCCAATACTAACACATTTAACACCGTCTCAACATTTGGAAAATGTGAATGGTACTAATGCACAGTGCAAAAAGTTAGATCTTCCAAGAGGAAAAAGCTTGTCTATTAAACATAAAATCTCCAGAAAAATGTGAGAGGGAACCCTATAAATACAAAATGTCCCTGTGCTTTTTATAAACTGAAGACTGGCCACATTTGCACCCATTAATAAAACTCTAACGTCTCTTCAGAAAATACCAAGGTATTTTGAATAGATCTGAACTCCAGGCCCCACCAATGACATATGGACGGACGGACAGACGGATAGACGGACGGACGGACAGGCAGGCAGGCAGACGGACGATTTTATTTTAATTTTTTTTTTATAAAGATGTGTACCGGTAATTCCAGCAGCACCAGATAGTCGGTGCTATTGCAGCAGCCTGGAAACAGACAGGAGGTTATGTGTGCATTAGAACAGCCTCGGGGAAAGAAGAGATAGAAGAGCTGAAGAGCTGCTGAGAGTTTTGGGAATGGCTGCCAGATGATTCAGACCCCCCCGTGGTGAAACTGCCATGGATCAGCAAGTCTCTTTGACTCACTGGAGTTGAGTCACATACTGGCCCAGTCATGCTAGTTTGTAGTTTTTAAAGAAGATCTGTAAATGGCTGACTGCAAATGGACAGTGGCAATTTTCACTCAAAATAGGATCTTGATATTACTTAAGGTACTTATTTTACCTGTTAACACGGCCCACGTGACCAAGAGCTACAATTCACACTTTGAACACAAGAGGGCGGTAAGGGCGTTTAATCGCTTTAAACTGGTTCATTTATGTTTCCCGGTTAAATCTAAGGGGGGAGACACATTTGCAGTTGTTTAGTACTGATTATTTAGAGGAAAAAAATATGATGGGGTGGAAAAAATAAAGAAACACGAGGAGTCAGGGACGGTTGACCCATGCGCTGCATTAACATCACCCTAACCTTGAGCACAATGGGAGACAATTTTGTCTAAAAACGGCATAAATGGAATCAAGGCAGCAAAACTGGAACAGCACAAACACAATGAAATGCTTCAAAATGCTCCTTCCGACGTGTTTTGCCAGACAAAACAAGAAACCGGAGGTGTCTTAGTGACCCTGAGACAGACGGAGGGCCCCGGCCCAGAAGCTGCAGAGGGAAATAAACGGTGATGGATTCTGCTCACTCGCTCTGCGGCTTTGCTGTTTCCGCGGTGCCTGCATCTCTCCACCAGTCATCCATTTTTCACACTGCTCTTTGTGTGTCAGGATGCTTCGCTGGACTGGTGTGTATCTAGACCAGTACACATCGAGCCAGCGTGGTGGTGGTGGCGGTTTTGCTTTTTACAATTCTGAAATCAACTGAAATATAAGTGGGGAACCACAGTTTAGGGGCAGACCCAAGGGTTTTAAATAGTCCTCTAAAACACTACTACTCACAGCTGCATTAGCTAAGCTCAAAGCCTAGCTTTCATCAAGTTGTGGCACTTGAAACAACCTTCAGAGGATCAGAGCGAGACTCCTGACCTTTGCTGGGCTAATTTCATTTCAGATTTGTGGTGTACAGCAGCTCACGGAGCATAAAACTGCACTTTTACACCCCTGATGAGTTTGTGTGCAGCAGCATTTTAATCATTGAGACATGAGCATCTTTTACTGTCAATGGTAAAAAAAAAAGCCAAAATCTGCACTGTGCCGATCTCCGTTGCGACCCATCTTCAAAAGCGCCTTCACTCCCGTCGCCGTGACAATGAACCCGCTTAAAATCCGACGGCAACGTCATAACATTGGGACAAAGGATCACGCAGTCAGAACCTTTGCAGGGGTGTGTGTCACCATGGGAATGCCTGAGGAGAAAAGTCAAAATAGAGGTATTGCCCCTTCTCCATAAACACCTACACTTCTCAGAAACGCGCAGCTGCACATTCAACCTGAAAGTGGCGTTTTTATGGTTTTTTTTCCGCCTCAGTTTGAAAGTTTCAGGGAACACTCTGCGTCTCTCCCTCCCAGCTCCGGAGGTTCACTTCTCAATTTTGAAGAGTTAATGCGGACGATGGACGGCAGCAGGGGTCAAACCTGCCGCACGCCGTCTGCAGACGTTGAGGTGCAGGTCCGTTTCTGCAGAAAAGAGATCACAGACGACTCTTTACCGTGACACCAGACGTAATGAAAACATGAAGTGGGTGTTGTTCAAGTTCTGTTGTGTCACGGAGACGTGCAGGTCTAAAGATGACTGTGATACACTCTGATGGGTTCCTTCCTAAAGAGGAGGAAAGCTGGGGTGCAGAACTCACGCGTGGGAAGCTGAAGCTGCTACAACAGGCCCGGCGAGCTGCAGCATGCAGACGTGCACACGTTCACAGAGCGAAGCAGTTACCATTGAATGAGGTCAGAACCAGAGCTGTTGGAAGAAGCTACCTAGAAGAAGCCCACAACTCCCCTCATCCCAATCCCAGGTTGGAACAGCTAAACTTCCTTTGTGATTGTGGAAGCTTGCAATCTGCACCTGGCCACTAGATGCTGCCAGATCTCCCACACCGGGTCCAGGACCGCCGCCTGGGAATAATATGGCCGCTGTCAGTCAGGCTGCACTGATGACTGAAGATCTGTGAGGCATCTCAGCGGAGCGTGGAGACAGCGTCCACGCGGGGACTCGTTTGTCTCCTGTGATGAAAACAGAAAGCACCTGAAAATGTTTAAAAAAAACCTTAAAAGCGCCTGTTTGACGCCTCTGACGCAGGCAGATGCCACTTTTAACAAGGCAGAACTCGCCGGTCCTCAGTGCTTTCCCGTCCCCAGGTAACCATAGCAACCAATACAAACACAAGACAAATCGAGACAGGAGCGCTTACATGGGGGAAAAAAAAGTCAACACAGTTCTGAAGACATAAAGTGGAAGTGCCAATATTTCTTATAGGCGTTATGTTCACACGCAAGAGTGCGACCTCGACTGAACAGTTTGTCCTCGACTGAACAGTTTGCCTCACCAGGATGCCTGGCTGGAAAATAAGAATGTCTGGAATCCAGCAGAGTGTCGGCAGACTGATGTGAGGTGACGCACGTTCACCGATACGATACGAGGACACTGACGTTACTCCCAGATAGGTGTGAGCGCTCCCCTGCCCTTGGATACTGTTGCCATGTTTGAGCCAAGCCTGTCTTGTAAACAGAGGCATTCCTGGGAATTTTGGCATGAATGTCAGGGAAGCACAGGCAGGTGTCAAGCACGGTGAGCAGTGAGTCAGCTCCTGGTGAAGAAGTCTGAACCAGGAAAATCACAAGTGAAGTCAGAAACGCGGCTGTTGGGAAAACAAGGAAAATGATCACTGTTCCTGCTCAGATTCACGGTCGGTTAACGTTAATCTGGTTCATTTTCACATCCACTCTGCCTAAAATGGGGGATTTGAGACAAAAATAGGCTCCTGTAAAACAGGTTTGAATGTTTCAAAGGCAGGGAAGCAAGCTTTGTTGGAATGCTTGAACTAAAAAAAAAACATGTTTGAAGTCCGATCAGGAATAGCCTGCAGACAGGCAGTCGTGAGTGAACATGTAAATCACACATTTGCATACAGCACAAGCATGGAAGAGGTGTGCCGATCACCAATACGCGTTTTTCCAGCCACGCTGGAATGTTACATTGAATTCCCTCCCATGAATAAAGAACTGAGCCCATGCCGCAGGCGGACAGGTGGTTTGTTCTGGACTGTCTTCTGGCTGGGGCCGGTTTGAGTCCAGTTCTGTCTGCGATGTTCCAGCCAGGAAACACTTGAAACTTTATTTAAATAAAGCTGCAGGAGTTCATGTTTGTGGTTTATTCCCATCCAGACATCCCTCACCGGCCCCCCACGATGATGGTGTATAGAACTGAACGTGAACAGCTCCACTCACTCAGGTGTTCCGACATCCTCCTGAGGAGCCTGAGCTGAAGACCCCCGGGCCCCCGGAGCTGCTCGGACGTGACCCCCGCTGGCCCCTACGCTGCAGGGTTACTGGCAGAGCTTCTGATCCGAGGGTCGGGGAGCAGATTCTGATCTTGAATGAGTGGATTTAAACTGGTGTTCCAGAGCAAATGGGTTACAGATGTGCAACTTTGGTGATAATTTCCCCCAGTGCAGGAGGGAATTCTGCGGCGTGTCCTCCTCATTCATGCATGTGTGTCATCTCATTCATTGATGCCATTAATTAACCTGTCCCCAAACCGACATCACAAATGCACCTAATAGGAAACTACAAGTTTTCATTCTGATGTGCTTTTTTGCAGGGGGGGATTTCTTTCACAAAAGCACAGCTTGGTGTGATTTCCCTTTGCTTTTTCGAAGATAAGTAAGCTGGAAATCCCCGTCGAGGCTCCGCCCACCCCGGAGCACTGAAAGACAGCGCGCCTCGCTGGGCTCCAGCATTCTGACCCGACCTCCCGAGCGACACAGTCAGCCTCATGGACGAGCACAGAGTCTCTTCTCACCACAACCAGATGGATTATAATAACCACGACAGCATGGGACCCAAACACGGGAAAATGTTGCCCAGCCAGGAGGACCGCTTTGACAGCGGCCTGGACTCCCTGAAGGAGGAAGAGCTGGTGAACAACTTTGAGGACATGAGCGTGAGCAATGTCGAGGTCCTCCCGGAGGAGTACGAGTCTTGGAGGGCTGTGGTGACCGACGACGGTGACACGTAAGTGGAACTTTAGTAGCTTCAAGTGTAGCGGCGCGTTTTGCAAAGGTCCCTGCGCGTAAAAGCGCCGCGGAGCGCGCAGGAATGGTGAAAAGCTGCAGGAGCAGGAAGGAAAAGCTGCATGAAAACAAGAGGCCTTTAACTCGGCGCGCGTGCGCGGGCTCGGCGCGCAGCCTGGGCGGAGCTTAAAGCCACTGTGCAAGTTCAGGAAAGTCCCTGGCAGCGCGCCAGGGACTGATAAAGCGTCAGATGTGTCAAACCACAACTGGTGGAAATAACCCAGCAAAAGTCCGGTGTTGCGAAACGCTCCACTGCTCGGGCTTTGTTCTCTCTGTTCCTGCTGGAACCGTTTCCTTCACCTGTGTCACGAAAAACTAAAAACTAAATAAATCCCAAAACGACTCAAAATAAAATGAAGACGTTTTAATCTAACCTTTGCCCGTTTTGTCTCTCAGGCTCCTCCACCTGGCCATCATTCATGAAGCCACGGATCACGCCCACCAGATGATCAAAAGCTCCCGACATCACCCCTTCCTCAACGTGCAGAACCACCAGAGACAGGTACTGACTGGGCCCAAAGTGATTCGGCTCAGGCTCGGAGTTTCTGTAAAGGTGCTAACGCGATGCTTTTCTTCTTTTTTTTACCCAGACTGCACTGCACCTCGCAGTCATCACAGATCAGCCGCAGCTGGTCGACAAGCTCCTGAAGGCCGGCGCCGACCCGCGGCTGGTGGACAACAGCGGTAACACGGCCCTTCACATCGCCTGCAAGAGAGGCTCCCTCGCCTGTTTCGGCGTCATCACCCAGAACTGCAGCCGCCACCTGACCTCGCTCTTGTCCTTTCCCAACTACAGTGGTAATTATCCCATCAAAGCTCCCCGAAAGCAAATCCCATCCGCTTTAATGGGTTCTTGGTTTCTCTAACTTGGGCCTATTTTTCCTCGCTCCAGGACACAACTGTCTCCACTTGGCATCCATTAACGGCTACATTTCTTTGGTGGAAAGCCTGGTTCGCCTCGGCGCAGACATCAACGCTCAGGTAAACGCCGTTGCCCGCTGGTTTCGCCTTCCTGCGTGGAAGCGCCTCAGAGGAGCCCCAGCTGACGTCAACCTTCTTGTTTGCAGGAACAGTGCGGTGGCCGCACATCACTCCACCTGGCGGTCGACCTTCAGAACCCGTCGCTGGTCCGCTGTCTGCTCGGCCTCGGTGCCAACGTCAACTGCTTCAACTACGGCGGCTTCACGCCGTACCACCTCACCTACGGCCGCCAGAGCGAAGAGATCCGCTGCGAGCTGTACGAGAAGACGGCGCAGGAGCTGAGGGAGCTGCCCGACAGCGAATCAGACGAGAGCGACATGGACGACCTGGACACATCGGAAGACGAGGTGTGTAACCGGGTCACCGCTGACCCCCGAGCATCCAAACCGCCCTTTAAACCACCGTTTCCTGACATTTTCCCCTTTCTTACCCGCAGATGTACGACGACATAAAGTTTGGGAAGTAGATGGAGGTCACGCCCTCTCCTGGTGGTCTCAACAGGCAGAAGAGCTGCTAAAGGGTTGCCCGGCAACGGCCCCGCATGAAGGGAAGGCGTCAGCACCTGCACCCAGGTCTGAGCCCAGGGCGCCGCAGACGGGGACGGAGACGGCGCCCGTGTGGTCAAAGGTCACACTGGCCTGCACCGAAGAAGCTATTGTACAGCAAGAGCCCTTTATACTGTATAGATGATATTATATATCATATATATTGATGTGTATATACCAGGCATGTGTAACATACTGTAAATACAGAGCTTTATTATTTTTGTACTTGTGTAAATTTAAACACTATTAATAGGAAAATCAAGAATAAAGAAATTTATGAGGATAAACTGCCGGCTGAAGTGTCACTTCCTCCTCAGCGAGTGTTTTAACGCATCATTTCTCAGTCACGGGGAGGAAAAGAGTCACGGCTTCTGAAAGAACGACGCGGAACGTTCTGGGATTTCCTGGTGAGGCTCGGGTCACCTGCTCTGAGTCACGTCGCTGAAAGTCCCTGAAAGGCACCAGTGGAACACAATGTTCTCTAGATGCCCCGCCCCCCTCTGATATCGCCACTATATGGTACCTGGCACGTGCGTGAAGATTGTTTTAGATCAGAGAACACGAGGAAGGACTGGAGCAGCCTGGAAAACACAGAATTCCCCAGTTTACTCAATGTGTACACTCACAGCCTGTCCCGATTAATGGATAGAGAATTACACGCTTGTGTCACACAAACATGCTTTTAGCAGGTCTGTTAAACGATCTGCTGACTCATGCGGCGTAATCAGGTGATACACAGACAGGATTCCCCTCATAAACCAGCTCAGTGATTCCCAGGATGAGGTAAAGCTGGACCGGAGTGTCACGATTACAGGATCCGACCCGTAAACAAGATACGGGGGAATTTTCCAGGTGAGGATTTGAACCTGAGCACCATGAGCGCAGCCTTCAGGTGCGCTTTCTTACAGGGGTACGGAGGAAATCTATTTCTGACACCGAGTGAGAAAAAACAGGTCAAACGTGGAGTGAGCAAACCTCAGCAGGTCACGTGACCGTGGATACGGAGCCACAACAGGAAACGCTTCTCTGGTTCCCATCAACACCCCCGACTCGGCTGCTCGTGACAGATCACAACTGAAGCTGGAGCCCAAATAAGCAGCCGCGGAGACATTTTACTCAACAAAAATGTTTTTATTGTACAATGAAACAGTACAGCACACAAGGTTGAACCTCCATCTGGGGACCGCATATCCCATCATGCTCTAACCTATACGCCAACAAGCTCCACCCCTTCAGTCTCGCTCTGCCAGCGCCATGAGGTGGGTGTCCACTTCAGTCTCTGTCAGAATCCTGGAGGACAGAAATTGAAAAGAAAAGGTCCAAGTCAGCAATATGTTATTCTTTTATCAAAGTCCCTCTGTACAGTCGTCAATTCCAATATTTTTCTGGCCTCAGCAGCTCAACAAAACGAGACGTTCAGTATTTCTACAGGGCGCGACTGTTTCGCAGCTCTTATTTACCTGAACTTTGGGTCCTGAGTTGTGATGACGCCCACCTCCAGCTCAGAAGGCTTGAAGTCAATGGAGAGAACGGTTGACAGACAGGAGATGGCCGTCTGACGGAGCAGGAATAATGGGAAGAGGTTTAGTTTCCACGCCATCATCAAACCACCCCTGCAGGTTTTAACCAGCTTTGCTGCTTTTGTCCAATCACCCCCCCCCCCGCATTCAGGCCCACCACCGCTTCAGGAGTAGATATTTACTTCCCTAGTCATAGCCAGTAGAAGAAGTCACATGTGCCAAAGCGCAGACTGTTTGGCACCGTTAGCAACATAGTGGGAGTCTACTGGTACATTCCTGCCTCTAACCGTGTCAGAGTTCAGAAAAACAGGCCCTCAAAGGACTTCAGAAGGACTTCCTGCTCACAGACAACCCCGTCTTTACCTCAACAGTTTGCTCGAAGGTCCAATCCAATTTCTTTTTCACTTTCTTCTCCAGGAAGCTGGTGGCTTCCGTCTGCTTGACTCCGGCGGCGGTGGCCTTGAAGCCGCAGTAGTAGCCGGCGGGGTCACACTTGTACACCTGCGGGCCGTACTCCTCGTCGATGCCGATCACGATCATACCTGCAGGCCACGCAGAGCGGCGTCAGGGTTACGTCCGCCGTGGTGACACACACGGAAGAGTGCAACTGCACACTTACAACAACCCAGTGGTCGCATTTCAGCATTCTGCGTGTACACCTGAGAGATGTCGGCGATTCTCTTACAGAGCATGTCCACTGGAATCTCATAACCGTACTTGTACTGCCAGTTGGCGGCCTCGTAACGAGCTCGCTGGACTTGCGATCTGCTGTCAGCTGTTGGTGACGAGAGTTATCGTTAATTACTGGTATTTTCATTGCATATCAAGGTTGACAAAGCTGGCAACAAGTCCCTGCGGACTCTTTACAGAATAACCGAGTGCCTGTCTCACCCGGCCCTAAAGATGAGAGTTTCATCTGCCGCCTCTGTTTTTTTTCCCCAGTCTAAAAGCATCTAAAGGTGATATTTATGCTCTGGTGTGAAGAATCACACGGGTAAAAGTAGACCAGCATCGTCGTGACACTAAATTTAAATGCCCACGTCTCACCTGTCATCCCAGACATTACACATCCGATATTATCTGTGATTCTGAAGAGGTGGGTCACTGTGGCGGCGTCGAGAAGCTTGTCCTATTCAAGAGAGGAAGAGAAGGAAGACAGGGTTGTTCTGAATGCATTCATTTGACAACTGTGCTGTTCAGTACACGTGCACGGACAAACACTCACCGGTACTTTCTTCTGTGTAACAACGACCGCACAGTCTTTCCCCCTCACAGCTACTGACGTGAGCCCACCTTGGTTTATGGCCTTAAACGCATATTCTGTAAGAGAGTTAAAGACGTTCACACTCCATCCATGCAGGGAATTAGCTGTCTGATGGGGGAAATTTAATCAATTTCCTCTGGTGTCATCTGACTAACGAAGGGACAGAACACAGGCTGTTTGCTTTTGTAAAGCTTTGAAACTTACACAAGTGGCCAGGTTAATGAAAACTTGAAATGCAGACAATGCATACTGCAAAACTCCCAGGATCCAAACATTTGCTACCTGGTGAATGAACAGTGGACCACTTCCATTTAATGCACATCACTGACATAGGGAAGGCGGATGCAACCAAAACCATGGCTACTTGGAATGAAAAGCAAGGTTGAACTACAATGACCGAAATTAGAGCCTCCCACTTAATTATTTATTGACATTTTCGACATGAATCAGCTCAGTTGACAGAAAAGCTAACGATGCTAGCTAGCCTACTAGCCAAACAACTGTTTCGATTTGCACTAATTTCTTAATTAAAGTCAAGGCCAATTATCCCCAACACAATGGCTGGTGTAGGTAAACTCTTTCTTTCATTTGTTGTCTTCTTAATACTTTCACTTTGTCGCAGCGGTGCAAATCAGCTAAAACCGAGCTAGGCGAACCATGACAGAGCATTTAGCTAGCTAGCAAACAAATAAGCCATCGAGCCGGCTTCTTTTCCTAAAAGAATCAAAACACTGACCAACTTGGTAGAGTCTTCCTTCGGGGGAAAAGATGGTTATATGACGATCAAACCCCGCACTCGATCCTCGGGACATCTTTCCAGCTTCTTTTCCAGAAACAGATCGGTCCAAAAACTTCACGCGTTAATATTCCCACCCGGAAGTAAAACTGATGCGGAGGTCACGGCGGATCTATTTCCGGTGCGGGGTGAAGCCTCTTCCATGACAACGTGAGGACCACAGGTGTGCATTCAATCTAAACGATTTCAACCCATCGGCTGTGATGACAGGGAGAGTTTGTGTCACCGCTTTTGTAGATTGTTGAAAGAAGAATAGCCGACATAAAACGAAGCTGCTTAAAGATGCTCAACTGATGAGACTTCAGTGTCTATAAGTGATGCACGTGCGTGTACAGAGTGACAACTGTCACATTATACCTTGAAAATGAGCCTGGTCTGTTTGAAATTTTGTGTATTTATGTTTAAACAGTTCATCTTTCATCCCAACTAATTGCATTATTAGATTAGATTAGATTCAACTTTATTGTTATTGCACATGTACAGGTACAGAGCAACAAAATGCAGTTTAGCATCTAACCAGAAGTGCAAAAGAAGCAGCAAGTGAGGGTAATAACTTAATAAATACAGTGTGTGCGGTTATTTTTACAGTCGTTTACCAGGTTGTGCTATAAACATATTTTACAGATGGTGTTTAAATTATGAAGGAGACAACTAAAAGTCTGAACTATGTTAACATTATTTACTTGTAAAGTGGTTCACAGAAAGGCAAATTTGAGAGTTAGTTGCTGAATAAAGTTAGAATTCTGCAGCCAAATTCGTATTAAATGCATTTTATTAATGTGACAGTTCTTATCTGCATTCTATTCTCACATGTAATGCAGTAAAACATGTTTTAAAAGAAACTTGGAATTAGCACAAGGTGGCACGTGCATGAATTCCACTGAATTCCAGCGTGTGCATGTGACAGACGCAACAAAGCAATGAAACTGTGGAGAGTAAATATTCCACAGGCTGTTTGAACAAAATGTCTCTCAAGAACACATGAAGGGAGACGCGCCAGCATTAATTAACCAAGGATTTTCCTTTATGTCAGGGAAAAAGCAAATTTAAACATTAAACGAGCTGATATGTTACACAATCTCACATTTGTGCAACATAAGATCTGAATTTGTGACACATTCTGTATCCCTGCTGTGGAACAAACAGCTTCAACAAGTAACCTGACTTCTCTTATGATACCACACTCAAGCTCACATAACAAGCCGTGAACACACGGGGAGATCAGTTTAATTCCCGTTTCCATTTTCCTGAAAAAGAGGACGCGTACTTCCTATTTATAAGTGACTTATAGGTTTATGTAAAGAGTTGTGCAACTTTCTGCTGCACCCTCACTGTTAATTCTGCACCAGTTTGTGTTTTCGGCAGCACTTTTACAGCCTCAGTTCACTTCTTGTGTCCTTATTTGTTTCTCTATTCAGCCCATTTTTGAAATATGACCCAACCGTGCGAAGGTGAATCGAGTTTGTCATCAAATATTCAAACGCAAAACCCAGTATTGCGCAACGCCTCTTCTTTCTTCACTCCTGCTGGACACAAATCCCCCCACGTGCGTTCCAAAACAACAAGATATGCACATTTCTAAATCTTTATTTTTACATAAAAGCTTGTGCTTTGAGTTTCAGAGCAGCAAAATACTTCCGTTCTGCTGCCTGAACGCCCCCTCCCCCAACAGCGCATCTTAACCCCTTCTGTTCCGACGTGCCTCAGGCTCCTCCCCTTTCTTATTCCCCACCCCCGCTCTCGCTCTTCCTCCCCACGGCCTCTCCTCTTCCTCTCATTCTTACTGTACCGCTGTGGCGTTTTGAAGGTCGACTGACATTCGCGTGTGAAACCAGAAAGACCCCCACCCTCAAATCTGTCAGAAGAGGCGTAGGACGGGCCTCTGGAGTTCAGGGGGATCTCCACCTTTCATGAAAACACTCTTTTTGAGCCACAACCTGCCTCATGTTTCCTCATAGAGGGTTTGGAGATTAGGCAATAAGGGGAATGTTCGTACGAAACAGCCTTTCTCTGGAAACCAAAGCAAAGTATTTCGCAGCCGTTTCTGAGAGGAACCTTCGTGATGGTTCTTCTGAGTAACGCCGTTGCTTCCTTAGCACATATCTTCTCCAGAATGTGCCAGTTGTTCTGCGAAGGGCTGGTGATTGACCTCGGGGCAGGTGGAAAAGGCAGTGGGGTTGGTTAGTAATTGGAAAAAGAAAAAACCTCAGGCTGGTTTTCCTCAGCAGCTCTTCAGTCACAGAGCCAGAAGAACAGTTCCACAGCCTTGTTCATTTACGCAGCGATAAAGTCAAGAATTCCCAGGAGGAGGAACGTGTGATGAAAACCTGCCAGTTTTACCAGTCTCACCTCACCTAAAGAGCCTTAAAAACATGCATCACAACGCTGGGGAGTCACAGCGGGCTCGTAAAGCGGAGGTGAATCGGAGGTAAAACAGCCAATTTGGTTTCTTCTGAACAAAGATGGCACCTTTTAGTCTGCGTGAGAGAAACAAAGTGTTGCCCAACTGTTGCCCAAAGGATGGAGACACACTCCTGCCCATTGATTCATCACGTCTGTGTGATAGCAACAAGACAGAGCTGCTTCCATCTTCTCTGCGCCTCTGGCTGAGGAAGACTCTGAACTGGGGCAGAGGTCATGGACCTCGTCCTGCTCTCGTTGGTGGCAAATGTGTGGTGTTTATATTTGGGTGCCTAGACCCTTGAATAGCTGTCAGTGGAAACAGCAGCGTCACAGCAGGGGGGATATCCACAGTTTCAACCCACAAATTTCACTGTAAATGTCAAATGATATATAATTGTCACACGACAGCCCCCCCCAGATGTATGGAAATGGCCTTTAGCATATCACATGATTAAAATAACAAATGTGCTGAGACACCTGAGCAGGGGCTTAGCTTGAGCTCATTGTCGAGTTTCAAAATGCAAAAGTGTTTCGTAAAACAGCCCCGAGTTAATTATCTGTTATGCAAAAAGCGCCGACCGTCTCCGTGTTATATAAACACCGACTGATGTCATGACTCTGAACAGGGGCGAAAACAGCCTGAAATGTGCAATTTATGAAGTCACGCGCTTGAGGAAGAGAGCGTGTCTGGCTCTACTGTACCACAGAGCGGCAGGAAACCCAAAACCGCTTCTTCTTTTTCCAGGTTTCTCTTTACGGAGGCAGAAAACAAACGCAGTCAGACAGGCCTCAGCTATCAGGTCGAGGCCGGCGAGCTTTGTCAGAGGTGCCTTGATCACCGCCGCCACCTCGGAGGGCGATTGTGCCTCATGTCTCATTAAGTCCACCACCCGGAACCCGGAGGAGCCGACGGCGAGCGCAGCCTCGCTCCTTATTGCGTCAGGGCTTTGAGTCATCTTCAGCAAAGTTGCAACTTTTCTACTTTTGTTCCACAGGCAGTAGCATTCGTTAGCTAGCATGTTAACAAATTATCAAGTCTTTTTTCCCCCTGTAAATTGGAGGATAGTTACAGTTTGCCTTGTCCTGTGGCGATAGAGCAGATTTCCAAGTAAATCTCATTTTGGTGGATGTTTGCAGGCGCAATCGGGTCCGCGCTGGAAGACATCGTAGGCCGGTAGCTGCCCGTGGGTGCAGGATAATAACAGAGTCACTAGAAGCTTTGATGGTTGGCGAAGAGAGGAAGCAGCCAGCTGCATCTCTGCAGCAGCCAAACCAACAGCGCTTTTAGAAAAATATACGTAACGGCCCAACTGGAAACCAAAAACGTGAATAGCCAATAAATAGCAGACAGTCGCGGACTTTCAGAGACACTTTTACGCCACATTTCAAAGTGATCCAAGTGACCAAAACGGCGTGAGTCACCCTCGGCACACTACTGTACGGCTGTAGAAATCCCCCCCTTTCATAATCACCCACATTAGTGTAGTGTCCACATAGGAAAAGATGCGCTCATCAATCTTATTTGGGTATGTGAGGTAGTGCGGAGGATTGGAAATGCATTTGGCAGCAGAGTCAATATGGGGAATGCTGGGGGAATTTGGAATGAAAAAAGCTTGGCCCAAAAAGTCAGCTGATGACTGATGGTTAGTCATGACGCTTTAGCGCTTTAGCATGTTGGTTAAACAGCGACTCCGCAATGACTTCAGTCTTTGATGGAGTTAAGAATTCCGATTGCTTACAAATGACTTCAATCCTTTGTGTTTCCGTCCTTGAAAGCTACCTCCAGATTCCCAGTAGACCACATTTATGGAATCCAGTAGCCCGTGACTGACAGGCGACACCATCTGAGGATTTACCGACTAGCTTGAGGGAAGTCTGGATTTTCAAAACTGCCCTTTAACTTGAGCTGCGACTTTCAATTCGGCAGCAAAATGTTAAAAAATTCAGGAATGTGCTCGCAGACTCCTCGAGTGGAACTTTTTCTGCTGGGAATTTCCCACCAGTGTGTGTTTACGCACGCACGGCAGCGAGGGCCAACGCTGTAGCTGAAGCGCCTGATTCCTCCGGACGAGGCTCAGCTAATGCGACGGACGCTGTCTTCCCTGGACGGACGTCTTGTTTGGAATCGTACCTGCAGAGTTCTTCGCCGTGCGTCCTGATTCCGTCTCCAGCTGCTTTTATGAGCCTCACTGAGAGGTTCTTCTCATGTATTTACACAATTCGATGCAGATGCATGAAATCAAACCCTTTACTTGTCCAACTTGTCCACCTCTGGACATGATTGACGGCCACTTTGTCTTTTTTTTTTACACGGGGAACCAGATCCATGTGTTGAAAACACCGTGCAGAGGTGGGCTGCTGCTGCTGCTGCTGCTGCTGACCTCCAGTAGCTCTTTCCCTTCTGAAATCCCCCAAACTTTCCCGCTGCCAAATCCCTCATAATGGCCTTTTCAGGCCTCCTGTGATCCGCTGGATCCGCTGCAGCCGCGCACGGCAGCTCGCAGCAGCCGTGCGGTCGCAGCTAATGACTTTTCCAGGGGCAGAGCGGAACGGCAGCGCGGCAGAGACCAGACGCGGTGGGCCCCGGGACAGAGGAGGCTGCGCTCGGGCCCAGATGTGCGCCTCGGCCCACTGCCGCGGCGCACATCTGCAACCGCTCGGAGGCCCTGGGGGAATTCCTCCCTCGCCGCCTGCCTCCGCGTACTCCAACCTGCCGAGTCGGCAGCCTGGAGACGATGAGCTGTCTACCTCTGTTCTTCCTCCCCACGTCTCCTGAACTCTTGACCTCCCACAGACAATCCGGTAGCTGGGGGAATGGAGGGGACGGCTTCTGTTGGCCCAGGCAGGCTGCAGGTTTCAGGCCTGATGGTCCTCTCTGATGGCTTCCATCACACCAGCACGGCGGATGTTTGTTGCACACGCCTCAGAATTATAAATAGCTCTTTAAGTTTGCTGGTAAGAGCGTTAAATGCCACAAAGGGCTTTAAATATCTATTGTTTCCCACTGCGTGGGTCAGCTGCAGCCAAACAAAAAGGGGGGATTTCCTATCTTCCAGGAAGCCGGAGATTTCCTCCTGTTAGTATTTCGATATTTGGGATTAAACGTCCTGGTTGGAGCTGAAAACTAATGTAGGAAATGTGTTGATAGAACAAACTCCGGAAAATCATCGATTTTATGAATTCAATGCTGCGGAATTATGAATAAAATGACATTTTGGGTCTGTTTAAAGATTCAGAAATGTGAGATTGTGGTCTTTTGTCAGGATTTCATGACTTTTGATATTTATGTCAATGTTCTGAATCAGAAATCGCAATTCCAACTTGAGTCTTTGAGTTTCTTCATCGGATTCGGAATCATTTCACCTCTGAATTCTCACTTCAAAGGCAGAATCACGCTCCCTAACTGTGTCTAAATGATTCGTTTTTGCTTCTTCAGCACTGCGATTGTTCAAATTTGCCCCGCACTGAACTTTTTGGCCTCGGTCTTCCATATCTCTGCATCCATATTTGAGATCCGCGCCACAGAACGCCACGAGCGGGGCCGCCTGTCCCTGACGCAGACCTCGGCGGACATATTTACTGCTTCCTCGTCCTCCTCGCAGGCCTGAGCGGCGGTGGGCCGGGTGACTGCTCCGCACAGAAGGAAAGTACCTAAAGTTTACATCTGGACCTCAGTGTCCTTGGCCTCGCCGCTCCACCCATCCAGGCGCGGCGCTGCGTGGAGGATGTCCCTCCAACCTTTTTGTTCTGACCAGCGGTTACGTAAAGCCTTCAGAGGGAGGGAGCAGGCCTCCACCTATCAAAACAAAAACACCCATCCACCAGTGGAGCACTTGCTGGGTAAAAAGGCCAAAATGAGCCACTCACGGCTACTTTGACTAAGTGAAACTGACATTTGATGAAGTGAAAGGTTGAGATATTCAGTTTGTACCACAGTAGTTGCCAAGGAAACTGGCCACAGGTTCGGGGAAATGCCTAAAAAATACATATTAGATGATGGGATGTTGAGCAGATATGAGCTGATTGATTAGTGATGAGACATTTGTGTTTCTGAGCTGGTTCAACGCAGAAAAGCCTCAGAATCGGGAACATTTACTCAGTTCTTTTGCTTTTATTTGCTCCGTTTTCGTTAGACGTTGGATTTTGTAAATCATAACCATTGGATTGTGCACAGGGACGAGCACGTTTAACAGCCTCTGCAGATCTACATTTCATCATCTCATCTCTAAAATCCGACTCAGGGTCACAGAGTGCAGGGAACAATAAAGTTCTCCAACTCCTTCAGTGAGCTGGGCAAACATTTACGCAGGATATTCGATTCCTCCCGTCAAGACTGACTGATGGAGCCTTCCGTCTCTCCAAGAATCTTTATGGAGACTCCGACTCACAGTTTTATGTTTTGGAAGAAGATAAATGTCCCCAGAAAACCCATTTAAATCATTTGAAAGCCACGCCAGCGATCCTCGGGTCAACGTCGGCTCAGAAGGTCCTGAAAGCTCATTTCCATCGTAATGAAGGACCTCTTGTGTCGGCGCCACCGTGAGCAAACAAGATAACAACAGGAACAGGAACAGGAACAGGTGGATGGACGCTTTCAACACCTCAAACTGTGTTTGGACGCATCGAGTCTTTCTCTGAATCTCAACGTTTGATCCTTTGTCTACCGAACAGCATCATCTGCAGCGTAAATGCTCTCCAGATGCAAGCGTTCTCCTGGTACCAGGACTAAATGAGGAACCTTTAAGGTCCCCGAGGCCCTTTTCATCTGAAAGAAAACAGTTTTGGATTTTATTTTAGCTGCTCCTCTTTGTCCACGTCTTTTATTTCATTAGCTCAGACTCTTTTCTGCCTTTGCAGCAACCACCTGTACCAGCAAACCCAGATAGCTGACTCCTAACGCTGGGGACTTTCCACCACCCAACGTGCATGCGCATGTGAGCCTGTGCACGTGTGTGACAGGCGTGTAAGGTCATGGTGTGCAGGCAGCAGACTTCAGCAGCAGGACGTCTTCCATGCTTCTGGTCTCGTGACGGACAGCTCGGGCTGGATCCACGTGCACGACTTCGCGTTTCTCCTTCGCCAACCGGGCCTTTGCACGCCGCTGGCGCCGCGGCCTCGCTTCAACAGCCCAAACAGGGTCGTTTCAGAATAGAAGCGGGTGTTTTTGAAGCCCACGGAGGAAGCAGAAGCTCTGGGGGTGAGACCAGAGACCGAGCGGCCCTGGAAATCCCCTTCCCTCGTCTTCCACGCGCAGAGCCCCACCGAGGCCCACATCAAAAAGCTCTGCTGCTGTTCTCATCATCCTCACTCCTGTCGTGCTCTGTCTGGCTCGCCCACCGTCGGTCCGTCTCTTCGTCCGTGCCCGTTTTCCCTTTTTTAAACTCATTACTGAAAAGCCTCTGAGCCACGTGGAGGATCGTGGACGTCCAGCACGGCAGCGACCTGGCGCGATGTTCACGTGGACGCGTGGACGCCGACAAAGAGGAGCGATTTCATGTTTTGTTACATATAAAATTTTACAACTTGTTTTTTAAAATGTGGCCGTCTGCCGAGGCCATGATGCGAGCCACATGTGAGTAATTTAGTTTAGGGCTTCCCCTCACAATTTTCCCTAAACTTCAAACTTTTCCCTCTGGAAAATAAATAAATAAATATATAGATGAAAACGGCTTCAAAGTCAGGATTCTGACCCCCCCCCCCCCCCCAAAAAAAAAGCCCAATAAATGCAGTGAAAGATGATATTTGTAAAAATAAAAATTACTTCCAGTTTAACAAATAGTGAAAGAAATTGAGATAAATTGAAAATAAATGAGTTTGAATGCAGATCAAGTGGGATTGAAGGT
Source organism: Takifugu flavidus (assembly GCF_003711565.1). Taxonomy (NCBI): domain Eukaryota; kingdom Metazoa; phylum Chordata; class Actinopteri; order Tetraodontiformes; family Tetraodontidae; genus Takifugu; species Takifugu flavidus. The sequence goes on from NC_079538.1 coordinate 11,846,487, forward strand.
TCTTTAAAAAATGTTACACTCAAAAGCCCATCTGCATCGTGTGTGTGTCTGTGTGTGTGTGTGTGTGTGTGTGGGGGGGTACTCTGGGATGTGGCTAGCACCATTGAGTAATTTTAAAATACCTAATTCCTCCTCCCACAAGACTACAAACATCCCCTTTCACCGCCACAAATATAACAGACACAAAAAAGTCAGGTGTGTTTGGGGCCACAGTAAAAAGGAGGTTGACAGATAAGTGAGCGTGCGTGCGTGCGTGCGTGCGTCACTCAGTCACAAGGAATGGCTGTGTGAGGGCCAGGCCTGGATTTTCCCTCTTCAGAGCTCCTGATGACTGCGGCATGGTTCACGGCTCCCTGAAGGAAGCTGATCAAGTCGGTTTCCTCTCAGCTGCGCCACACACGTGATCACACGCACACACACACACACACACACACACACACACTGCAGCTGACAGACAGATATTAGGCAATTTCAACTTACAAAAAGCTTCTCAGCTCCTGTGAAGTATTACTGAAAAGACTGTAAATAATATTTTTTTTCAATTAATCTTACCTAATTCAAGTATCTAAAACACTTTTTTTTTTAAAATCAAAGGATGAGTTTGTTATTTCATGAATACACACTTTAAACTGGAATGGGACGTTTTCCCATCGATGATCCCGACCGTTGGCTGCCGTTAAAGCTGCTGTCGCCCTCTAGAGGCTCATTCTGGAACAGCGCTGTCAAATGATGACTTACGGAGAATTTCAAAACTCAGAAAGAGCTGATTGGTATTTTAATACACGTTTAATTAGTATCACTATTGGTAGTAACTAGTATTTTAAAGGTATGATGTGGTCCCGTGACGGTGCATAAAAGGAGAAGAGAAGCAGAGTCAATGTGGCCACTCAGGTGATTTCCAGCTGACTTCTTCATGATGTAAAAACCAACAGCCAGGAGGTCAAACCATCACTTTAAACAGCTTCAATCTCACGGCTGAACTGGCCCTGGGACTGTTTCACAAGAATGCACGGTGGGATGATCCAGCACACGCAGCTGCCGTGTGAGGCCACATTGTTTCTCGGCCTGCGGTGAGATCACGGCGCCCGAGACGAGCCGTCCCACCCCTCCGTCAGCAGCAGCCAGCAAGTGGAGCGAGCCAAGCAGAAACAGACTGCGCTTTAAAAAAAGGTGCATTCTTGGAACGCTTTTAAACTCTAATATTAACCATCAATGTCAGCACCGGCGCTCCCCAAGGCTGTCTCCTCGGTCCCTTCCTGTTGAGCAACCACTGCTAAACCGTCCTGCTTTTGTTTTCCTGAAGGGTAGCGAGGGGCAGGACGGGACGTCCTTCACCACAGAAACCCACTCAGACCACAGAAGGGACGCACTGTGCAGCAACACAGCAGCTCTTTATCGCCGCAGGACAATCGCTGAGGTTGTCGAACCCTGCTCAGCGCTTGTCCCCAGGGCCTAAAATATCATTCTGAGAAAGGAGGACAAAGGGACGCATGTAAAAGTCGGACAATTACGAATTTAATAACGGTTATAACAGTCACTTATTACAAAAAAGTGCTCAAATTATTTAGTGAGGTCACTCAAATAAATACATAAATATAAAAGTCTGCTAAAAATATTAGCGAGCTCATCTTCATACAGACTTGGAGTACCAGTCCTCAGACATGAGCAATAAAGGTCGTTGGAACCATTTTTTCCCCACCTCCACTGGTAACGGAACCTTAAATTTACACCCAGAAACGACGTAAAAAAGAACGCTCAGAAGTCCAGAGAAATTAAGTGCAACATTAGTCACAGACTCAGACGGACGTCAACAGCCGCTCTGGTGCAGCCGCGTGTGTCAGGAAAACACCAGTTTGACCAGCGAACGCACCACACACAGTAAAATAAAGAGGCGGACGCCACACGCGTGCGTCCCAGTCGTCCAGGAGCTGCAGTTTGGCTGTAACCGGTGGTTCAGGCACAGTGCTCGGTCCGCCACAGGCACGTCCGCCGCCTCCCTTCAGCGACAGATAGCACACAGCTAAGGGTTAGCGATATATTAGCACATAAACTGATTACATCTCGTTATCCGGCCTCTGTGTTATTGATTTTCAAACGGACGAACGCTCCTGCCGATCGACCACGATGCCGCCCGTCAGGCTGTGTGGTGCACAAAAGCAAAGGGTGCTCAACAAGACACTTCTCCTCCTCCGGCAAACGAAACCTGACACTAAAGCGTCCCTTCCTCTGGCGGGTTAGGTCGCCGTGACGATGGCGGGGACGGTGATGGTGCTGCGAGGAGCCCGGCCTTCGCTCTCGATCTGGTAGGCGGCGTCCGCAGGGTCGCCCGCGGTGATGGCCTCGTCTTCTTCGTCTTCCCGGGACTGGTGGAAGGTTCGCTCGGCTTCCTCCGACAGGCGGTTTTCCTCGTTCTCTTCCTCCCTCTGAGGCACAGACATCACAGGAGATGGGCTCAGACGTGGACATTAACACACGGTGACATGCTCTCCTGAACCCAGGAACGCACCTCCTTCTTCATCCTGTAGTATTCGTCGATGGCGTACTGGTATTTGGCCGACGTGATCCCGAAGAAGGAGGCCATCCTCTCCCCGAGGTAGTCACAGGCTGGGGAAGAAGAAGAACCAACGGTCAATCTCCATGGTCCCATCACAGGAAATTTAACCAGAACCCTTCACTCAGCCGGACGGCGACCTTCACGTTCTCTCTAGAACATCGGTCAAAGACATGGCTGAAGGTAACTGCTGAAGACAACCTGAGATGGTGGACGTGGCAGCTCTCCACATGTGGAACCAGAAGTACGGACCCCAGGTCAGCTTGGACTGCAACGACAAAACCTTCATTTACTGTGGCCACGTTGGCACGACCATTGTGTCCTGACTCGTCCTCACCGCATCAACAGAGGGGGGCAGCAGGTCTTTCTTCTCCGGCTCCTGGTCCTCCTCTTCGTCGGTGCTGTACTCCTCCATGGTCTCCCCGCTGGAGAAGTGGATGATCCTCCGCGGAACCTTCTCCCTCTGCGGCTGCTGCGGCTCGTCATTCCCGTCCAGGTCCCCCAGCTCCACACTCTCGAAGTCTTTCCCCGGCTTAGAGCCTCCGGTCTGGGGAGACATCGGCAGCAAAACACGGACGTTTGTTTTAACCGCGCGCCAAACAAACAGACGGACAGATTTCTATTGCAGCACCATGACAACCGCAGCGGCAAGTGACAACAACTGAACGCGTCCAGTTTAAACCAGAACAGCATCAAGAAGAGGCTGTTTACCGACCTGCTCCGCCGTCGCTTGTCCCAAAGACACATTGACATTAGTGAGATACAGCGAAATCTCAGCCATTGTCGCCGTCTTCTTGCGTCTACTGATACTCCGCCACGCCTCTTCTTGACGTAGCCAGACCCGGAAGTAGCGTAACTTACGCATATTACGTACAAAACGGCGAATGCGGAAGTGGACCAACAAGGAAATGAAGAAATTCTCTGATTAAATGCAACAAATGTTACACATGCACTTGAAGCAAAGTGTTTTAAGGTGTATTATATCTTGTTGTGAGTAATTTAAAGTTTAAAAGTGATTTATTATAGGTGAAATCATTGACCGCGTATGGATAAAAAAAATGCATTACTGAAAACAATTTTCAAGCTTGAATATTAAAATGATAATTAAATGAAATAATTAGATAGTACGCAAGGCTACAAGGTTTAATTTTGTATTCAAAGCATTTGCTATTAAAAAGAATGTTTGCGGCTCTTCCCGTCTTTAGGTGTCAGTAGAGCTCCATGTGAGGGAGCTCCTCTGAGGCGGCGAATTCTTTGGGTGTGAATTCTGAGATCTACAAATCCACCAACACAAGCTCCCAGATCTGCTCCCAGATCTGCTCTGCAATCACTCTGTAGTTACTGACTCTCAGCCTTCAGAGCAGCACATTTCCCCGAAGCCAGCAAACACTCAAACTGCAGCGTACCCTCCCCTGGTAAAAATGTGTTTTAAAAGACTTTTAGCCTGGAGTGCATAATGAGAACAGCTACATCCTAAACAAAACCTGAGCCCTTTTAAGATTCCCGGCCTCACCTCTCCTCCTCCATACAAGGCGTTTGTTGTTTAGATTCATGGTTCTCTCTTTTCTCATTAACAGCTGACAGCGGCATTTAAGCAGCCTATTTGTAATCAGTCACACCAGTGCTGGGGTCAGCTGTTTATTGGACCAAACATTATTAATCTTGAGCTGTCAAAAATGTATGGATTTCCTAAAAGGGTAAAGTTACAAACATGAGGGATGATTCTGGGGCGCCTTATGGAAAAGGTTGTTGCAATAACCACACGCACACAAAATAATAATAAAAACAAGGACGTACAAGTGCAGACACACTAAAGTCTGGGAGAGTCTTGGATAGATGTAGAAATATGAAGGCACCAGACAGTGTCAATAAATCAACTTTATTAGCAGCTTTGCATGAGACGGTGCATCTTCTGATTGGATCCTCACCTTACACCGCCCTCTCAAGGATCCACTCCAAAGTGGCGTGAAATCACCAGCGTGGTAGTTTGATTGCGGCGTTCTCCACCGCTGATAGGAGCCAAAAGCATGAGAGGGTTCAGAGTGCAGGCTTTCAGTCAGCTGCACCAAATAAGGAGTCAAACGCAGCCGAGCTGGGGTACAGATGTGTTCACCTGAAGACATTAGCAGGCCAGCGGGTAGTCGTCGGCTGTGTTGTGGGGAGCGCCTGGCTAACACGTGTGCAACAAAAGATGGCGTTTGGAGTGCATCGCTGCAGACCTGATGCAGACAGATATACGAGTCACGCCTGCCGCACTTGTCATATCGAGGTTGGAAACACTGTGTAGCCTTAATCATAAAGATCACAGATGGCTGAGTTCGTCCCGTGTGGCTAGTTTTGCGCTGCAAAAACTAAACTCCCGATTAAATCACACAGATCTGCTGGACCGCTGTTTAAAACACTTGACAGGCTCAGATGAAATCGTAAGGTTAAGCTGTCCTGCCGGTGAATTTGCACGAGCTGGTAGCCACTCAGAACATCTCCTGCTGCTGCTGTTAGCGTGCGGCAAAATTAGCCGGGATTATTCCGACAGCAGCACCCTCGAGAACGGCGTATTGTGCTGCAGCCCCTCAGCACTGACCCTTTTTACACAGGTGATCGAGCAAAGACAATCATCCCTCTCATTGGTCCGTTACCTCCACACAGCCGATAGCAGGTCTGCATGCGCCCGCACACGGCTTACGCCAATGAAGCGGTGGGAGCGCCGTTTACGACAAACCCGGGGGCTCCGACACGTGTTTAACAAACGAGAGGGCGAAAGCGGAGTCCACAGACGCTAAAAAAAGAGCCGTTGGTCATCAGAGAGCGCAGCAGAAGTGCGTCTTCTCCAAATGTTTTGTGCTCCGACGCTCCATTTCTCGCCCTAATGAATGTCGCATTAGTCAGACACGTCATGAATCACTGACTTTATTTCACCGGGCATTAACTCGTCTCACAGCGTGACACTATCACAAATGTCTCAGCACTTAAAATCCCATGAGGCATTGTGTCCTGTCGCACCCAAGGTTAGTCACGCCGTCAGCACCCGAGTTAGTCGACGGCGAGGTGACTTGACGCGCTCGCTCGTGTGTTAGACGTTTAACTCCTCGTCGCCAGCAAATTACAGCACATTATTCAATTTAGAGTATAATGCACGTCTTTAGTTGGAGATAAAGACAGTCGCCCCACATTTATGCCTAATGACAGCACACACCTGCTAGTAAGCTAACGTTATGTTAGCTCAGTGGTTCGGTGAAAGTTATTCCAGTAGACTTTTGTGTTTATCTAAAAAAATGGTTGGGAGGGATTAAATAACAACTCCTAGTAGATCCTTGTTCTGCCTATATTACCTTTCCCCTCTGAGCCTGGTCCTGATCAAGGTTTCTTCCTGTTCAAGGGGTTTTTCCCCTGCCCCTGTTGCTAGAATCAACCCCTTTTGTAACAGACACTTGTAAATACATTGGAATTGAATTACAACCAGGCAACTGGGCCTCAGTTGGACCTCGGCACATTTCAGCCATTTTGAAAACAGACAGTATTGTTTTAGGGGAGGTCTCATCGCACACTCTCGCTCCCAACTGGTTAAAAATAATAAACCGCTGTCAGACGGGGTTTGGTGTCACACACACCATGTAGCCCGAAGCACTCTCGTTTAGGTTGTAGATGTTTTCAATAAATATTGTTGCCCGTGCCTGCACAGACATCATGTTTGTGTATTTAGACTGGGATTACAGCACCATGTCGTGAAGCTAGCCAGTGCTAACTACATGAGGGCGTAGCTGTAATATGCACAGTTGCCCAAGGCTGAAAATCGATGCCAAGACTCTCATCAAGTCTCAACACGCTCGTCCACGACAAGCGTTAGCTTCACACAATTAGCCTTGGTTAAAGGTTGAGAATTAAACTGGTACTGAACATCGAGGATTAATATTAATGTGAAGGATAAAATAAAAGCAACGGGGACATTTCGGGTTAATCTGACAACTCTAAGAATTCACCAGCAAAGTTGTGCAGTAAATCCAGTGAGTTGTTGGATTAAAGATTGTTTTGGTTAAAGATTGTTACTCGTCGGGGCTCTTGCCTGTGTTCCGAAAAAGCTCTCTTCCCTTTCAGCACGAATCAGAATATGGATAGAATGATGGATGAACGTGCGTTATTGCAGTTGCCACTCAAACGGGATTGTCCTGAATCCGAATCGATATGGCGGTTTGATCCACATATTTGCGCTCGCTGCGTTTTGATACGTAATAAAGGGACGTCGTGTGCGCGGGATGACAGCGGCGGTAATGAAAACCAAACACTTTCAGCAGCACCAGAGTAAATCTTCATTTTCAGAGAAGAATGACAGTTGATTTTTTTTATTTATTTCGTTTTGCGCTCATTGTTGCCGTGGTTACAGAGGCTCCGGCGCCCATTTCGGTAAAGCCGGCAAACACTCGCAGCTGAAGACTGCCCTCCGGAGGCTGGCCACGCCTGGGTGGCAGTTATCGCCCAACTAATTTCACGTCTTTGTTCCTCGGGCTTACGGCTCCGGAGACGAACGAAACAGAATTCAAAGAGATTTTACAGTCTCACATCTGAGGGGTGGTGGCAGTGTTAGCCGCTACCGCTCCTCTACGACGCCGCAACACAAAGGAAATGAGGTGACATCTCTCTTTTCCTGACAGAGGGGGAGAATATTAAATGCAATTTCACGGGATGTTTGGGTGCCGGCTGTGCTGATGGAGGCTCCTGTGAAGGCTCCTGCAGGAGGATGCAGACCCACGGTGGAGGGGGGGGGTCCGGGCCGGGCGCGCCTTTTCCTGCAGTCCGAGGGCTGCAGAGGATACGTGGGGACTGTGAATGCAGGCCAGCCCGTGCTGCTGCAGGAGCGTGCACGCCAGAGCAAATATGTACGAACGCCCCACACACACACACACACACACACACACACCACCACCACATGAGGTCATCTGCCTGATGTCAACCTGTAAAACAGCCTCCCTTCATTTTATTGACTCAGATTCTGAGGGTTTATCCGAGCTGCCAGCCCCCAGAATTTATGGACACATGTCCGATTTTTCAAGCTCGAAGGAGGTCGGCTGAAACTCTTTGCAGATTTCTGTTTTAGACACGTGGAAAGTATGAAACCGGGCGTGAGTTTTCTCCCCCCGTAGATCCTGTTGCTGTCACAATAGAGGTAAATTACTTCCATCACATTTCAAGCATTTAAAAAAAATGTTTTGCCATTTTCGGCTTTATTTTGAAGGTTAACTGTTTGTATTTTAAGGCCTTTTGTGCGACCTTTTTGTGCGACGCGTTTGTGCGACGCATTCTTCCCTCACATTTAGCGCTGTGTAAATTATTGGCTGACAGATCCGTCAGGTTAGCGCAGCGGCGCTTTGGGAATTTAAGCGGCCTGAGTGGCTGCTGGATTTCTGTCCGCTTTTCATTTGGGGCCAAATTCAATTACAGAGATAATTACCAACCTGGAACAGCAACACGTTTCTGAGGCTTTACCAGGCAGAAGGTTGTTTTCATTGATTGTTGCTAGAAGGTTGAGAAGAATGGAAAGTTAGAAGGCCGCTGGTTGAAGGTGAAGCTCATCGTGTTGAAATAAGAGGACGAAGCCGTACGCAGTGTCAACAGTAGTGTCATGGTGACCGCAATTTGAATTTCAACAGCCCGGTTGCTTCCGTAAATCCATTTAATCTCATTCCTTGTGGCCTGTAGCCATCAAAACCAGAATAATCCAGCATTTTACAGGGAACCCGTGTGACATGAATGATGACTTGACAATATATTTGAAAAAGGATGGGGATTTGTTACGATTCCACAAGACACAGTCAGAGTGAAATATGCCGCCCCCTTGTGGCGGGAGGAAACGTAGCACATAATTCCTCACCACATTGGGTTCTTATTGTATGGACCTCTTCATATCAAAAGGTGGTCTCTTCCTCTAAAATACATCCCACTCTCCTCTGACATGAAGACAAATGAGGCACATCAGAGTTTCCATAACCTTCCCGCTTCGGGGGCCCTGAGGGAGGGGCCTCAGAACCGAGCTCCTCTCCAGGTTACCTTGACCGGAACGAAATTACATGAAATGTTTTGACGGTTGTGCTTAGGAGGAGGTTCTGTGACATGGTGCAGATCTGCCCACGTGGGCTGGAGACAGTCTACAGTCTACATCGGCATCACATCCCTTCAGACCAGGACAGACGAGAGCTCATCTGCACGTCTCAGGTGCTTTGATGCTAGCTGCTAATGTCATTTAGCATTTTTATCACAGCTCAACTGTCTGCAATCGTGGCTTTTAACTGGAAGTTTTCTACCTCTGTAACCGTGCGAAAATAAAATAAAATAAATCGCCCATGGCGGGATCACGGGGCTCTTGACATCCCTACAAACAATGGCGGCCCTTTGGATGAACTCCGCTGACCCCTTGGAGCTGAAATGACTCCCGCCGAGGCTCTGCGATACGCTTCCCACCCCTGAACAAGTCTGAACCTTTGACAAATCTCTTTACGATGGAGAAAGTTGGGGTCACAGAGGAAGCAGAGTTCAGAGGCTCCGAGTCCAGGCCAGATAAATGTTCTCGCCAGCATCCCACCGCGCAGTTATCCGTGTCATTTCCCATCCAGTCCTTGCCCCAGACGGAAGACTCGGAGGGAATACTAGTGAGGCTGTGTGGTGGGTGCACGTGCACTTCCTAGACATACACAAATATGTGCCTCTCTCACTCTTCCGTGCCTTTAACGATCCGTCCTGAAACCAGCAGTCTGCAGCTTCCAGCAGAGATGAGAGGACAGCTTTTCCAGCCAGCGACCGCTCTTGAGTCGAGCGCCCGGCCGCGTGCACGCACCTGGAGGGTCGGCGTCTCCAGAAGACCATCGCAGGTGGGGTCCTTGTGATTCTAAGTGAGAGGACGCTGACACTGTTGCCTTTGGCTCCAGCAGCTGGACAAAGATTTGGGGAAAAGGCCGGTTAGCAGATTTTGCGTGCAGCTTTTTCTGGCGTGGTCTCTGCGCCCGAGGCTGCTGGTCACCCACGACGCCAGATAGCTGCAGACCGCAGGATTCCGGGGAGCCCGGATCCATCCCGGTAATGAGTTTGTAAATCAGACGTTTTCAGCTGACACTGGGCCAGCGTCTGGACTCGGGATTCAGGCTTTAACAATGAGTCCTTGAAATGGGTCCAATATCCAGACTGGAAAACGTGGTCAAACGGTCCCGGTCTGGTCATCGTTATCGTGGTTTCGACTGAATTCTATCGACAATTTCATTTTTTTTGTATCACGCCAGGAATCTTTTAGCTACGATCTTCAACACTTATTGAATTTCGCCAAAAATGTGTCTGAAATGGAACCGCTCTTCTATTGTCCTGCACCGAACATCTGCGCTCTCGTCCACCTCTGCTGAGAAATAGACCCTGACTGCGACGTGACCCGATCGCCGCCAAAAGATAACCCGATAATCTTCCGAGATGCGGCCAACATTTCAGATGGAATAAAAGGAAAATATTGTAAAACTCATTTGTGCCTCGCCATCGGGGAAAGATCAGATCTCTGGAATCCCAAAACCTCTAATGACCTCCTTCGTCACGGTGGAACTGTTGATGAAGACCCAGAACCCAGCGAACACATTCCTGGGTTTTATTCCAGAGCAGGACTCTGTGTGAGACAGTCTTCCCACGTGTCCTAATTTATAGGTGGGTGATGGCTCCAAACAGAACCTGCATGTATTTGACAAGTCCCGTCCACTCGCTCAGATAAATCGGAGTTTTCCTCAAAGCCTCAGTGGCACTTTTGTCCGTTTGTCCATTCTGGGCCACCATAGAATTCTGGATGGATTCTCCAGGACCCACAGAAGAGGACAAGAGTCAATATTTTTATGTTCGTCTCTCTCCTGCGTTAACGAAAACAGAGACGAGCGCGCTAATGTCCCGTCAACACTTAACTGGTGTTTTGAGATGGCGGGGGGGGGGGGGGGGCATTCTGGCTGTTTATTCTAACATTAGTTGCTGCAGGCGGGGGGACATTTTCAGCTTCTGCCGTAATAAACGATCCGACGTTCATTCAGAACTTCAGATGAGTCGTCACACTTGCGTGACCTCCTGGACTTCTAGTTTAACTCCAGCAACACATTAAAAAACAAGCCGACTCTGCCTGGAGCTGCTAATTAGCCGACTGGTTTTGGTGTCCAAGGCGCTCCTGGAGGGATTATTTTTAGCCAGGCTATATTTTGCATTTTCAGGCCCTTATTGTGTCTGGTTCCAGCTCTGCTGCGAGGTGAAGCTGTGGGCTCCTCCATTGATTCTGTCCCTCCACAACATCCTGTTATAAATGTCAGGATGCTCACACTGAATGATTCAGAGTCTCCAACCTTCAGCCGGCGGCTGCGAACACAAGGACGAGTTTTTCAGATTTCTCTTTTTTGCTGACATGATTCAAAGATTCGAATCGAATTTTAAGCCCAGGAATAGAGTTTCACTGTCAACATGAACCCCCGGGAGCGGCTGTTGATCAGAATTAATAACCACCATACACTTAGTGATGTTTGGTGCAATTTGGCCCGTTTTCTCCCTCCCACTTTCACTTTCAACTGTCATCCTCGCGCTGACAGCGCGGCTCATTTGGAGCGCGCGGCCAACTGCTCCGGGCTGAAAGCTCGCAGCTGAATTGAAGCTTCTGGCTCCATTTTGACAGAAGCTTTTGTGGAAATGAGAAACACTCAGCGCCGACCATCACGAGGCTACACTCTGCGTACTCTTTGAAACGCCGTCCTCCGAACCAACCAAAAGCGGCGTGCGGCGAGGTTATAATTGGCCATCATGCAACAATAATCGCTGTCAGCTCAACCTTTTGCTGAGGGATAATTGTCTTTTCCCTTTGTTCTCCAGAGTAAAACACAGACAAGCTAATCTGACAGAATGGCAGAACGTGCACGGATGCATCAGGAGGGCGGCGGCATGGCGGCGGCGGTCAGGGGTGATTCGCCAACTGTTGGCGGACCACAGCTCCAGAAGTCTCCCTTCCAGGCTTTTATATTTCCTAATTCATCAAACGCGACGAGACAGCGAGCGTCAGCACGGATGACTCAGCGGAGGCGCGTAAAGGTTTGTCATTTACCGGCGCCGCGGCGTGCTAGCGACGGCCTCCGCTCACACTAAGCAAAGGTGGATTCTTTTTATCTGCAGGATGAATCACATGATGGCGGTGGAGGCGTCGCCTCTATCGATTAATCCGCAGCAGAATCGCGGCGCCACTCCCAGTTTTATGGCTCGGCTTTATTGTTCCGCTTCACTTTATTCCAACACAGCAGCCGTTTACATTTAAGAGCAATATCGTAAATATCGTAAAGAGGAGACGGAGCAGCAAAGTTTGGAGCTCTTTCTGTTGAATTTTAGAGTGAGACATCTCCTCTGAGGGCCGTATATTTGATGCCAACACCTGTTCTTCCTCCTTCCCTCAGAAGGACCCTCCCCCCCCCCCCCACCCATCTGAGCCTGGTTCCGCTCAAGGTTTCTCCCTGGGAGTTTCTCCTGCCTCCAGGGTTCTGGCTCTCACCCACCGATGATGTCGTGTCACCACACCGTTGACGTTCCCCGGCCTCCACGTTGGGGTCGCTGGCATTAGCGAGAGGAAGCAGCCATCATTGGTCACGTAACCAGGGCAACCAGTCCAATGCAGAGAACAATTTGTCACCTTGGGTGAACAGAAACAGGAGCGTTTGGGGGGGGATCCATATTTAGATCCATATTTAGAGGGCAGAGGTGGGTGTGGGTGGGGCGTCGATGGAAAAAATCTTTTAAAAGGTTTAAGTTTTCCCGGAGTCGATGGAGATTTCAAATGGATGCGGATTCTCTCGCTATTCTGTCCTGGCAATTCTTCTTCCCTTTTAAATTCTCTGCCTCTCCTGGCTTTCTTTTCCTTCTTCCCCTCTTTTTTTGGGGGGGGGGGTTATTTATCCACCTTACTTCCACAGACTGTACCTTTGCTGAGGGGCATCAATACTGCTTCAAAGAGGACAATTTATTACAAAAGGAGGGATGAAAATACAACCCGACAGTCGATTCTTTCCAGACTCCGACCCGCTCCGTGTTGATTTCATCTCAAGTTTGCAGGGATTCCTCCTTAGTTGTACATCCCTGCATATCTCAGCCGATGCCTCCGTTCACCTCTCGTCGGCCTGAATGGGGCTCAGGACGACTAATTAAAGAGCATCCCCCACAATTGGGTCCAGAATCCAATCAATTCCCAGTTGGAGGCTGCAGTAATGCAGATGGAGGAGAGGGTGGGAGCGTCTCTACACGTCAGCATCATCACCGACCGGGAAATAACTTCTAAAAGTCCGTTTGGAATAATAGAAAGCTCCAAAGCTGAGAGATTACACAGATTACACACACATGTTGCAGAACACGGAGGAACAGGAAGTCCTTGGTCTGCTTATGAAAGAGTTGGAGCTGCAGGAGAGATTAAAGACTGACCTAAAAACTCTTCTTTTCCCTGATGCTTCCCGCTTCACCAGCCCTGCTACACCAGGAACGTCTAGCTCACGACCTTCTGACCCCTGGTTGGAACAGGGAACCTTCCATGTCAGGACAAGTTGCCCTTGGAAGCTCTCCGCTGTCACTTAAGTGCCTAACGGCTTCCTACAAGAAAATTAGAGGGGCATGCTGAACAAAGTGGCCTAGCTTTAGGTGTTTGGGGATAACAGATTGTTTCTAAAGTAGAGGAAGGGCGCGCGCTGGTTCGGAGGGTGCCTCATCAATCATCGTTTAGCAGCTTTTAAATAGGTGAGTGACTCACCCAGCGATTGAGGGACTTCACGACCGACCCGCCGAAGGTGTAAAAGGCGAACTTATTGCACGTTTCCCCGTCTAAGCAGTTTCCAAAGTAACTTAGCGCTCAACTCACCTTCAGCACTCCGGCTGCTAACAGAGAGCATTCCTGTTTAAGTCCGCTGTTTTAGTCCAGCCAGCAGGGCACGGTGCAGTAACTATAGCAACAAGGGGTGGAACGTGGCTAGCTACGCTAACTTAAGAAGCGCGATTAGTCAGACAAGCTAGCCTAACAGCTAGCACAGCAAACACACAGAAATGTGACAATAGCAACGCAGAGATGTTTTGTTTCATCCTGCAACACCAGTGTGAGAAGTGCTGGATTTCACAGTATTTCCAATGTATATGCTAAAGGCGAGGTTGACGCTAGCTGTGGCTTCTTGGCTCTACGTGATGATCTGTGGTGCTAAAGCAACAGGTTAGCATCTTAGCTCTGATCATTTTCCATTCGACAGGACGATCCCAGATCTGGTCTGGATGGTCTGCGCCCTCCAACTAAAGGTCTAGGTGATGTCTTCACCCCCGGATTTCAAACGCTCGCTGTGCGCGGCGCTCCCGCCACTTTCACTCATGCTGCCTTTAATGGCTGTGGGAAATGTGGCTTCCTGTCAAAGTTGTCAAGGTGCTCAGAAAAAAACTTTTCCCTTTGACACCACTTGCAGTTTTGCCAGCAGCAGCACTTTTATAGTACAATGAGTTCCCTTTGTGGTGAATCCAAAAAGCAATCATGGCTTTTTATACTCTCCCCGGCTCACACACCTTTCTGTCTTTTATGGATTTAAGGCCCCACGTCGACGGGTGTCTGTGGAGTCCCGGCGGCCTTTTCTTTTTCCCTCACTCTGGGACTGAAATGATCCATCATCAGGGACACTATTGTGAGGTAAAAACATCCTGTTTATTCACAATCGGAGATGAGAAATGGCGTCTCACACGGTCTCCTGTGCCAGTCTGTGGGGGCTTGGGGGGAGGGGGGGGGGGGGGGGCGCTCATTAGGTCAGCATATTCTGAGCCTCGGGGAGGGTGGGGGGGTGGGGGGAATAATTTAAATCCCTGAGAATATGCAGAGACAGAGAAACACCTTCGCCTATGAATAACAATAAAGGCAGAGTCCTGCAGGGAATATCCAGGAGGAGGAGCCGGAATATCACATGGACCTGGCATGACACAAGCATGTGCCGCACATATAAACAGCTATTCTATAAGATGAAGGTTTATTTTGCCTGCAGCAGAACTGTGAAGCTACCAGAGGGCATCCTCCCTCCCCCTGAAGTGGCTCCAGCCCTTGGAAACAGTAAGATCAAAAGTATTTGCTGGAATACAAAACTTCTTTAACTGCGGCTCCTCGAGCGCGTTGGCCCTTGAGGCCCCTCCAACTCTCACCAAGGTCCAAAACCGATGTTTGTGCGAATGTTTGCTTTTCCCCATGAATTCGCCTCCACCTGGCAGACACCCACATTCCAGGACGCCGTGTTTTGTTTTTTTTTCTCCAGCGCCAAATTAATCGGAAATATGCAGCCGGATTCCCACCGACAAACCGCAGCTGCTGCGGATGGGAAGGAGGCTCCGGTGGCGTTCCTGAAAGGTTTGCGTGTTTGTTGTTTATGTTTGCGCGGAGATGGCGGGAACATTCCCTCGCCCACGCTCGTCCCGCCCTTGCTAAGGCTCCGGTCCTCAGCAGATACCTGGTTAGCATCCAGGAATCAGGCAGTCGCAGCGAACATCCGGGGGGGAGCAAACTCTGTGGATGTGCCAGCACTTTTATTTTCTTCATCACAAAGCCCGTCTTGACACAAATAATGGAACGCACTGGCAGCCTTTCAGAAAGACAATGAGGGGAAAGTGGGCCACTGCCAACCCTGGGCTATATGCAAATCCATCCGCAACCGTCTGACTTCAGAAATCCACTGATCAGACCGAAATCCGGCACTTTCCATCCTCTTCCCAACCCCCCCCCCCCATCTCCCATTTCCTTCTTGCCACTTATTTCCCCTGATTCCTCTTTTTTTCTCTCCCTGGAACCACCATCTGGTGCCGGTGCCCTGGAGATGGACCCGTCTCTGGTTCGCCAGCGAAGGGGGGGCTTAAGAGTGTGAGGTTGGCACCGCGGCTGCCGATTGTGGAACAATCTTCACCGCGCCTGCCTGCCTCATTTTGCCTCTGATGGGCCCTATAAGCACTCAAGCATGTGCCTGCAATTAAGGGTCCTGTTATGAGTAAAAACTGCAATTTGCGCAGGCAAACATGAAGGTGCACTTCAGCGAGAGGAGGCAAATTGAAAGGACGTGGGGACACATGTGCGGCCACTTTAATTCTCTGTTTCCCTCATTTGGGCCACAAATGACAGCAGCTGTGAGACAAAAACACGGCAAACATCCGCAAACTTTGTTTGTCCCTAAATCCGTCCCCTCGTCAGCTCCGCGGAACTTCTCCCGCCAGAAGCTGAACATTCAGCATCTGTTTCCAGTTTCAGGTACACGTGTGACCGACTAGGCCGCGGCTGAAAGTGATGCTATTTTTAACCCCCGTCCGCAACGAACATCTAACAGGATGAACAGAAACCTGCCGCACGAGCTTTGCTGAATGGGAGAGGACGAGGCAGTGGAAAAAGCTAGAGGCTACAAAAGCATTCGCCTCGGTACGTCTAAAAGACAAACCCCAATTAACTGGCAAAGAAAAGCTGAAAAAAGGAGCTAACGGAGAGGGAAGAGCAGATGTGTGCAGATGTGAGTCCCATCCAAACAACTGTTGAATCCGGATGAGTGTTCGGGATCCAGTTTAGCTTGTGGACTTCTTGTCTTGGATGTTGCTGCAGATTCGGTCCGAAAAAAAGTGTCAAATTAAACTTTAAAGGTGATGATTTTCTGCAAATCGCTAACAGACTCCTAGCTAGCTAACGCTAATGTAAGCTAACTGCGTCCATCTGCCCGTGAGAGCAAATAAATTCCCTCATAATCTGAAAGAAGAAACGTTTAACAGATTGCGCAGGCCTTGCTTCGCCGGCTCTGATTGAAGGGGATTAGGCTACTTTTCAAAAGTGCGGCTCTCATGTTGCCCAACGAGACGCTGCGAGCGTCAAACCAACAGCAGATGTTTCATTCCGCACGCTCATCTGGTTTCACTCATGTTCATGGGATGGTGCCGGTGAATTTAAATTACACGGCAACAATGTTCAGGAGACTTTAATTACCATGATTTAATATGGGGGCCAGGTAGAAGATTACCTACACAAGCCAAAGAAAAAACTATGTAGTGCCTTTAAGGACATTTGTTTCCAGAAAAGGAAAGAAAGCTTCAGATTTTTGTGTCGTAAAAGCGGCGAATTTGCCAAATATGCGAGTTAAATCTCAAACTCTGCCTCTGCGGTGCGAATGACATCAAAGGTTTATGATTTATCAGAAGTGTCAGAGACGCTAATGCTAACACAGGACGGCTGTGAATGCCAAGCGGCCCAGGATGAAAGAGATTATCCCCCACAAATCGCATCTCTTCTTCATTTATCGCTCCAAAAACACGCCGAAAATTATACAAGCGTTTCATCGGGCCGCCGTCGGCGTGCGCCCACCGTGGCGGCAGCTCGAGAGATCGCGGCGAGAGGACCGAATCCGGTCGGATCACAACTGGGGCAGCTCGTTTTTGCTTTCAAGTCCAACTGGAGCAGATGGTTCAAATACGTGTTCAGTGTGAGAAGCAAAACATGCAGAGTGTTGCCAACATTTGAGGCTGTTGGTCTGGAAAACATTACTTATACCTGAGGTTATTTTTACTGGACACTTTACAAGAGGAGGGGAGATTTCCACTGCTGGGAATTAGCCCCTCCAACATATATTTGCCGAGTTTTGCTGCGTCCCTGTAAATATTTTAAATGTCCAACAACAGCATCGGGACATTGCTCGGAAATATGATTTCCTGCCTTTAAAAAAAAGAAAATCGGTTGCTTCTGTGGTTCAAAATGAGTTTTTTTCTTTGACTACGCCAAACTAGCCGTGTCGCTGCTAGCTAAAACTAAACCCTGCAGCCTGCTTTCATTCCTTCTCTGAACTTTCCAGTTCATTTAGCAATCAATGACTTACCGAGATAATAAAGGGAAACATGTTAAGATACGACAAGAGCCACGCCTCCCGGGGGCGTCGATCAGTTTCCGTGGTGATTAATGCCAAGAACACTAGCAAAGCTAACAATGCCCGCTTTAAATGCATCTGGGGCAAATCAAATCTTGTTAAGATAGAGCCATACACCTCCTTGTTGCCACTTTTAGCAGATTCGGGGCGCGTGATAGCCTAGCTAGCAGGCAGAGACGTCACACTCCCTTGTTGAAGGGGGTAATTTGCCCAACCCTTCAGAATAGCTGCGAACATAAAGATGACACCGACTTTGAGTCAGAGGCTGATTAAAATGCAGGGGAGATTTTTCAGCCTTGGCAACAGTCTTACTTTCCACGCACTCCTGCGTAAAGCAGCACGTACACGAACACCCGACCCTCTGGGGAGCTGGTGGAGGCAAATGTCCAAATGTGAAATCTACCCAGCGCCGCCGCCGCCACATCTCCTCCTCCTGCTCTGATCTGATGAAGCTCTGCAGGAGGAAAAATGCACTTCGCATCACAAGGCCAAACTCAATCTCTCACCTGGGAGCTGTGGGAAGAAGAAGACACGGGTGGGTGGGCTATTTTCTTTACCGTCGGACTACTATTATTCTGTTTCAGTGCTAAAACTAGATGGATTTTAAGGTTTTTCCCTCTGAAGCGAGTAAAGGATAAACACCGATTCTGGGTCTGTAAGTGTTCAGAACCAGCAGAGCGTCGACCTAAATTCTGTCCTGAAACCTGTGTCCCGCCGAGCGGACCCGCGGGTTGAGATGGAGGTCGTGTCTGGAATCTAGGTTTGATTTACATGGCCTCTCGCAGCTCTATTGACTTTCAGCATCTTCGTGTCTCGCTGCCGCCGCAGCCTCTTTCCTCTGAAAGAACCAAATTGTCCATTTCATCCCGACTCTGATGTAACTGAAATTGCATCAAGATGGCAGCTAAATAACCTTGACAGGGTTCCTGCTTTTTAGTTCCATTACCGGCTGCAGCCAAACACGGATTTCCTTCAGTCGGGGAGCCGAGCTCCTAATGACCAGCTAAAAGTTCTGTGGAGAAAAAAAAACCCTGGCTGTTTGGGGCTTCTGGGTAGCAGGAAACACACAAACCGTGCCGTGGAAGAGGAAGCAGCCCGGTTGGACGTTAAATCTGAAGCGTTCTCGGTGGCGTCTCTGGGTCCGTGTGTGAGGAGGGAACGGTGCGTCTGTAGGGGAGCCAACGCGGTGGCGAGCCCATCCCTGGCGTTTGATAGGTGACACGTGCGAGGCTGAATGTAATTAACGTCTCATCTGTGGGGCAGCTTCAGACCGGCGGGACGGGTCAGGGAACCGGGAAGGAGGGTGTAGCTGTTCTGGGAACCCTGACAGCTTTTAGTGGCTGGGTTTGATTGGCCTTCAGGCTACATGGAGAGAGACAGAACGTGCATGGAGGCGTGTTCGATCATCTCAGCGGGGGTCACGAAGATGCTGCTCAACGCCGCCATGCGTGTGGACGCTCTCGCTCGAGGGTGAAAACCACCTGTGACAGGTGGACGGATCGTGGTTTTGACCTTTAGGGAACCCGATCTCCTTCCCTGGTCTGGAACACCTCCTGTTGGCAGCAATGGGAACGCTCGTCGGATGGATTCTGGCCCCTGTTTTAGTCCCGCAGGCATGAAAGAGGAGCTGCTTCCTGGATCTCACATAGACCCCCTCGTCCCACCTGGGTCTGGAAAGACCCAGACTTTCGACAGGAGGTGACAGTCGTCAGATCTGCTGGCCTTGAGGAGCTCGGCTGGTGTGACCCGCATGTGCTGATGAACCCAGAGCAGAGCTCCACTCAGCGCCGAGCTCATCAGAGCGCTGCTGATTCGATTTACGGCCGTAATTCTGCCTCCTGGTATTTGCATAAGTGCAGCCGTTGATTGTTGCTGAAAACAGGAGGCAGGTGAACTTATTTTCATTGTCTTGATGCAACAAATTGAAATGCAAAAGGAAACAAGAGAAAGGAGACGGAGGGCCGTATTAGCCGTCCTTCCTCTCGCTTTAGTGCTTTTATTATTCATGCAAAAAGGGGTCAGAGCGCTGGGGGGGGGGAGGAAAAGGCATCTGCTGCCAAGTCCTGGTGTTGGAACCCAAAGAAGTGCCGCGAGTTTCCACCGACGTGTCACCTTCGTCAATATTAGCTCCACCTTTGTGGGGTATTTCATGATTTTCCCCACGTTGAGGACGACCTGCTCTTTCTCTTACATCCTCCCAACAGCAAAACACACGATCACGTGACCAACCGGGCGTAAACGTAGCGACGAACTCGTCTGCTGGATCTCTGTATGTAACCAAGACCAGAAAGACTTGGAACCACCGGTGATGCCAACAGAACCACAAAGGTGGATCAGATCCCACCCTGGACCCCTGGAGACCCTCTCTGGACCTGCAGAATAGAATATGTATTTGATTCCTGCTAAACTTGCTAGCTTAGCTGAGAAAAAGGGGTGATGCTGGAGGATTTTCAGTGCGGGGAGCAGCTCCGGAGGGGGGACGTCAAGTAGAAGAGAAGGCGTCAGCGTAACGATGCTCAGCAGCCACGAGGAGCCTGCACACGTCAGCCAGAGCTTCGTTTGATGTTGCTGTCTGGATCTGAGGTGTCACATGGTCCTCTGCATCACGTACAGCAGAGTGACAGCCCACTCCACCCCCCCGCCCTCGTGTTCACCCACCGTGCCTCCTCCGGCTCACAGGATTACTGGTTATCCATCTGCACCGCTGATCAGATGGCCTCGTACAGCGACTTTGACAGGCAGGTGTGGCTGCATTGAAAGGTTCTTGATGGGGTAACGGTGGAGATGAGGTGGAATGTGTGTGTGCGCGTTTGTGTGCGTGAGCGCGAGTGTGTGTAGGACAAATCCCACTTTCCTCTGGAGACTCTCGCCTCTTCGACGTCCTTGCTTCCTGCCAACAGCAGCTTGTTTCATCTTCTGATCCATCTTGTGAAGAAATGTCGGACCTGCTAGAGTTCTGAAACTATTTACCTTCAACACACTTAAATGGCTGCTAAGATGGAACATTTAAATCAGGGCCCATTTACAAAAGAGTGATTTAATAGTGTCCATAATGATAATTACATAAGAAAAAAACAATCGTTTAAAAAGGTTTTTATAATCAGGCTGCGGCTTCGTGACGAAGCGCTAAGCTAATCATACAGGCTGAATATTTTAGCCTGATTAGCATGATGAAACCGGGGGGGCGGGGGGACTGCCACCCAACACTTAAGCTGTTAAACCTCGTCTAGCGTTCCTGCGCCTGTCTGGACCTCCTCTCTGGCTGTTATCTGCACGGTTGCAGCACTGAATTCATTAACTGCTTATTTTGGGAGCTTTCGTAGCTCCCGCGGAATTTCAGAGTTTTCCCACTCAAGCTCGTCAGGCGTGTAAAACGCCTCAGCAGGCCGGCCGGGTCAGCGCCGACGTGACGTTACAGGTATCAAGGGCTGGCAAAGCGACAGGACGCCACCTCTCAATGACTCCTGGGACTCCCAGTGGCTCCCAGAACACACCGGAGGTGCCGCAAAGCTTCTTTAATGTATTTCACCTCCCACGGAATCGTAACAAGCAGCAATGACGTAATGAAAACACAGCTTGGATCCCGTTTAACTGTGGAAGCTCCCCAAACCTGGGGAGGTTTGACACATTAGGTCCTCCGGCAGCTGGCACCATGTCCTGCTGGTGGACGTTAAGTATCAGGAAATCCTCTCAAAGACGTCAGAGGAGGGATAGAAGACCCGGTGATTCCCAGGACGGGTTTATCATCGCGGAGACCGTGACGTGCAACTCAATCCCAGACCAGTGAATAAAGACCAGAACGTTCCCACTTGTCCCTCTGCGCATCTGGTCGAGGACTCCAAACCCTGTGAAAGTGGTTTCCAGCAGCGAGGTGGGAGTGGGCGTGGGTCAGGGCCCGGGCGAGGACCCCAACTGTACACGGCTGGTCTGGCGGCGCCTCAAACCTCTTGGCCGTTCTCCGAGGGTAACAATTACGGTGGCGCTGAGTCGCCCCGCTTCGAAAATGACAGTTTTCTCCTCTCGGCGGCAGCAATCAGGACAGAAATCCTGATTGCATTTTAAATGCGCGAGTGGTCCCTTGTAGTTATCTGCTGGGGAGCAGGAAGAGGGAGGGACAGGCAGAGAAAGCCACAGTTCCTGGTTCTGGCTCCAGATCTCAGAGTCAACACTTTGTTTGGCTCTGTGGTTGCGGGAAAAGACAAAAGCGAGAAAAGTTGTTTTGCTGGAGCGGCTGGAGCGTCTGTAATGAGGCACCAGGGGCTCTGTCAGAGCAGAGACAAAAGACCCCACTAGAGTCCTTCACACTCGCCAGAGAAGTGCCAATTCTTCTGTCCTCCCCCTCTGGGCCTGATGCCTCTGAGTGGCTCTGTTCTACTCTTAGCGACTGATCAATAACGGCCTGTTCTCCTCTCCTGGTCAGCCTGTCACCCAGCCTGTGGGGAAATGTGGGAGGAAAAATGGCTGTTGCGGGCCGCAGCTGCGGCTCCAAACACCACGGCCACCTCTCCGCTGGCATCCAGATCTGTCCGATTTATTGCTGTCCAGTCATACAATCCGCTGTTCTGAACACGTCGGGACCTCCCGATCACCGGTCGCCCTGCGGAACACCACGTCACACCTCCCCCGGTAGGCTTCAGAGTCGTGCACCGCTAGAGGTCACTGCTCTCGCTCCAGGTTTAGCTCTTCAGTTAGCCGCATCTTTAACTTGCACAGTTTGGGTCCTTTTGTGGACCATCAGGGACCAGTAACAAAGCTAAAAGAAAGAAAAAGATTCAGAAATAGCATGTTTGCTCGAAATGATTAAAAAAAAAAAGATCTGTCGAGACTTTAATGCTTCTGTACTCGGTTTAAGAGATTTGAACAGAATTTATAATTGACTCTTTTCTCAGGGGTAAACTCATTCCGCTCCAGACTAACTCATATTGATTAGCTTTGAAACGCAGTTTTGTAAAAGCTTCTATTTCCCAGAAAGTAACTTTTAATCAACGAAACACGGAGATGGTGCAACGTTCTCAGATTTCCTGACAGGAACCCGTTTTATCCATTTGATTATTCCACTTGTTTGGATGCTGAACCTGACATTTGAAGCCCTTCCACGTCTTGGTCCTTTTAAATCAATGTCATTTTAAAAGGCCTGAATCTGATGTAATTTCTAAAATAAAGACGACAGGAACGTGGCGACAGCGCAGACCCATCAGTGCCGGCCCTTATAACACACTGAAGAGGGTTCTGGCTGCAGCTGAGAGACATTTCTGATGCTAAGTGCTCCACCCGGACCACATGGACTTCATCCCAACCCAGTTTATCTGGGGCTTCTTCTGGGCTCTCCAACTCAGAACAAGTCTTAGAATCTGCCGGACCTGTGCTGGAGAATTCCTCCAAAACAGGTGACGATTGGAAGTGCTGCTGTGAAACTAAAACAAGGGTGAGAGTTCATTAGTCTCCACACGTGTAGCTTTGAACACGTCTCAGTCAAATCGATGCACCACCTGCCAAACTATGAAGCCGTCTCCCGTTTGGACGCGTCGCTGGGATGGACAAGAATAGCAACAAATCATCTCTACTCCTCTCGTGTCTGAGGTCATATGTGGATGTTGCAGGTTTAAACCCGCCGTCAGGAGGAGCGGGTCGCAGTTACACGATCAAACCATCATCAGTCTGGTGGAAACTGAGCTCTCGATTATTTTCCCGAGGTGGAAACGTGACTGAAACCAGCTTGGTTGATGAATGAAGCCCATAAACGACGACACGAATAGATGAGCCACCTTTAGTTTGCCCCATTTGTATTGATGCTGGTGATTCTGGCTCTGTGTTACTGGGTATTGGATCTAAATCACCTTAATCACTGCATCATCATCCCAGAGGTGAGGTCATGTTACCATTAATTCATTCCGGATCTCCTTAAACTGAGGAAGGGGGGGGGCAATTCAGTGGACACTGATTGTTTCAATGCCTGCCAGTCGAGTCGAGTAATTCCAACGATAGCTCCGGCATATTTCCCTAAATCTACGAGATGAACGGGGGCCGAGACCGGTAAGAAGTCGTTAGGCTTGAGATTGCATCAGGACGGCGGCGCAGATTCACAAACAATTTTCACTTTGTGATGGCAATTCAATAGTGACAAAATAGCCAGTTAACAAAATCCAATGACTCCATTTCTCAGCCCACATTTATGGGTTCCAGCTGTTATTGAGCACTTTGTTTTTCTGGCTCTGAAGAATCGCTATGGAAATGTACACACAGGCGGGGAAAATTAGCGCCCGCCGCTGCCAGGAAGTCCATGCTTTTCCATCACTTTGTGTGTAAATATCCTCTAAATGCAATCTCACTGCAGTTTCTGCAACTAAAGAGAGAGAAAGGCTTCCAAATTTAATTATAGGCTGAAATATGAGGCTGAAGGCAACGAGGAAAAACACAACAAACTGTGCAACTGCGAGACAAGCTAACAAACAAAGCAGATTAGACAGAAGGTCAGGGAAGGTGGAAGGAGGTCAGGCTGGAGCGGGAGAGGAGAAACATCTGGCATCCGAAACGGAGAACAGGTGAGCAGGTCAGGTGCTGGGAATGCTGGGAAAAGAGCTCCACGACAGCCGGGAGAGGCTGGATTCCCAATGATGGGATTAGGGGTTGATGTCGTTCCTTTTATTTACCACAGGAGTCTGCGTCCTCAAACCTTAAGACCGATGTCTCATTCGGCCACACGTGCAGCAGCAGGAGAGCCGCCAACGCCGCAGCGCCCCCATAAATCTTCAGCCCTCAAGACGTATCAGGAGGTTCGCCGCGACCCCAAACATGAACCTCCAAAGTCTCTGGGTGGAATTCGCACGGAAAAGAGGTTCTAATGAAAGCTGAACAAAAAAGATCAGATCCATCCCGAAAATGAGTTCATCCTTCCCGGCTGGGACGCACCATCCTCCGGCTGCATGAGCAGCGGCCCACACCAACATTTACTGGAATTAGAACGTTCAATCTGCCGCCCGAGAGCCGACAGCAGGTTAAAATGTATAATTTAATAAACTGCTGGAGTGAAGCAAAGCTCACCTAGAAGCGCCGACACCTGAGAGGGAGGAGAGAGCAGCTACCCTTTTAAAGCCGTAATGGATGCTCGGTTGGGGCGAACGGACAAAGCTGGAATACGAACAAGGCGCGACGCAGGAATTCTAATTGAGTTGGGAGGCTTGCGGAGTGCCTCGGATTGTTAAACTTGTGGCATTTACGACCGTCGGAGATGCAGAAAGATCTGAAATGATGAAACTGGGCTGTTGAGCTCATGTTTAGAGGAACCTTCCACAGCTAAAGAAAGTCCATTATTGAGACGTCAGAATAAATTTGTCCCACTGACTCATCGATTACGTGCACGTGTGCCATCGCAATGGAACCCCGACAGATATTGAGGGAAAAGCCTCTTCCCTGGATGGGATTTGATCCCCCCCCCCTCCTTGTGGTGGGAATATTACAGGTTTGTTTGGATTTACAGCCTCGACGCTCCATCCGTCAGTTCTTATCTTTCTGTAAAAGCGGTTTAGAATTCTAGACCAACGACACAAACACAAAAAGATCTAATCTGATCCATCTGATCGACTGTCAGAAACCAAATACACACATTGTGGAAAATAGACCCGGAGTACAAATCCAGGCCAGCCTTGCTGTTTGTCTCCTCACCATCAGGCGCTGCCAAAACACACAAGCCCGACTTAAGAGAATTGTTGGGAGGAAAACGAGGATGCCTCCTCTCCAGTTTTATCCCTCTCCCGCCCGTCAGCACTCATCAAAAAGTTTATTTCTGCTGCTAAATGTTCAAGTTTAGCATCTGGCTTTTCCCTGCTGTAAGCCGAGCGGAGCAAAACGGTGGTAAAAATACACCCCTGCTCTCGCTCTGCCGCCGTCACAGATACACAGAGAGACAGAAGAAGAAAAACGACCCGAAATAGCCCGAAGCATGCTGGGAAGAAAACCAGCCTCCGCTGCTGCTCTACGACGTTTGTGTGGTCATGTCAGGGTATTGAAATAAAACGCCATTGTGCGCGCATTCATCGCCCTCTCGTCAGCCTTTCCGCTCCCCCCACCCAGTTCCACATAAATAAACCCCCCCAAATTGAAGCGTCAGGGTGAGAAATCCGAAAATGTGTTTAAAATGAAACGGGGCTTTTCTGAGTAAACACTCCCATCGCCGCTCTCTCGCTCATGTTTATTCATCCACGGTGAAGCTATGAAGTCATGTTTCCTTTCGCCCGCTTGCACTATTCATTAGCTCGTGTAGCGCCCGCGGCGTAGCTACTTACGGTGGTGGCGTCGGGGCTGCGTTGGCAACCCTGTTATTGACAGAACTATATATGAATTTAAATTTCATATTCATCATGCCAACATGGGGGGGAAGGGGGGGGATGAAAGATCTGTGAGAGAGTGCCTTTGTTTGGCCGTGAGACAGACAGAAGAAATTGGGACGAAGTAAGAAAAAGGGGGAACACTGTGCACGGGCGCGTGCGCGCGAGCTGTTAGATCTCAATCCCATCCTATTTATTTGGGCGGAATTGTTTCGGAGACAGCACCATTTCTGGATGCCATCATCATTCAAGCCAGCCAAGGTCTCAGGTGTGAGGTGCCGCCATACATCAAGGTATCACTGATCAATATTGATTGATCTGTGGCCCTTCGGGGAATATCGACGGCCACCTCTGGCGCTCACACGGCTGCCATTACGTGCTTAATATGGAGGACGAGTAGGAGGTCCACAATAACTTTTTAACCTTGAAGAAGAGGTGATAAATCAAAGCAGGAATGGTAGATGGTCGGAGCCGGAGAATACGGTCGGTTGGTCCCCGATGCCTCACCGTGCCTAGCGGTGCACGGTCGACGACGTCACGTGAAGGGAGACAACCTGAACAGGGTCATATGGGGGAGGGGGGCAGCACGACAGCAGGGACGGAAGAGAGCGACCTTTTAATTGAACCTCTTAAACCTTACAGGTTTCTGGGAGACCCTGATCCAACTTTCATTGGTTTGGGGATTTTCCAGGAGAGTCGGAGCGCCGAGCAATCGAAGGTCCAAAATAATAAATATCAGCCCACATTGTGGAGTCGCACGCCACCTTGAGCACTTGCGAGGAATCGAGACGTTTTCCACGCCACTGACGGACAGGAAGTATCAGTTCCTGCAGCCTTCGCAGAGCTGTAGGGATTTAACGGAAGATTACCTCGATATTCCCCATTTGTTTGTTTGGGGGGGT
This sequence comes from Takifugu flavidus, assembly GCF_003711565.1. Classification (NCBI taxonomy): domain Eukaryota; kingdom Metazoa; phylum Chordata; class Actinopteri; order Tetraodontiformes; family Tetraodontidae; genus Takifugu; species Takifugu flavidus. The sequence continues at coordinate 11,873,182 of NC_079538.1, forward strand.
AAGTCCAGGCAGGCTCATGGCTACATAAGATTGTTATCATTATGGGGAAGAAAATCCAGACGTGACCTTGCATTATTCCAGGTGTGTTTTGGAACGTGGGATTAACTCCCAGGGTCCCCACAAAGGTGGTGAAGCAGCTCTCGGTTCCAGTTAGGAGGTGAGGAAGTGACCTGTGTAGCTGTTCTGGATCAGGATGCGTAAAAAATCTGCAAATGTAGAATGAGATGTGTGTTTAGATGCATTCTGCCACCTTTCCTGACCTTGGATAAAGGGGGCGTGGCCAAGAGGACCTTAACATTGGTTAAATCTGTGTGCTTGGACACATTCCCGTCCTACAGGCGATAAAAACGCAGCTCCTCCAGTCTGATATTCATGAGCTCGGCTGATTTCCTTCATTGGGATCGAGCAGCGTGATATCGTTAACTGGGCCCAGTAATCAGCGATGATTCGGCGCTGCCTAATGAGCAGCTCTGTTTGTGCCGGCGCCAGAGACAGAAATTCAACCCAAACCTGCTCACATTCTTGATCTGCTCCCCCCCAGCGCTGATTGCATCTGTGCGTCTCTGCTGCAGGACAGCGTCCAACAATATGAAGTCAATAAATGCACGGGAATGCTGAATCATGGCGGTTTTCCATGATTCCGGTTCCGAAACCTCCGAGACCTTCGCTCTGATAGGGTTCCGCAGCCACACGTCTGGACCCGGAAGAGAGCTCATATGTTCCCATTGGAATGAGCTCTCCCACCCTCCCAGAATCTGCTTTGATAGTAAAACCTGAATTATTGAATAATTTAATGGCTTCTACTTACTGCCCATCAGTTCAGCCTCTCATTTTACATGTTTGATATTATGTCCTCCACCAACAGGAGACGCCCTCCTCGCCCGACCCAGTGCAACCGCCCCGCCCTCACTCACCAATCCCAGTGTAACCAGTCTGCTGTCTCGCCCCTGTCCCAGTGAAACTGCCCTGTGCAACCGGCTGTCCCTGTGAAACCATCCCAATCCAACCAGTTCGTCCTTCTCGCCTGTCCGAGTGAAACCACCCGCCCCCGCCCTTTCTGACCCACGACCCAGTGAAACCACCCCTGCCCTTTCTGACCCACGACCCAGTGAAACCACCCCTGCCCTTTCTGACCCACGACCCAGTGAAACCACCCCTGCCCTTTCTGACCCACGACCCAGTGAAACCGCCCCCGCCCTTTCACGCCCAGCCCAGTGTAACCAGTCCGCTCTTCTCGCCCTGTCCCACAGTCCAATCAATGAAACGGGGCCCCAGTGTGCCCAATATGCCCTTCAGGCCCATCACAGGCCACACTTTCTTGCCCCGTCCCAGTCCAAACAGTCCGCTCTTCTCTCTCTCTCCCAGTGCAGCCAGTCCTGCTGAGCAGTTTCCCCCAGTAATGTTTTGTCCCTTCCCAAGCTGGTTTCCAGTCTTCAGGTTCTGGTCTGCACTGGAATCATGACAGCATCAGCGGCTCCACATGTCCTCTCCTCCAGCAGCAGGTTCCAGTCCCTCCTGAGGGAACATCACGGGTTCTAGATCATTCCGATACTTAATCTCTGTCGCTGGGAGGCGCAAGGGAAATCCTGCCGGTCACATGACCAACCCACAATCTGCATCCAGATTCCAGTGACGTTGAATATGTGCATTTCAATTTGAACTAAAACACAAAAACACGATGTAAAACCAGCAGATCTGCATAATTAGCATGTTAGCTTGTTCCATTTCAGCAACATAAACAGCTGTATTAGCATTCCGCTGGCACCGCACGCATCAATGTCTTCTCCCCGCCGCCGGTGAAGGGGCGTTTTATTCATAGCCTCAGTTTGTTGCAAGGGCCACAAAAAGGCTTTCAGTCCTTCATTGTGGCGCACAAAAAGGAAGACGGCTCCGGATTTGCCAGCAGTGACTGACGTGACGGCTAATCATCTTTTCCCAGGATTAGTCAGTGATAATCTAGAGCAGGAGCGCTCAAAGCGTCACCCTCGGATCGTACTTGTGCTCAGGAATCATGTTTTTGCTGAATTATAGGAGAAACAAGCATCCCGAGCGTGTAAAAAATAAAATAAAATAAAATAAAAACACAGGATGAGCAAATCGGCATCAAGGATCTGGCAGAAATCAATGCAGCGCCCACTCGCAGGATCGACCAATCAGGCTGCAGGGAGGCGATATGAAGTTGGTCGTGTCCTGCAGCCACAGCTATGCATCTCAAAACATTTGCATTTATGGATTTTTCTCCCAGCAGCCTCTGGGTGTCACGCACTCTTCCGGAGGACACGGGTTATCGGTTCGGGACTGATCCAATTCATCCCGGCCGCTGGGCCTTCTGTGACGCTCACGACGGGACGATCGCCTTCGGAGTCGGGACGCCTGAACGCATCGCTGCGGAAGGCAAAATAGATCCTGGAGGAACCGCTGAGGTCTGGGCTTTTCATGAGAGCCTTGTTTTTAGGGTATAGGGAAAAAAAGTGACCCCACGTCTGATAATCCTGGATTAATTGATCGGCTTTTACAGCTCCGATATGCCGTTCAGAGCAGCCACGACCTCAGAAGGTGGACAACAAGGAGCCCGTGATTCTGTTAGCAACAGATTTCATGAAGCTAACAAAGCAAAATCCCCAAGTCGTTCCTTTCCGCGCAGACAGGAGATCCAGGGTTCGAATCCCAACCTGGAGCCTTTTGCCGTGGAGCCTGCATGGCTTTTTTCCATGCCTGTGTGGGTTTTCTCATCTCCAGCAGAGTTGATCTACCAGTCACATGTCAGGATGCTTCTGTTCACACTTGTGTGTGCAGCGCACGCACTGTGAGTGTGTGTGTGTGTGTGTGTGTGTGTGTGTTTGAGGTATAGTGCTGTGGACGGCAGGCTGGCTGTTATTTGTCAATGCTGCCGGTTCTCCGCCTGCTCTTCGGCTCCAGCTGGCATGATGCTCTGGCATAATGGCGAGTGAGGCGGGCGGGTCGATAAGGGTTTTAATCGGACCTTAAAACGGATAATGGCGGACCTTCATGTGCGTCATTGTCACTTACCCAAAAGTCACAGCTCTTGAGCGTCGCCATCCATCACCCGCCTCGCCTGCCACATGCCGTTCTCCGCCTAAACGAGTCACTTTGTTTGCGTGCTCTCAAAGTCACTTTCATTTATGACGGAGCAGGATGGCGGCTGCAGATGCTGCTCGGATAGAAGGAGGCGGGGACGCTGTGCTCGCCCACGCCGCCGCCTGACACATCCAATATTCCACCTATACAACCCGGAATTAAAGGGCTTTTGTCACGCCGAAACTTCCACTTTGTGTGACAAAAGGCGGGAAGTTCAGCCTCGACCTCAGCTCAGCCTTTAATCACATTCAGCAGCCACTCGTTCAGCCAGCGCGGTTTTCAGATCCGACCTGTGTTTCAGATAAAGGGAGGCGGCGTTGGAAGCGATATCGCAGCGCTGGCTCCTCAGAGTTCTTTAGTGGAGCACAATGTCAGCAGGTGTTTGGGAATGTGAGACGACTTAAAGGATTTGTGCTTCATTTCTCCTGTGTGTGGTTCAGTTCTGGAGGGATCGTCTCTAAACGGAACCTGAAGCGTGATGAGTTCAGGGATCCTTGATTTCTTAAAGGAGAAACTCTTAAGCCATAAAGATGTCTCATTTATGCATCATTCAAACACCAGATGGAAGCAGTGATGGGAGAGGTTCTATTGACAGCCTAGTGGTGGCTGGCAGAACTGCAGGCTGGTAAAAGATACATCTGCAGGGTTTTTCCCCAGGACTCCTGTGATGTCACGCAAGACCAGTTACGGCTAATTCTGTTTTGATGAATTGATTCGGGCCAGTTCGTTTCAAATCTGGTCACAATGCAGAGGCGGTCGAGCGAGCTGGGCAGAGACAATGCAGAGTGGACAACAGGACAGGTTTGATCCCAGCGAAACCTGTGGGAACAGGTTGAACCAGGGTTTATAGGAGTGCGGCGATGCAGACTTGTAAGGTCCAAAAAGCTCCATTTGGGCCGGAAGGCCAAAAACAAATGGAGGAATTTAAAAGAGACTCCTGTTGGGCGGAGGAGGATGTAGTCACCTCGCGTACGAGCTGCTCGACTCCACCGTGTTTGGTTTTCATCTGAGGTGAAACAGAATGCGCGTGTGCTTGTCCTGGTGTGATGGAAATAAGGGAAAACACCAGCATGTGTGTCGGCATTCTGATTACGAGGCACTCTCATTTACATATAGAGCGCTGTAGCCTCTAGAGGTAAGTGGACTTTAACAGTCAGATAGCTCCGCGATTTATTTCTCTTCACGCCGCAGTGAATACCGGAGAGCGGCGACTTCTAAAGGTGGCAGTGAAATCTATATACAAATAACCACCCGCCATCACCGGGAGTGGCCCCCGCACTCGGAGGATGCTGCGAACACACGGGTGCGCACACTCGCTTTTCTATCTTTGTGGGGACCCTTTCTGAGGGACATTACCCAGCTCTTTAGCCCAAACCTCAACCTTAAAACCATCTCGACCCTGAAACAGTCCTTGGTAGGTGTGTGTGGGTGATACGTTTGGTCCTCAATATGTACTCAGTACGAGAACACACACACACACACACACACACTAAATCTACACTCTTCCTCTGTCACTGGCTGCTCCCAACACACCCCCCACCCCCAAACTTCCGAAACTTTAAATCCAGGATTCGGATGCAATTACATTACCCCCCATCACTGTTCGCCCACCCACACAATGAACTGGAGGCAAATTGTAAGTCTGTCAAACAAAAAGTCACTCTGCGTTGTCCGGGAATGATGGTACAATCCATCAACGTCAGGCCCATCTGAATTGGAAATTATATTACCAACCCGTCCCACCAAAAAAAAAATAAAATAAAAAATGCTGATTTTTTTTGTCAATCCAGCCACAGGCAGGGAAGATTTATAGCGATGTCATTATTCTAAACATAATCTTAGTTCTGCCTGTGCGATTTAGCCGTGATTTATAGTCATTCCATTTGCTCGTAAGCCATGGCAGACGCTGACAGAAAAGGACGTCCTAATATGCCAACAGCGACTCCGGCTGATATGAAAATACAGCTGATTTCCACAAAATCAGAGCCACGTGCTGAGTTGTCAGTTTGCGGCGCGGCGACGATGAGCCCGACAGCATTTACATCCTCCCGTTGCGCCTCGGCGGGGGCAGTGGCGGCTAACATGAGTCTCTTATTAAAGCTAAACACACCTCAGAAACTACCCAGTTAAAAACTTTTTGCCCCACCAGGCTCCTCGTCCCGTGTCGCCATGCAAAAGGAAAATAAGTTATAGCCTTATTACTTCCATAACAGCTGCGGATAGATGGATGTGACCCTGCAGCCCGATTGAGTAGAGCCCCGAGGGCCCCGAGGGCCCCTCCTCTTAATTCTGCACGTCGCAGAACTGCGGTGGATATTGACCAAGGCGGAGTCACTCAACCAGATTAGCCCTTTGCCTTGGAAGAACACGCCCTGTACCTCCGACTAGTTATTGCTTCCCGTTGTGCACATCATACGTCTCTGCTATCGATTGGCCTCGCCTGCTCCGCGGCTCTAATTGTGGTGCGGCTCTCGCGTTTCTCCGACAGTAATAGGTTACACCCAAGAATAAAGATGCAGTCGCTGAATATTGATCAGGCAGAATCCTCACCTCCAGCAAAATTAACGAGACAATGCGTGAGGATCGATACCGTTTTCCTCCGAGCACGGCAGAAGAATTCTTTCCTCCCCTCCCCCCCCCTCCACCACGGCCCTTCCTCCTTGTCGCTACAGCTGTAATCCGGGCAGAAAGTGCTGATTTGGGCTCCTCTTTTCAAAAGCATCTCATTAAAGTTCATCGTGTCCTATCAATTGCAAAAGCGGCAGAGTCTCATTATGGATTAGCGGTGGGGGGGGTGTAACAAGTGCAGTCTTTCACAAAAGTGTGCCATCCAGAGAGACGGACGGACCCTCCGCTCTCTCAAATTCGGGAAGACAAGAGCGGAAGCCGGGCGATGTGCGGAACTGGGAGGAGACGTAGGAGATCGGCGGTTGCGGATTACAGAAGATTAATGGCCTAATATCTTCACGCTGGATATTGTGACTAGCGCAGCTGGTACACCCACCAACGTCTCGTCCCGTTCGGGGAGAGGAGACGAGGGGAGCCGGCGCGGGTGCGGTGGCAGATGAAAATCAATTCCTGATTGCCATAATTAGCACGCCAGCAACAGTCTGAACACCACGTGTGACTGTGGAGATGATTATTGGGGGCTTATATGCCACAGGGCAGCACAGCTCTCGTAGCTAATTACTCACACTTGACGTCGGCTCTCCTGCGGCGAGGCCCAACATGGGACTGTGACATACATGCCCCCCCCCCCCTTGTAGCCCAACGGGGAGGGATCATTTCATCAATGCCTCCTTTAATCACAGGAGTGATCTGACTGTTCTACCTATGCTCCTCCTTCACCCATCTGTCTATCAGAAGGACGATCACTCCATATGAGCCTGGTCCTGCTCACGGTTTCCTCCTGTTGAAGGGCATTTTTTCCTCCCCCTCGCTTGGGTCAGACTTGGAGTTTCTCCGAAAAACAGAACCTCACTTCTCGCTTGTTTGAGCCAAGGAGCAAAACTGGGACAGTTGAGTGATTTTAAAGTGAACACATCAGTCGGTTCATCCACTTCCTGCCGCCCCCCCCCACACACACATATATATATATATATATATATATATATATATGACCTTGGTAGCTGCTTAAATCAGAGCTGTTCTACCAACAGAATGAACCTAATAAAATGATTTCTTATTTATTAATTTAGCGATGACGGACGAGTCTTTTTGAGCAGCTTTCCTCGTAAGTGCTTAACCTTTGTCGATTGTGCTTCTATTCATCTGTTGCACCTTAGCAGTGACCTTGCACGAAAAATAACAAAAGCAAACAGCATTAAAGTCTCCGGAGACCTTTGCTGGAGCCTACATATTCTGTTCTTTTGAAAACGCCGTCTTTGCTGTCACTGTCAAAAGTGTTAAAAACTCTTTGAAAGAACCTTCATCACAAATGCAGACGCGCCGCGCAACACTAGCACAGACGCGTGCGTGCGTGTCGCTAACGCCGCAGAGCCGTCAGAATCTGGCGAAACCGATTGTTGTGACTGCTGAGCGACGTCGTCGCAGCGCGACTGTATAAATGTCTGACTTGCTGAATTTAAATTAAGCCGTCGACAATATTCCCTCTGAGTTGAAGACAATTTCCGCCTTGTTTAAGGCTCGTTCACGCTCAGTTACCCGACAAACAAGTTGCTTTGCTTTCCTCATGTTTGCCAGCCTTATTGAACATTTGTTTGGGTCAGAGTCGGGACCGACCCAGGAAACCGTGAACAGCGAGTTATTGGTCCCATCCGTGTATAGCTAGCTGCCCCTTTAGCACTGTGCTACATGACCCCATTCAACTGAAAGATCCACTGGCTCCCCATGGCCACTTATTATTATTTGTGTTGTGAAACACCAAAGGAAATATGCATTTTGTTGTCCAACTATATTAAAAACACATCAGAAGAAACCAAAAACTAGGAACTTGATGGAAAAATCCCCCCTCTCCCATAAACAAACCGCTGACTGTCCCTCCTGGCTCCGCCCTAAATGGGCTGAACCGTTACGCAGGGATTGGTCTGAACCAGGCCTGCTGATTGATGGCTCCGCCCCCTTTCTCAACAAGACACAGGTAAAGCAGCTAAATGATGATGGCGGAACCTTTTCAGCTGCACCCAGTCCTCAGGTGAAATAAAAGTCAGCTTTTGCTGCCTTTTACAGGCATAAAAAAACATTAAATTTGATATTTTTAAGAAAATAAAGAAGCAAAACATTGTGTGGCATCCAGAAATCCATGCGGCTGTAAGCCACCGTCCACGTTGGCGTCCGCTGGGGCTCCTTTTACCCCTCATATACAGTACAAGCACACGTCCTCCATGTCTCTTCTTCTCTGACGACCAGCGGTAATATTAACCGCCCCCCCCATCTGCCTGCCATTATTTACAGGTCTCCCTGCGTGCATTCTGATGTATATCTGCAAAGAGAGCAGCGGCTCCATTAATTAGGAGTGCGGCGCTGTTTAAAAAGGATCCACGGGGAGAGATGGCGTTACACGCTGCTCTCAACCTGCCCACCTTGTCCTCCCACGGTGAGGGTGATTAATGATGTCAGCCATATCAGGAGGGGCGGGAGGGGGGCCTTATCAGACATGGACTCTCCCACCAAACAAAGCTGGGGTTAGGAGCTCGCTGTTTAACTGATGGAGTGCGACCGATGGCGAGGGGAGGCGGAGCGGCGCCAGGAATTCTAATGACCTCTGCTATTGATCGGGAGGCGAGCGCCCGGGAGCGTTAACACCCCAGTTTGAAAGTGACTGGAACTATAGCTGTGATATGTGGGATCAGGACGCCACGTGGTTTGTTTAGCCACAAACTCTGCGGACTCACCTGAAGCATCTAATTTCACTGTGGCGGCAGGTCGATAATCCAGCCCGGAGTATAAGACACATTAAGGGAGCATTAGGATTCAACCGGCTCAAACTGGAGGTCGTCCAATACTCGACAAATGTGGGAGTGATCGCGCCCTCATCTGCATGCCTCAGGTCGGGGGGGGTCAAGTTCAGAAGTGATGACTGGCAGCGGGAGAGTATGGAAGCAGAGAAGGTCCAAATTGGGGCGTTAACGAGCTCAGCCGCACGGAAACGGCGCGTCCTTTAGAGGGAAAATGTATATTTATGGGGACAACCGTCAGTCACGGAGGGGTGGCGCAAAGTTAGCGAAAGTTAGCGTGTCAGCGAGGCCTGCGGAGCGCCTGGACAGGACCTGTGAACGCCGGGAGTCAAACTTTTGCCCCAAAAGTTCGAGCAGGAACCGCGCTGCCACGGCGCTGGCAAGGTTAGCATGGTTTTATCATTTAATTGGACAGCTTTGAATTAACGCTCTTTGATGCGTTGGAGGCGGCGGAGTTCAATAAAACAATCTCGGCGTCCCGATCAAACTTTGGCAAGTTCGGGGGGAGTTATCAGCTGGTCACGAGAAATCGGCCGAGATACGGCCGCTTTCAACTTTATCACGCGGCGAGGCGGCGCATTTGGAGGGAGGCTCGGAGCACGTGGAAAACACCGATATATCCGTCCTCGGCGGGGAGAGCGGCAGAGAGAGATTGCATCTCGTCTCTCCAGCGATCTGCCACTACAAAGGCGATAAGTCTCCTCCGTCCTCAGATTGCTATCGCCCGTGCGATGGAAATAGAATACAGCGGCAGACAGAAGCCGCACGTGTTTTATTATCAAGCTCCGGGAGGCGTCTAATGAAGCATCCTGCAGTAAAGATCACTCCAGCGGGGAGACGCAGTCGCCCATCAGTCGCAGCTTTGATCGTCTCCAGGAGGCGAAGAAGCAAATACCGCTGCAGCAATTATCGGCCCTGCTCCACGAGCGCCGCGTAATCCGCCGACGCCGCCGACGCGTGATCTGGAGGTATAATAAATTCACTACACCAGATCAAACATGTAAATATCATTTAAATAACCCCCTCCAGAGGACGCTGGGTAAACAGCAGCTCCAGGAATAGACGCTTTTCACGTGGCGGCGGCAGGTGCACGCCGCGTTCCTGCACCTACAGGAACGGGGAACCGCGTCCTTTCCGTTGCGAGCGTCGAACGCGCTGGAGGCAAATGTCAAACCTGGAAATTGCCGCTAAATGACTGTCGTTTGTTTGGTGTTCTGCCGCCCGCCGTCGAGGGAAACGCACGAGTGTGTCGGGGTTGATGAAGCGGCGCGTCGCAGCCGGCGTATTGACCGAGCCCGCTGGAGGAATGGAGAAAAATGAAACCTGTTTCTGTGTAATCGTGTTTGTTCTGGGGACGTTCCAGGAGGGACACAGGCAGGTGGCTCCCGGGAGGATGGATCCTCATAAAGCTGCTGATGTCTGCTCGTCAGCACGCCGTCGCATCAATACTGAGGGTTTGGGTTGAAAAAAAGAGGATTTCAAACCTTACTGATGCTCTCTGAACAGCTTCCGATGGGTTATATGGAGCCTCCTCAAGCTAACGATCATCCTCGTTTCAAGTTGGAGTTTGGCGAGTTGCTGATGGAGAGCCAGTTTTTTTTATGTTAGCATGCTAACATTAGCACAATTCGCTTCCCCCTGCAAATGAAGCGTTGACCAGAGACACCTGTGAGGACGTAAAAGCGTGTGTGTAATTCTTTTCTACCTGGTTTCCTCCTGTTAGCAGGACAGCCAACGGCGCGGCGGGTCTTCACGCTGATCCCATTTGCGGTGCGGCTCCGGCTGATTGTCTGCGCGTGAATCCAGTTTCCCCCGCTGAGGGACGCCTCTTCCCTCGCTTCCCGTGAAATCTAAAAAGAATAGAAGATTGCTTCCACCGAGCGCGGCTGCTCTCGGCCTCATTCATCCTGTGTGCCGCAGAGGTCCGCCAGACTCATTAGCGCCCGCCTCTGTGTTCCATGCCGTGTTCCCCCAGAGGCATTACCAGCACCATTAGGCCAGGCAGCAGTGAGATTTCAAACTGCCCGGGCAGACGGATGCCTCCCAAGCCAAAGTGTGCTCCCTTTTTTTAATTAGCATTTTTCAAACATCAATATTTTTCCCGCAGCCTCCCAGGACCCAAACGCACCGCCGGATTAATAATTAAAGCCTCGCCGTCTTCCGCTTTCATTTTCTCCCAACTTCGGGTCTTCCTTTGAAAGCGCGCAGATGCAGATGAACCGTCCCCCCCCCCCCCCCCCCCCCCCCGTCAGGTCGGGTTTGATTCATTCATTTTGCCTAAATTGAGATCAATTTGCATCCAAATCCAGACCAGCGTGCACAAACGATGCTTTGGTCCAGCCTGCAGGTCCTGTGTGCAGATAATTGCATGAAATGCTGTCGGCTGTGGGCGATTGTGCCGTCTTCACCTGTTTCCAGGCGGCGCCTCGAACCCGAATGATGACAACTGGGTTCAAAAGGGGCAGAAAGTGATGAGGTTGCGGGTTCGGAGAGCCGTCTGCTCCCCCAGCTTCTCATTTAACACACTGACGCTCTTATTCTGAAAAGACTGAACATCTCTGTCTGCATCACTTGGCCGCGCCGGCGTGTTTTTATTTCCAGCCGATGAAGCTGTAGATTTCATCTGTAGCTGCTGTCACACACACAGATGGAGCTCTTCTCTTTTTTCTCCCCGTAACCTCTTTGCACATCTGTCGCTCCTCTGGATGAAATTCCATCAATATCTCATTGTCGGGCCGTTACGTAACCTCGGTGTAACCGCCGACGTGTCGGAAATATTGATCCGAGTGTGGGGGCGGAGACGGGGCCCGGCGTCCACGTCCGCTTTAGTCGTCCATCAGTGGGTGTAAAAAGCTGAATAAAAAGCCAAATGATGGAGCATCAGGATTCTTTTCCCAACCTCCGGATGGCATCTTCCCAACGTAAATACCCACCAGGAGCTGCAGTTTCTTCCTCTCTGTCTCTAACCGCTGATTCCAAAGTCAGACGTGAACTCTAGAACACAAACTTTCCCTCTTAATGGTCTTATTAAATTATTGTTTTCCTTCCTCGGATTAATAAAAGGCTCCTTCTCTCCGCTGGCTGCTGTTTAATTGCACCAACGAGCCTGTTTCTTTTCCTTCCTGCCTCCATGAAACGCTTGGATAATTAAGACTCCAATCTGTCCACTTCCTGTTGTCCCCTATGTCAGAGGGGCCTCATCTCACAGGGCTGTTCTGCCCCCCCCACCCCAGATTACTGCCCTCACCCTCAGGTTGTACCTCACACCATCACGGTGCAGCTGGAGAAATTGTGGAGCCCATTTTGTGTCGTACGATCAACAAGCGTCGGTTATCGGGATGATCAGGCTAAACGGTGAATATTCAGCTGCAGATGTCATCAGAAGCTCCTCGACTTCCTTCATTATCCGCCTTCACACAGACAAACGCGCCTGCTTTGATGTAAACACACGGCTTTGAGAATTTCAAGCCTCGATTTCTGCAACAGGAGAAATAAGCCGGCTCCAACATTCCGACCTGTTGTTAAATGAACATCTATTCCTCTATTTCTATTCACCTGTGTCCGCGTCAGACATCACCGAGGCTACGAAGCCACACCAATGTCAGAATGCTGTGCGTTTTGGACCAAATGCAACACACATGCTGCGACTGTGTCAACAAAACGTGCCAACGGAGACGCCACCAAGGTCGCGGCTATGCTAACGGACGCTGCTCGTGTGTTTCCGGCCGTCAGGGCCGTTAAAAGATAAATAACATCCACGGTTTCAGGAGGGAAGTCGCTGCCAGTGGGTGTTATTGTGTAACTGCCGTGTTATAAATACAGTTTTAGATCCTGGTTTGAATAAACGGATCCATTTCTCTCCGATCAGCTGCGCCGCGGACGTATTAGCATATGTATTGAGTGGTAGCGGGCGGAGAGAGTAGCTCTGTGCCGCCTCTTCTGCCTTTAACCTCAAAGCTCAGCGCAGCTTTGTCATTTAAATCATCCTGGGGGGGGCGAAAATGCGAAATTATCTGCAACGAGGGGGAGGAAACGTTTGCTAATTTCCGTTCTGCTGGACGTGACCTTTGGTAAAACGGCGCCGGCTCGTGAGCGATCGGCTCTGAAACGGCTCTGCTGCAGTGAACCAGTTCCAGTCTCATTATTTGGCCCCCTGCAAGTGTTTACAGCCACCTAAAGGGACATTCCGTCTCTCGCCGCCACGGACGTGTCTCCTCTGTCCTCCCTGTCCCTCTATTTCCACTCTGCAAACACAAAAACCCCTGAACAAATGAGCGCGCCGCGCGCAGCTGCTTTAGCGCAGGCGAATGCTTTTGTCCCTGGAAATAAGCCGACGCAGAGACACTGGCGAGGGGCTCTTCATCATCTCTGCACATATCGGCCATCTGCAGAGGCCGCGCTCGCTCGCAGGTGCTCCGGCTGTCCTGCGAGTCCTTTTGACATTTACGCTGGATTGGACGACCATCTGTGGACGAGCTGCGTTTTCTTTCTTTCTTTCTTTCTTTTCCCCTCGCCGGGAGGACGCGGCTTGTTTTAAATGCAGCCCCTCACCCTCTGTTGTGCGCCTGTGCTGATCTTTCCTTGATCCTGTCATGTGACAGAAGGGCGCCCACGCCGCGCAGCCGCCGCTGAAAAACACTTTGAAACACGGTTCCTTTGAACGTGGCTCGTTATTCTTGTATGTTCGTTGCGCACGAGCGCCGGTGGTTTCAGCCTCAGCGCGGCCTTTAAGTGGCAGATTTAGCAGCACCTATTCCGAAACCTACGGAGGCTGTGGGGGGACAAAAACACCCACAGGTAACGAGCACTACGAGCTAATGAATGTGTGTATTTGTAGCAACATGCTAGCATCTATGGAAGGGGACCCCTTGGATTATCCTTGAGGTTATAACATCATGTAGAAACATTTAGAAGTACACAAAAGCCAATTTTCATAGATAATCTGAGGGACGTTACATATTAATAATTTTATATTAATTTTCTTTCTTTATTTTTACTCTGATGTTCTCAGAGGAGGCGCTGAGTTTATAATGAGCGATCCTCTCTCCATTTCACCCGTGTTTTCATTGATGAGGAGGATCAATAAACCGCCAGCGGTTGAGAATATTAAAGGTTGATCATCTAAACTGCGTCTATTTGGCCCCAGAGTATATTTCACGAGCTCTTCGGGCCGTTTCTGCCCTGATTATCCAGTACCGGAACGTGACGACGCTTCAGGAAAGAAAGTCTTTACATAATGATGCCGTTTACGGACCAACCTGAAGGCACCATCAATGATGCTGTTGATGACCCAGAGTTACTTAACAAAGCCCCTCTTGACCGAGCATGACCCCCCCCCCAGTCGTCCAGTCAACCAGTAAACAAGTGGAACGAGAAGAGGCTGCAGACTTTATTAAACGACTGGAATTCGATTTACCTTTGCTAGCTGATCTTTCTCTGTTTCTGGAAGTTGGAGGTGCAGCCTGATACAGGAGACGTTTGGAGTAAAGGAAGTTTACAGGTGATTCAACCAGGAGGACGTAGGTTCGCTCAGGAACCAGCAGAACCACAGCTTGAGCTGGGAAATCAGACTTTTTGCTGCTTCTCCAACCCAAATATTGGTAAAAAGGCCTATTTTTGTAGATCTGAGTTCATATTTCTCACTGGCTATAGTTTCAAGCTTGTTAACATAACAGCAGCTCAGCTGGACCATTTCTATGGAGATTTATAGTTCAGATTTCCATTGAAGGTTTTGTAAGATTATTGATGTTTTATCCACTTTTTTTCATCAACCTATAGACCAGAGAAGTTAGAAAACTCCAAAGCCTGTTAAGATAAAAAAGGACGGCTGTCATCAGCATAGAAAGGTTGAAATAGGTTTGTAGGGTGGTTTGATGGGAGAACCGTCTGTGTTGCATCATTACGCTGAAGAAATCACACGTTCCTGATTGTTCTTTGACCAGTGTGATTTTATTTTAGGTCTTTTTGGTCCTATTATCAGTCTGTGCAGTGGGAGGGCTGCTCATGAATCTGGAGTGTGAAAAAATCCCCAAGTTCTGTGACTCACATGTGACCTGGACGGACCTCGGTAGGGACCGGGAAAGGGGCTTAAAAACAATCTGTGGAATGGTAACAGGTGTTTGAGTGGTTGGTCGTGAGAGAGGGTCCAGGTTCGTTTGATGAAACGGCCTCTGAATTGACCACATTCAGCAGTGTTTCAATGGTGTTTGGGGGAGCCGCCGCTCCGCTGAGCTGAAGGAAAAGGGATTATTTCTCATTATCGCCGGACGGTGGAAACGCTGATGGCAGGGTGCACTTCCAGGCATGAAGGGCCAACCGGGGGCACCCTGGAGGAGAGGAGGAAACAATCAGAGGAGAAGATGGTGCGATCAATACAGCAACTGCCTTCTTCTTGTCTTTTTAGAGTGTTTCTCAGTAACCTTCCCTGCTGCTTTATCAGCATCAACGGCACTCTGCCGAGGCCCAGTTAGCAAAATTATTAAACATGAGTGAAATGCTAATCCGTTAGGCTACGTTCACACAGGCTTTCACGCTCCGATTTATCGCTCAAATGTATTTTTTTTGCTTGGCTGTGGTTACGTGTTTGAATGTGGCCCGTCTGTGGACTACGATGGGAAAAGCTCACGGTTCTGATGAGGCCCGCATGTTGAACATCAGTGACGTCACGCCCAGAACCTTGTTGGCAGAGGCGAACAGCGAGGCAGCCGTGGAAGCTAGTCTCTACGGTCTAACGCTAAAAACAGTGCGATCGGTTGCTGGTTAAAAGGATGATTAAGGTCGACTTGCTCTGAAGTGTCACCTCGAATACTGAGCAAGTCTAAGGCTTCGTTAGCTCTCCAACGGCAAACTTCCATGCTTATGGACTCCTGTTCCTGCTTCCTTGATGATCCAGATGTGGAATTCTGACGTGTTTCTCCCAGGAAGAGATGAGAGTCCCTTTGAATGCGACCCGGCTGTTCAGATCGTGGTCACAATCAGGAAAATCCGATACGCATCGGATTCAGCATCGCATTTGGAAGTGGCCTGATTCCAAACTGTCCGATTCATTGTGACACTTAGCTAAAGGGTTGAAGAAGCTCCCCCCTCCCTCGGTAACTTCTCTCTGTTTGGAGCTGTCCTCCCTATCTCATGATTCAGTTCTGTTGAACTCAACACGGTGACAGTTGCCCAGTTCAACCAGCTGCTGGAGATTCCACATGTTCTTCAGCCTTGGAGGTTGAGAGTGGATGTGAAACAACAAATTCAGGACCCTCAAAGGCTGATGAGTCCAGTCTGAGGCTGTTGTTCAGGTAAACGCTGCTCAGGCTAATGGTGCCATCGCGCAGCAGAGCACCAGAGCACAGCTGTCGTCCGTGGACCTCAACCACGACCACAAGGCCTCGCGTCGTGGCTGATTGTTGTGCAGAACAGCTGGATCTCGGCGTGTTTTCTGGCTGCGGTTGGATGTGGGAGGTGGATCAGACGGATTCGCCTGGCGGAGTTAAACAGCCTAAATTTGAGGAACAAAGTTGTGCATCATCTGTCTGGACTGATTCAGGCTGGTGGAAGTGAAGCTCCAGCTGGGAGGGGGAGATGAAAGCTCTGCTGCGGAGCAGGTAGTTAGCAGGATTCAGGATTTGTGTCCATCAACACGAGCCCAGGCCGCCTTTGTTCTTCACAGGCCGGTGTAAACACGACCGCGGCGTTCCCGCCTGCAGAGGGAGATTAAAAAAGCTTTTCCAGGATAATGGAATCTTTATCTTTGAAGAGGCTAAATGCTGCCGCCCCCAGAGAAATTTCACCTGATTCTACAGCCACACGCATCTTCCTTCTCTCTGGTTCCTCTGCAGCTCTGGTGACTGGAGACAACTGCTGTCCTGGTCTCCTGCGTGAGGAGGACCAGAGCCAGTCTCACAGGATTCCTTTCCCTTCTCCGGGCCTCATTCTTCCCTTCTTTCCTCTGCCTTTTTTCCCTCTCAGTACTGGAGCGGCGGTTCGGCGCTCCGCATGACCGAACACGGTGGGAGATGATGGAAGGCGCTTTCCCCGGGCTCCTGTGTGCTTTACTCTTTGAGCCGTCTCCCGAAAACTGCAGTGCAGAGGCGCGGG
The DNA here is from genome assembly GCF_003711565.1 of Takifugu flavidus. Taxonomy (NCBI): domain Eukaryota; kingdom Metazoa; phylum Chordata; class Actinopteri; order Tetraodontiformes; family Tetraodontidae; genus Takifugu; species Takifugu flavidus. The sequence continues at coordinate 11,889,786 of NC_079538.1, forward strand.
AGTGCCGAAGCTGCAGAATCAGGAGAAATCAGAGGGAGCGGGAGGCGTTTCTTTTTCTGCTTTCAGAAACAAATTTAAAACATCTTTTCTGGAGGCGACTTCTACTCTCATTCTCTTTCAAGGTGCTTACAAAGAAAGGAGACGGCATTAATTCTTCTTGGTTAAGCTCGGGGAATCCGGGTCTGCTGTGGGACGGAGGGACTGGGAAAATAAAGGAAAGGCAAAAATGAAAACACAGCCCTCCCAACTAAACGACGGTGCTGGGATTATTGGGGAACCGGCAGCTCGCTGAAGCGGAAAATGGGAATACGGCGGCGAGGGCAGAGCGGTTCGCCTCAGAAGAAAGTGGAGACAGACGGGGCGACCTCAGCAGAAACAGGCGGCCCACGAAGGATCACCGAAGGGGCTAATTGTAGCTAATTGAGATTCATCGCGAGCGTAGCTGAGTCTCAGCACCTTGCTGATGCACCGGTCTCAGGGCCATTTGAAACAAATTTAAAAAGACTGCATGCAGCGCTGGCGAAAATTAATGGCATTCATTACGAGTCGGTAATGACTTTTTAGGTCTGACAATGCAGCCATTCATGCATCACAGCCCCTGTTTTCCCTGCATTGTTATCCCAAACTGGTCCTTTCCCAATAATTCTTAAAAATCTGGAAGCTTTTCAAAATACATTCATTTAATTAACCTTTGAAAAACGTGTTTTTAGCAAAAAAGTGGATTATTGTGCAGTTTGCCTTGTTTAGAGGACACGCACGAGCCATTATTTAGCCTCTCATTAACTAGCTAATGGCTACGCACTCGCCCAGGGTGCAGTTCCCACTGCGACCCATGGGAGCGCTGTTGTCTTTAAGCTTCGGGAAAATGAAACAAACATCACAAAACTAAGATTTCATGTTTTTTCCAGTTCAAATGAAATACTCTGCCATCGCCCCCTGCTGGTAGGTTATGGAACAGTGCACAAGCCCCTCCTGCTGCTGGAGGGGGTTGATTTTCTGACTGGACAGGCGGCCATGTGGGAATGTGATGCTGAGGCTACAGGGACATTCCTGCATCTCTCTGAGGATCAGTCCGTCATAACCAGCCTGTCAAACCCAAAAAACAGCCTCCAAGAACAGCCGTGACTCTACATGTTTGTTGTTGTTCCCTTCTGCCGTCAGCAGATCCTCAAATCAGTCCAGAAAATCACTCAGTTTGGTCTTGAATGCAGAATATTCTCCGAGTGTGTGTGTGTGTGTGGGGGGGGGGGGGGCAGGCGGTGCCACAACAGACTGGAAGTGCAGAGAGTGATGACGGATGCTGGCGCCAAACCGCCGTTGCACTGATTGGGTTCTGGATTTGGCGAGATGAGGAGCCCAGCCTGCACCCATACAGATGTTTTAGCGTTCAGCCCCCATCTGCGACGATGCCTCGGGGCCATCTTGGTTTGATCCGAGGTTTCCCTTCCTCTGCCCACCAGCTCCAGATTCCTGCCCGGAGAGCAGATTCCAACCGCCGATACATCGATGGGAACTCTACCTTAACGGCCCCAGTTGGGGGTTTTCTCGTCGTTTTATGAGGTCGTTTGAAGCGAGTGAAAAAAGTCAACAATTGACGTTAATTATACGTTAATTAATTATTGTTTGCCTTTCTGTCAAAATGTTAATGACATTTTCAGGAAAAGGTTGACAACGAGCCCAAGGAGAGATCATTAAATTTTGGTGACGTTTTGGGATTCTGGAGGGGCCTTTGATGGCCCAATAAAGCCGTGATGGCGCTAGCGGAGGCAGCTGCGGTGCGTTGCTGTGGGAGGTGGCGAGGAGGTTGGACGGCAGGGAGCAAACGCTAATCAAGACGCCGCCAGAGGCGCTCGGCTGGGTTGCTCAATCTCCCCGCGTTACCTTGGAATAACGCCGCTACACATCCTCGTTCAGGTTCTCGGGTGAGGCTGGAACTCCGGATTCAACCATCTGCGGGATCAAACGCACGCCTTTTTACCGTAGGTTGAAATTTAGACGTAAGGGATGATTATTATTCAGACGAAAGTGGAGAAACGTAATACAATTTTACCAGTCTGGTTTTAGGCCGTAATTTGTTAGCGATAGCAGCCTGCACCAGCGGGAATTCCGGTTCTTTTAAGTGAGCAAGATTTGGCTCAGTCGACTCGTTTTAGGTCCAAACTGCTCTGCTTTAGTTTCCATTCAGGCTTTTATAACTCACCCAAGTACAGAGTCGTAACATTTGGAGCCATAATTGCTACGCTTTAATTAAAGGTGCTGCTTTAGAAACGCCTGCCTGAAAGCACCTGGGCAAAGCAACTCAGCGCACCTGAGGGGCGGAGCTACACTCACACAGCGATAAGGAATGGGGGGAAATGGCATAAAAGGGATGGCTGGTTGTGTTGGTACATACCCCTACTCTGCCACTGCCTACAACTGGAGCATTACCTCCTTTGTCAGTCTGCCTTCAGTTTCATATTAGAAGTTATTTTTTTCCACAGATATTTTAAGCTAGTAAAATCCAAATCGGATCACCAACTAGCCAAAAAGCTGAGCTCCATTGTTGGTAACCAGACATTGCTGCAAAGTTAGCAGGCCGACACTCAAACTTAGCAGTTTCTACTTGGTTTTTCCGCCTTCCAAACGCAGTAGCTAATTATAATTTGACTTAAAAGGTCTTTATTTAGCCTGACAAAACCTTCATTAGCATTTCTTCCCAGTCGGAAATCTGGCTAAATTTTCCATTCAAGTAAAAATAAACCACTTTTTTGTTTCCAACTGTTTTTTTTGTTTGTTTTCTGTAATACGGGGGATATTAGTGTGTACGAGGACTTGAGCCAGTACCTGAAGTTGCAAAAAAAACCCGACTTTTTGGAAACGTCTTTGTACGGTGAATCATCGGAAGCGCAAACGATCCACCACTTCCTTTAAACTGAATTCCAATCGCTACTGGAATGGCTGGAAAGCTTTCAATGCTAAATGTATTTAGTTGGTATTTTTGTTCAGCCAAGTCTTCTTGATGTCGGCTTCAAACCCCCGTAGTTTCTCCTCAGGGGCCTACAATGACCCGTGTCCGGGCCAGGAAACCAGGAGCGCCGCGGTGGCTTCAATCACCCTCGCGAAGACTTTTTAAAATCAGGATCAATCGATATCCGCCTCTAAAAGTCCACCAGAAAACTGGACTTGAATGGAAGCCGACGTTCGCCCTCACACATGCTAAGCTACCATCTCTCTTGCTAGTAAGTGGTTGGATGCCAACTCCGAACAGGCCGGCGGATAATCCTGTAAAGTCTCTGTTTCCTGAACACCTCGCGCCAGATTGCTGTGACCTAATTTTACTTTTCACACTTTTGACAAATACATAAATACTTTGCATCAATAATAACCGACTAAACTAAAGAGGGGACGAGCGGGTCTGCGCTCTGGGACGTGCGTTTAGTTTGGTTGTGTCTATTTAAGAGATCAGAATAATGATAAACTGGAATAACTCTGCTTCACAGTCACGTCCTCACATCCTGGGAGGTGATTAAAAGTAACGTTGGGTCCAGTTCAGGGATGTTTGCGTCTCGTCTCAACATCCGTCGACATCCTCTGGACACTTGTCCTCCACCAATAAACACGGATCCTGACAACATAAACAACTCCGGAGACGTTGTGTGTTGTGGCGACATCAATGTCGGCTGTGGCTTGTCTTTTTTAATAAAAGCTCCAAGAAAAACAAGTGTTAAAACAAACGGGAGAGTGTGGGAACCTTTAGCTCCGTGCATTCACGTTGGTCCCTACCGGGGGTGGGTCGCGCTCAGACTGGGAACACTGGGAGGCTGAACTCAGCTCCGCTCAATATGAATGAATCGATTTCTGAAATGCTGCAAAGTGTAAAGTTTTATAAAGTTTTGTTGATGTTACCGTCAATAGTTATTACGCAATCGCTGCTGAGCAAAAGATCCTTCGACAAACGATTCTTTCATCTCAAAGAGGTCGCTAACCCTAGCGTCATATTTACACGGTTTCATGCTACCGGTCGTTCAGCCAGGGGGCGCTGTTACGTTTGATGCTGATGATGTGCGTTTCCGAGGGCGTCAGGAGGACCATCTTCCTCCCCACGCTATGTTTGTAGCATAGGCAGCGGGTTAGCCAACGCTGTGTGGACTACCTTTACTAAATATGCCTACTGGATGGCTATTTTCTCCACAGATATGTAAGAAATATAATTACTACCATTACTCTTGCGATTATTAATGTATAGTATCGATTTATATCTGGCTACGGCCGATGTTATTGGACCCCGCAGAGGAAGAGAGACAGAAATTCTGTATTTTTTCATTAATGTCTGTGCTGGGTAGTTAAAATAACACCCTAGCCCTCATGACTGTCTTTGGAAATCGAGTTTATGTCGCCACTTTTACAAGAAAGAATCTATGACTTCTCAATTTCTACAGCAAAAAAGCTTCCAAAGTTGTCGCTGCCAACAGGAGACCGGCTTCCCAAACGGCAGGACCGATACATCATCATAAATAATTCACAGAGGTAAAGTTAGCTTCCTGGGGCCAGTGCGCTCCAAGCCCAACATGTGCTCCATCTTTCTAACAGGAAGGTTCCCCAAAGGCGCAGCACTGACCCAGGGCAGCTAACGCAGGGACAGCGTCCTCCAGGAGTCTGTTACCTTCGTCTTCAATGCAGCTTTTTCACACAAAAACTGTTTTTTGTGTGTGATAGTTGTTCTTTATCTGGTGCCAGTTTGTTGAAGCAGAATAATGAGGTTAAAGGTTACAAATAAACAATGTTTCATGTTCTGTATATCGTCCACAAGAGCCATTTAACCTTAACCTTTCAACCTAATCTTTAGCTTTGCTTCCGTGACAGAGAGATCGTAGCACCGTCGTAGCAACATCTGTCTTTTAATGTTAAGATTCAAGATGGACTTTATTCATCCCCGTAGAGAAATCGAGTTGTAGTAGCAGCCCAACGTGGATTAATATAACTGTAGTCTAGGTTTGTATTTACAAAGTATAGAATAAATAAAATACAAATAAGATTAGAACGTTCTAAGCATTATAAGCATATATACAGCATATATGATAAGCATATATATATATATATATATATATAATATATATATATATATTATATTATATATATATATATAATATATATATATATATATACACATACATACATACATAATATAATGTATAAATATTATAAGCATATATCCATAAATATAGGATAAAATAAAAATAAAATGACAACATAAACATTAAACAATTATTGTTACTGACTGGGTTTGGGTGAATTATAGAGTCTGATGGCAGACGGCAGGAATGACTTCCTGTCCCGTTCCTTAGAGCAGCGAGGCTGCAGGAGTCTGCTGCTGAAGCTGCTTCTCCGTTTGTCCACTGTGTTATGGGGGGGGGGGACTGTCCAAGATTGTCCACACTTTCAGCACCATCCTGTCCCTCACCACCTCGTCCAAGTTTGCAAGTCTACAGCCAACAACAGACCCTGCTAAAGCTAGCTGTTGGGAAGGGTAGCAATAGCAAGCTAGAGCTTCTTCAAACATGGCAACAAGCGTCATAATGTCACTGCTCACCTGTAGAATTTCTTTTTTCAACATTCTGACCTTCAAACTGACCTGAGTGGACCTTGGAGCCATTCCACATTCCGACTGGGTAGATTTTATTACCCTTAACTGAGCCTTATTAGCATTTCCCATGAATCTGCTGAATGACACTGAAGAGAACTGCTCAGACGGACTCACCCCCCCAATTACATTATCCCGAGGAGGGCGATGCCACAGGGGGCCATTTTGGGGACGGCTTCTGTGGCGAAGGCTCATGACATCGGCAGCTCTAACCTATTTTATCAGCTCTTAGGACAGCTGCTGAGTAAACACTTTTAAAATTGAAGGTGAGGAAGCCGGAACATAAAAAATGCATCAGCCGCGTGCGTGCGGAACACTGCATCATCCCTGAACACACTGCGGCTCCCCGTCCAGGCGCCGGCGCGGTCGTTCTGGCGGCCGTGCATCACGTTTATGATCGGCAGAGTTTTGCATGCGGAACATATTTACGGTGGGAATGACCTTGGGTCCCTGAGGGGAGACCACCTGCAGAGCATTGGTGCGTTCGGCGCAGCAGAATTCCTCCTCCACGGGTAGAATCGGCTCTGCTCCTATTGATCCTGAACCAAAGCCCCCCCCCCCCTGACTGATGAGGCCCTCCATACATCAAAACCAGCCAGTCACAGCCCCCCAGCAGGACAAAACCGGCGCTCAGCCGTGTGATGGCGCCGTGCTTTTCAACCTTCGGATCCTCGGATGTCAGTCAAACTCTGTTTAATGAACTGTTTGTTGCTATAAATGCTCTTTTTTATTGAAGGATGCTCTTTTTTATTCTTGCACTGCAAATCCCAGAATGCATCAGTGTGTATTAGACATGGCTGATGCTGCTTTAATCACAGAATCTAAATCAACCCCCTTTTTTTCTCTTTTTTTCCAGCTGCCTGGCTGCTGAATTCCGGACCTTCTCCGGCAGTGCGGAACACTCGACTGCGGTTTATCCTCATCGACCTTCAGACACCGACAGCCATCCGTGGAGGCGGTCCGGAGGGTCTGATTGGAGAGGAGCGGGTGATCAGATGGAGGGATGCAGGTGGGTTTAGAGATCGGAGGGATGAGGGGATGAGGGGATGAGGAGGAGCTGGGATGGGATGAAGAGGGAGACGCGGACGTCAGAAGCTGCTTGTGCCCGTCGAGTGTGCGAGACAGAGCAGCTTTAAACACATTTAACAGAATCCCCATCTTATTTTTCTGCTTTACATGGAAACGTGGCCTGAAGGCAGCAGATTACCTTTAAATTCTGGCTTTTAATCCCAAACTTTCCAGCCTGGAGCGTCAACAGTTTCTGCTAAGATGACCTCTGACCCTCTGAGACCAGGACTGAGATTTGTCTTCCCAGCAGACTTTCAGCTGACACGCCAGTTCTCCGCTGATCCATGGCCGTCACATCTTTGGGCTGTTTTGACAATGTGTGTGTGTGTGTGTGTGTGTTGGGGGGGAATATTGTTTTGTGTGCAGGGGTGTGAGGGCGGGGGGTCAGTGAGGCTGGGAGGATTTATCACTGCATGCAGGGGTATTGATTTTTAACCCCGGAGTGGTATTGGCTCTATAGGAGGCTCTAATCCCTCTGCTGACACACACACACACACACACACACACACACACACACACACACACACACACACCACACACACACACACACGCACGCACACACACACACACACACACACACAACCAGCCTTGTGGAACATTGATTACACTGTAATAACATGTAAGAACTTTGTTTTGTACACCGGTGAGGTCACATATGTGCACTATTTCTTTACTTTATTTAGAATGAATCTTGTCTTTCCGAGGACCCGTCCCCGTCCCTCCTGGTCCCACAAGGGGGGGCGGTGGGTCCAAACGCCCCATTTGCTCCCAGAAGCTTTGCGCTACCGGCAACAGTGGAGGCGCCATCCCACCGCTCGTGAGCCGAGGGGGGGAACAAAAGAGCGCGAGGGGGAGAAAAGTGGATTTTCCTTCCAGTAAACGGACCCTGGAGCCGGGCCAGCGCTGAACAAAGGTTCTGAATGAACTCCTTCATCGCTGGTCTGAGCAGAAACATGTGTGCGCTTTTTACAAGAAATGATTATTTTATGGGTGATGGAGAACATGGTGCAGTTTAAAGCTGAAGGAGCCCCTCCAGCACGTTGCTTTACGCTCACAGAACCGCTCCAACCGCAATAAACCTGATTCAGAGTCACGTTTGTTGGTTTTAAAAGAACAAATATTGGATTTTTCTGTGTTTGGCTGCTTAGGAGAGAAGTTTAAAGGAAGGTTTGTGTCTGAAATAAAGTCTGGATGCAGGATCCAGAAAATATCACTGCCCTCTGAATTAGATTAAAAAAGGGCAGCGATGGTTTGTGCCAACTTTTAATAGAAAAAAGCAAATCAGAATTAAGTTAAAGTAGAGAAACGGAGGAGGAGAAATAAAAAAATATTTTATAATCATCACTTGCTTTACCGCTCGTCCCTGTAGGGGGCGCCAGATACCACAGGTGTCGTATTTATTCCTTTTATGGAAAGAAAATAAAATCTTTCTCATCCTCAGCTGTTTGGATCAGAACGTGAGGACAAATATAGATAATTAGATTGTTCTTGTTGCCATGGCGAAGATGTTGGAGGCCCTCGGAAGCAGAACCTCCGTGTTCCTCAGCCGCCATCTCTCCATCCTGTAATCGCCACCACCTGTTATCTGACTGCCTCCACCTGTTGCTAGTCTAATGAGACGGTTGCCGGGTGACAGCATCGATTACGTCTCACTGAGCTCACCGCGGCGTCCCATCCCTCCCTCCCTCCCCGCTTTGTCGTGGTCATTTAGGCGACCTGCCTCGCCCACCAGCGGCGACCCCAAAGGTCAAAGCCATCAATATTTTCATTTTTCATGTCCAATAAAATTGTCATGCGTTAAGCGGCTGAATGGACGACGAACCGTGACCTCCATCTACTGTCAGAACGGGGCCCACCGCATCTCATTTAACCCGTCTGATCTAGTCAAGGCTGCGCCGTCGCTGATTCAGGGGAGTCAACACGGACCACGTTTGATCGCAGGAGGATGAAAAAGCTGCGTTTGGGCTCTTTTTTGGATCAAATTTAAAATCAATTGGTTTTTTTTTTTAAAAATGCGTCAAATGAGATGACAGTTAAACACATGAAGTGGTCTCACAGAGGGGTCAAAGGTCGGCTGAAGGGCCATAATGAAGGAGAAAGACGGCCCAATTATGGTCCCTTAATATAAATATCGACAGCAGCCGTAGCTGAAGCCTTTGGGCCGCCGACCAAAGCCTCGTTAACTCACATGTCAGATGAAATTAGCCTGGTATCGCCCGCCCGTCGAGGTGACGGCAGGGATCCTGGGCCAAACAGGCGCCGAGGCCCCGCTAGCACCCACTAGTGTGTGTGTGTGTGTGTGATATAATGGCCATAATCCAGAATGACACTTAAAAAAGAACACAGTGGCTTCATTAGTGAGCTGACGGTCCAGCCTGCCGGGTGTTAATGGTGAGCCGTGACTGGTTTGGCAGAGGAAGAAGAACTTTAATAACTGTCTCTCTTAGGGACGACTGTTGCCAGGGACACCAAACTAAAGACGCATACAAAAGGACTGATGGCGTCCTGTTGAGCCGCTTACCTACGGCTGGTTATTTCTGTTAGTTTTGTTGCTGTTTGCGTTGACCAGAACCACAGGAAGAAAACCGAAGCCCTAAAAACCAGAAGGCTAACTCCATTTCTGACTGTTGCTCTGACTGGCTGCTGCTGTTCCACAGCCAGAAATCCCGAAATAGCCACAGTAAAACGAGGCTTTCAGTGAGTTAATTACAGCCGCCGCTACAGTCAGGTCGGTCAGCTCTGTTTTCTTCTGTAAACAAATTCTACAAATTCCGGCTACCAAAGGAGGAAAAAATCATGTCTTTTCCCTGAATGGAACCAGAAAGTTGCTTGTTTTTGGTTTGTGAAGCAGTCAGACGGCAAAAATGCTGCATTTGTTTACACTGAGGCGATTTTTCTGTATTTTTTTGGGACTGTCACATGATAAAGAAGCAGCCTCTGAAACTGGGGCTGGACTCTGTAAAGGGGAGAACTGGCCAAGACACCCAACAGCACCATTATGTTATCAAATCTGGGCTGGTGGAGGTTCACCTGCACAGGGGTCCGAGGGTCTTGTTGTCACAGGTGCAGTAATTCATCCCGGCCTGTAGAGGGAGCCCAAACAACTGCTGAGCTTTTACTGTGGTTCATCTTCCGGCAGGACCACCAACTGCATCGATCCGAACATCAAGAAAACCCTGAGCCCACCGCTGCGGGACGTCTGAGGTGGTGGAAGCTAACCGGGAGACCTGGCTCCATCCAGGACTCTCCTCGGCTGGAGAGGAGCCTACATCCATCACGGGAGGACCTCGCCCCTCCCACTCTTACGCCCACGGTAGAAGCGCTATCGCAGATCGTTCATCCCGCTGTCAGACATTCTTTATATATTTCACTGTTAGAAAACCCAACAGGACAGTAGATAAATTTACAAAGAAAATATGTAAATGGTTTCACAGTGAATGCCAAGGCTGAACTGTTAATTCTACAAAAAAAATCTATCAATTTCATGGATCATTGTTGTATATAAATAGATCATTTCCTGTACTTTTTACATGTAACTACTTATTATGCGTCAATAAATTGTAAAATTAACATGGAACTATCAGGCAAAAAACGATTTAAACTGGTAGAACAACAGTAAAACTTTGCATGTTAAATGGAGCTGTTCTGTATATCATACATACAAGCTACTCATTATATGCAGTAGTTGTATGTTTTAATAATCAGTTTAAAATGATTAGAACTACACCAAAAAAATGCAAAAACACATCATGATAAAAGACAAGAGAATATCACTTTTAGGACATTTATTGAACAGCCATTGTGATTAGTTGCAAACAATTAGATTCACTTTTTCAAAATATAGAGCATGCAAAGAGGTTGGGGTCCAGGGTTGTGTTGCTGGTTTCTTCCTGCAGTGGCGTGGAGGAGCCGCTCATCAGCCACGGCTGGCACCGCAGGCAGACCCACCTGCGGGCTCGCTTCAATCTACCGTGCCATTTAAGGACACAACTCCTGCGTGTTGTGGCTTTGATGCTTTGTTCTGCCTGTTTCCCTTGCATCTTCCCTGCTTGTTCGAGGTCTCCATGTCGTCTGCTGGACCTGCGAACGTTCACCGGTCCTGCGGACGGCACGGGGACCTCCACCGTGCCGGGAAGACACCAGGGACACAAAGGCAGGAATCTCAGGAGTCCGATTCTGCACGTTGACAGGGCTTGGCCTTCTCCCCAACTCCAAAGAATGGACCAGTTCCTCAGGAAACTTACTCCATGGAATTTCAAAGTTGTCATCCCACTGTGTCAAGTCCTGGGCTACTGGAGGAGGTTGGTGATGAACTTTGCGGTGAAACGGTGTGCAATGACAGCGAATGGGTAGACGAAGCTTCCAAAGATGATGGTGAGCTTTACTCAGGAGTTAGGTCTTTAAATGACAAAAATAAATAAGATTACGATTCACACCGTGCAATATTACCCAACATCCATATTTGCTTGTGAATTTGGATACTTGTGTGGTGTTTTACATCCATTTCTGTTTCCAAACAGAAAGAACCTTTCTGGCTTGTACAGGTTTTAATGCTTTTATCAAATCAGCCTCCGTCACGAAGCGTAGATCATCATAGGTCTCGACTCCAATAGACTCCAAGTGGTCTTTCAGGATGTTTCTGTCGACTGCTGGAAGTTCTGGTAAGACTCATATTTGTACTAAAGAAATGTAACCAACAGACCAGAAAAATATGCAGTGCATAAAGTTAACAGAGCAGAAAAAGGCATCAGGTTACACATAAAGTCAAACTATTTACACTGAGAAGTGAGCTTTAACTGAACTTTATTTTGCCACAATACTGGGTTTTAATGGAATGACCTGGTAGCCACCAAGAATGTAAGATACCAAAGGATAGAAATCAGGCAGGTCGTTAATGTTGATCCAGCGTAACCCAAGACTGTCCTTTGTCACAGAATACAGATGGTATTCCGAAAGGAAGATGCCTTTGGAGATATCCATCAAAACATACACAGATGTGTCATTTTGAATCAAGATGAGCAAAAGCTTGCCAAACTCCATACAATCATCATTTCTGTACACAGGAAACTGTCCTTTTTTATATGCAGTGCCTTTGTACTCAATGTCTGTGGTAACTGTGGTTTTGATTCCTGGAAAGGTTAACACCTTGACTGCATGCTTAATAGTCTTACTGTATAGGTTTGGATAAAATGGACAGCTGTCCTTCACTTTCAGCAGTTTATTGCATTCCTGCCCAGCCAAAAGATAAGACTGATACATCTGATGATGCTCTGACAATGTTTGACAAATGTTTCTGAAGTTTTTTTGCACATCTTTTAAAATAACTGTTTTCTTCTTTCAAACCTTAGTGTCCATAACCTAATTAATGGACCAAATTTCAACAACAGTGCTGAATAGTGGCGCAAATAGTGGTGCTTGGGTTTTAGTTGAATTTCAGGAAACAACATCTTTCTCATCTCCAAATATTCTTGGAGCAAAATGTCAAGATATGCTAAGAATATTCTGAGCTCAAATAAGATCCACAATATCTTTTAGTTGGAGAGCCAACTGCCATACTTCATCCTCATGGTTTTGCACTTTGTCACCAATCAAAACTGGTAGTAACCTCAAAAAGTCCCAGTTTTGAATGGCTTGTCCTGATAACTTGTCCCCATCAGGTTTGACAGCACATGGCTTTGTGAGTGCTTCAGATCCTTTGTATTTAAACTGTTTGATGCGTCTGTTTAAGAGTGAGTATGTGAACCATTGTTTCATTTTTATAATGTGCTTCAAGTACAGTGCTAGATCATATGACAACACTCCTTCAAAAAGGTCATGACCTAACATGGTGGGAGACCAGGCTGGGATACGTGAAAAGACTCAAGGGAATTAAAGATAGAGTTTACCTTTATTCCTCTGACGTCTTGGATGTTTCCAGCCTGGAGATCAGCAATAGCTGTGTCACACGTCTCTCGGGTGCGTGGAGGACCACAGGCATTCAGCTCAGCCTCAAACTCACTTCTTGTGATCTCACAGTACCGACAGAAATATCGAGAGCGACTGAAGTTCTCTGTAAACCCACCTATGCAATGGGAACCCAAGTTATCCCCAGCAATGCAGTAAAGACCTGCTTTTACAGTTTCTCCATCTACATTTATTCCATTTGTCTCCAATGATTTCAGGTCTGCTAACAACTCAGAGAAAACACTGGCTATTCCAAAATGCTTAAAGTCATTCTCAACACACAACAATACTAAAAACATATTATCAGATGAATGGGTAAATTTGCTAATGAAAGATAGACTGCAAGGACTTTGTGTGTCTTTTTAGCAGAGCCTAGCGGATTCACAACTTCAAATGAATCTTGGTATAAAATGAGCTTTTAGGGTTTTCATTAAAGAACTGGTTACATTTGAAATTTTGACCATCATATAAATCTGTAAAAACCTCTGCATCGGGATCTCCAAACTGTTGCGACTGTACATTCCTCCATAAATTTGACTGTAAAAAGTTCTTCAGAGTTTCTGCCAGTGGTATGTAGGAAGCAAATTTTGGTTTCATATTTTCATCCATTCCCAATGCCACTTCTTGGGGCTCTGTGTATTTAAAAAGTTTTGTGAATTTCTGGTGTACACTGTTCTTAATTGTCCCTGATGACATGCAGAGAACAAATCTGACTCTTTAATGCAGTCACAGATTTTAGTGATTGCTTCATCTGAAAATGGCGGACAAACAATGAAACCGCACATTTTAAATCCGCAACAACAGGAACAGCTTGTGGCTCAAGCATATTGTGCACACGGTAAAAATGGCCCTTGAAAGCCGAGTAAGCTTTTATTACAGTTGGCGCCAACAAAAGACAGCGTGGCTCATTCCTATGCACTCTGCAATGTTGCACATAGCATCGTAACGTAACCAATTTCTTTTTACAAAAGACACAGGTGATCATTTTTAAAATTTCAAGTGTTTGTCTGTCTCTTTCTGCTTAATAATTACGAACTGATGTACTTTTTGAAATATGGAGAATTGCTAACTTACGCCATTTGCTATTAGCACACATTTTTGCTAGGTCTCCCAAAGAAAGTGAGAAAACTTACCGTGCAAACTTTAGACTTTCCAATTGCGTCACTACAGACCCTGCAAAACTTATATGTAGTGTGTCGATTTTTTGTAAAATCTTTTGAAATGAAAAAGTTCTGCGATTTCTGCTCTGTTCCGACCCGTTCGCGAGTGGTGTCAGTTGTGTCCGTCAACGAGGAGCTCGCGCCTTTCCACGTCTTTCCATCATTATCCAATCAGAGACGAGCTTAACCCGCGCAATTTTAAACTCAAAAATATAAGTATCAGAAGGAGGCGGCTTTATTGCCCAGGTATCAGCCTCTGGAGAGAGGCGCTGTTAGGTCGATTAGCCAGTGATGACGATGAACGGCCAGTACCAGTACTGGCTTTCTATTTGAATTATTATTTAAATAAATATTATTATATAAATAATAATAATAATTATTATTGTTGTTATTGTTGCTATTATTATTATTATTATTAACATCAATAATAATAATGGGCTGTAATGCATTAAAATTTAAAGACAAAAAATATATAAAGATTGAACAGTACAATAGGCTCCTAAAAACAATGTCATTATAAGTTTATATTTTTTTAAAATATAAATAGATAGGCAGTAAACGGTTTCACGTTACAATGAAATTTTGTGTGAAATCACATTTGGTTGACCTCAATTAACATGATTTCATCAATGTTAAAAGGAATAATTTTGGTAAAAGGACAAACTTGTGAAGGGAATAACATAGTTTTTGTATATATTTTTTTTTTAAAAAAGACTAAAACAATAGTTTTTGCAATATTTGCATGTCAATTTATCAAAGTTGCTTTGTTATGAGTATTGCAGTATTTCCCGGTTTCTTATTTGTAATTTTAACAAATAACTTCAATTTAAATCACATATTGTTGTAGTAAATCTAACAAAAAATTCTGTTTAATAGTTTACAAAATTTCACAGTGATTTAAACAAAAAATGTATTTGGGTTTACAAGATTTTTTTGTAGGGATTTTACAATGTTTTTATGTACATTTCACGGTCTTTTTTTAGAGTATGGATTTATTTGATATTCTTTATGGTATCTGTGGCTGGAGGCTCTGTTGTGTGTGGGATTAACAAAGCCCCCTTCATCCATTCGTCTTGTTCCTCACCAAGATGAGCCGCAGTCCAAACTGTTTCTACATCCAATCACATAAATGAGGACACGTTGACGGCAGCTTTTTAAAATTAATAATCACGCAAACCTTCAATTCACGGCCGACTTTAAAGAACCCTCGTTACAATAATAAGCAGCTCATTCTGAAACATCCCATTTAATCATCTTCCAAAGAGATCCTGCTGAACCTGGGGTGCTCGGCTGGACCTTTCCCGAGACAGGAATTATCTTTTATTGGATGCTGATGATGTTAGCTGTCCGGGGGCCAGACGAGGGGGGGATGAGCAAAAATTAAAATGAGAAAAGGGCGAAATGGAGAATATTAAAGAGCGCCAGAGAGCATCTGAGGGCAGGAGTGCCCATCTGTAATCATCAGACATCAAGCTGGGGCCCAGGGGGGGTTTGTCCTGGCCCGGACTGCTGTCCCTCAGAATGATCGGCGTAACCTCGGCCGGGGTTCGATCCCGCCCGCCCTGAGTCAGCACTTCTGCTCCCGCTGCCATTATTGCCTCAGTTGCCTCCGATGTTGAGCTCGTCTCCGAGAGGAAAAAACTGACACCGACAACGGAAACGCCGGACCCGGAAGATCTAAAACCTTGGGAATGGGGGGAAAATGATGGGATGCTTTGGACGCAGATGGTGGCCATCTGCCGCATCCATCACGATGAAGCTGTTTTGTAACTGCCGTGTGATTCATTTAGCTTTCCTCATCATCAACTGGGAAATTTCCAAGAAAGATGGAAGTCATGTCTCTGCAGATCTGAGCTGCGCTCCTCAGGTGCTGAGGAGACGGAGCGATTCCTCTCGGCCGTGCTGCGTTCAAGCGGGAATACGCCATGTTTGGGGAAACGGTGCAGACGGTGCAGCCAACCATCAGCTTCCTCTGGCCGGTCCCGGCGATGTTACCCTACACCTCCGGGAGGCGTGAATGAACGACGGAAGCTCTGTGAGGTCAGGACAAATGTGAGAGGAGATCCGTGAAAAGCGTGTGTTCAGGCCTGGAAACACATTATCTCCATCCAGCATCTGAAAAGCGCTCCTCTGGCACCGATGCTCTGCTATTTTCACCGACAGGGGGTCCGTTCTAGTTTTCACACCTAATTTTAAAGATGGGACGCGCCGCCACCATTCCGAGAGCAGGAATAAATTGGTTTGAGAGGGATGTTGCACAACGTCCTCCCTTGATGCCACCTTTTTGATTACATTTTCCCACTTTTAACTGCAACAGCAGATATTCATCCTTATTTGGATTTTACCTCTAAATAGCAGGAAATAAGGAGCGTCGCTGCTTTCGCACCTCCACTCTGATCTCAGATCAGAGTCTGATAAACAACCGAGGCGCCGCGGTTGAATTAAGGTCGCGTGAAGGATGGCAGCATAACAACAACAGGCACAACACTGCGGCTCCCCAACACACGACTCTCCTGCCCACCGTATCGGCACATTTCAGCAGGAGCTGCGCTTCAATGACAGAAACAAGGTCAGAGGACTGTGACAGTCCCCCGCAGGACCCGGGGGGACGACGTTTTTTCCAGCACAAGAACAACCGAATCACAAGGAGAGCGATGTGTCCAAGCTGGATCAGAGATGGACGGCATGGAAAATGTGAGTCACAGCTTCCATTTTCAGTCTCTTGTGTCGACAGATGGTTCAAAAGTTCGGTTAATCTGATTCAAATCTTCCTCCTCTCAGACGTGTTCCCATTAAATACCATCACCGAGGTGAAATCCTCAGTGTAAACATGGACCACGGAAGGGCACCTGGGAGGGCAGGAAGCTCCCACAACAAGCGGGGGGCACCGACTCCACTTGTTCTTCCCGATGGTCCCGTCGTGACAGGAAATCATGGTAAAAATGAGCCACACCAACTGAGTTGAAACCGTCGTGGAAAAGCAGCGGAAGGTGAAATCCCTCCTGGATCTGCGGGGATAAAAATTCCCGTTTAATCTGAAGAGAGTTTGAGAGATAATATCAAAGCCCGCAATGATTTTAACTGCAAAGCGGAGGTGCAATATCAATTCAAGATGTTCAATATTTAGAGCCGACACGGCCGCTCGCTCTGCAAGCTTTAATATCAAGATTTAATCTTAAAAACCTTCAAACTCAGGAGGACAAATGTCACCAACGGGCCGTCTGATGAGCTGGCCGATAATTGAGTGCATAAAGGATTCAGACTGCAGACGAGGAAGATTTGCAGCCACAGTAGAAACAGCATTTAATCCCTCGCCGACTGGAAATTTAAGGAAGCATCTCTGACTGCTGTTTTACAGGCCGCTGGTATTTTAACACCTCGTGTTTCCCAATGTGCACTTCAGTTTACAGGATGAGGAGAAGGGCGTCTCCCAGACCATCCCAGACTGTCTCAGACCATCCCAGACCATCCCAGACTGTCCCAGACAATCCCAGACAATCTCAGACTGTCTCAGACCATCCCAGACCATCCCAGACCATTCCAGACTGTCTCAGACCATCCCAGACCATCCCAGACTGTCTCAGACCATCCCAGACCATCCAGACTGTCCCAGACAATCCCAGACCATCCCAGACTGTCTCAGACCATCCCAGACCATCCCAGACTGTCCCAGACAATCCCAGACCATCCCAGACTATTCCAGACCATCCCAGACCATTCCAGACTGTCTCAGACCATCCCAGACCATCCCAGACTGTCTCAGACCACCCCAGACCATTCCAGACTGTCCCAGACTGTCCCACACACACACATTACATCGTTAGCATTGTTTACGCTAATCTCTCAGCAAAAAGGTGCTTTGCAGTTCTGAAACGCTCTTCTTGCCTGTCAGAGTTTCAGATTTGGAAGTTTTCTTCCGTCTTGATGAGGAGTGAATCTTCCTCCGCCGTGTTGGCGTCACTGCGTTTCGCCGCATTGTGAGCAACCATTTGAAGCCGCTGAACTCCTCAGGACCCCTCCAGATCAGGATGGATCGGCAGAGAAGGGAAAGAGGCGCAGGGGCCTCAGAAGTGTGTGTGTGTGTGTGTGTGTGTGTGTGTGTGTGTCCGTGTATTATTTTTAACAGGATCGATAAAAGTGTGTTATGTAACGTCGGTACCAAGCCTGGAACACGGCGAAAATAATACATCTTGATTTTTTCATCTTCACAAATCAATTTCAACACACACATGAAATCATTTTAAATCCAACTGCTTATTCAGGGCCATGAAACATGTAGCAGGAGGTGATGATGCCCTGAATCACCTCCTGATAAATATCAGCGCTGCCTTTAGTTTCCAGCACAAATGTAAAGGGGTGGTGGTGGTGGTGGTGTGTGTGTGTGTGTGTGGTGTGTGTGTGTGTGTGTGTGTAGGGGGGTGGAGGTCGTCCATCTTCTTCCAAGCATGTTCCGGCGGATGCTTCGATTTTTCCAGCGATGGGCCACGAGGGACGATGCAGCCGAGATGGACGTCCCGATGCTCCGCGCAGCTCCGACGCGTCGCCGTTTAGCTCAGGTTTATAACAATGTTACAGCAAGGACAGACTCCTTTATGACAGGACAGCCACAAACCTGCTGACAGATAATTAAAAGAGGACTTAAAGGGGAACACGCCTGTTTTTATTGGACCAGGAATCATTCGGAATGTTCGACAACCTTATCAATTGGCTTTTAATTGCACCTGAGAGGATCAATGAAGGGCTGCAGGCTCCAGCGGCGTAATGCTAATGAGGCTGCCGCTCCTGACACACGTCCAGAAGAGCCGTGGGCAGCGTCAGGGAATCGGCCCCAACCCACAAGGTCACACCTGCAGCAGCCCGGCCTCCATTGTTGCGGAATATTGCCTCGTCATCTCCACTCTTGTTCTCCTTCTAATTCTCCCCATATCCAGGGGAAGACGGGGGCAGAGACCACTGCCCAGCGGGGGAGGGGGGGGGGAGGGGGCGAGGCAAAGACACCGCCGCTGGGTTGTGAATCAGAGTGTCACTTCTCTCTTTCACGTGTGGCTCGGCCTCTTCTCTGTCCCACGCGCTGCTGCCAGATGCAGCGTCAAAGCGCCGCCGCCGCCCACGCCATGAGCGCTCGGAGAGCACGGTCTGCAAGGAAAACACCCCCTCGGCACTTCCACACGGATGTGCATTCATCCGCTTGTGCACGGAGGAGGATTTCAGCCTGGTGGCACAGACGCCGTTCACCACTAAAACCCGGGCCCCCCTCTCTCTCTCTCTCTCTCTCTCAATCTCTCTCAATCTCTCTCTCTCTCTCTCTCTCTCTCATGGCAGCAGGATAAAAACGCTCCTGAACGCCACCTAAACACAGATGCTGTGATGGAGGGATATGATGCATCACTGTGGTGATACTCCCGCAGCTTTATGGATCTACGTTATTTTAGCTGAAGACACACACATGCACACACACACGCGCGCAGGGATTTTTTAAAAAGTGTTTCTGTTCGTTTGAGTCAAAATACCAAATTGAAGCAACACTAAAGCAGCAACAAGGTTTCATTTCTATAAATCTGGTGAAAATTGACCCCTAGAACATAAAGGAAGGTATAACTGATGCATCTATCTCTCAAATGTGCTTATCTTCGACCACAACACGGACCGTCCCCCGGTAATCAATAGGAAATGCACATAAATGTATCGATCGCTTACACAGATAGTGACGGCAGCACAGGAGTGTCTCTCAGTGGCCACTGCAAAGGACTGGAGCCTGGCTTCAGACGTCGGTCAGCCTTAGTCAGCAAAAACATGCACAGCAGTGACGGGCGGCTCCAGCACGCCACAGCTTGACGCTGATTTATCAGCATTACTCATCAGATCTGATTCAGCAGAGCAAACGAGGAGAAAAAAACGGAGTCTTTATATCATTTCTGCACATCAAGGCCCTAAAAAAGGCCCTGACTTCTACTGTCTGTCTGTGTGTGTGTGTGTGTGTGTGTGTGTGTGTGTGTGTGTGTGTGTCGGTAAGGCTGAAGAAGGTGGATTAACATGTTTGGACAGGGAGGCTGCTGTTTGAACAGTGTTGCTGGTTGAGTGACGGACTGAAGAACCTTATTGACTCTTAATAAAGCCTCTGGTGGACGGGACAGAGTGTGTGTCTGTCTGAAAGCCGACACGTGTCCACGTCTGGAGGACAGCGGTCCTCTCTGATATTCTGTCTCTCTCGTGCTTACACACAGAATGTTACAGGTTCATCTCCAGGCTGCCGAGCTGCAAATCAAACGGGGGCAAATGAAGGAAATGAGATAAACGATCTGCACATTGATGGTTTCTGGGTACGAGCGAAGCCAAAGCACTTTGTCTTCATTGGCCAACAGCCATGAAAGGTTATCGAGGTTGGACTTTGAGCTGGGGGCCTTTCTGTGTGAACTCTGCATGCTGATTTCTTGATTAACCTTTGCAGACAGAACGCAGAAGCCGCTGCAGGCGCCCCCACCGAAGGGCCCGTGCGTCTCACGAGAGGCGACCTCGTCCACGCCCGCACACGTCATGGTCATAAATCCTCTGTGTTGTGTCCGTCTGCCTTCATCAATCACAGGCGACAGAGGAGGAGTGTGCACGCTGTCGCACATACGGTGACGGATCTCTATCAGTCAATCAGCAGCATCTGGCGAACGCTCCACGGGGGGGGGGGGGGGGGGGGCACAGGAGGGAGGGGGGGGTGAGAGTACAGAAGAGATGCCTGCAATCATCAACCCTTTAACGAGACAGTGCAGATTTACAGAGATTAGCAAAACAAGCGGGAGCCTGATGGTAAAAGGCTAAAATAGTTCTTCCTAGATATGACTATTTGTGACCCGGTTTAACCTCCCAGTAGCCCGGTGCTGTAGCAGGATCCAGAGTGAAGATGGTCCCCACAAGGACATTCATCAGCCAGAGCAGCGAAGGTGGACCAGAGAAATCATTACGAGAATTTAGCACCGTATTCCCGAGCGCGGAGCAGAGGAGGTGCGTAATCAGGGGCAGAATCGATGGCGGCTTAAATCTTCAGAGGAGGGAGAGGTGAGCGTTCCTGGAGGTGCCTGAGCGGGGACGCCTTTCCGCTCATATCCGACATTTTCTGCTTGAGTTTCCTCCCATCGCGGCGGCGTGACGCGGACGCGCTGAGGCTCGGCTGCGGAATACCGACATATTGACTATTAACTGCGGCTGAGCGAGCGGTAAGTCTGCAGATATTTGGCCCCGGCCGATAGTGCTGGGGAACCAGGGAGGGGTCCAAGCTGGAGCCCGAGCGGTGCCAAGCTCGATTCTTTAACCCCGTTTGAGGAGCTCAACTGTGTTTGGCTGCAGCTGGGCCGCCGGCAGCAGGAAGTCCACTCCTGGCACCACAGGCCACAGGACCAGATGGAAGCCGGGTAATTATAGTCCTGTTCGGCGTGTCGGCGACCACCTCCCCTCCCGCTGTTTTCAATTGATTTTAAGACAGTCAGAGACATAAAGCAACCCGACAGAACCGGGCTGTGACTCAGGTTCAGATCGTGAGAAGTTGCCTTGTCTAATAAAGGTTTTTGTTGAGCCGTAAGGCAGATCGGGCCCCCGAGGGCTCGGCCCGTGGAGGCCCTGGCTGGGAGCAGTCTGGATGAAGACTTCCAGCCTCTTTGGAAAGAGGTTGAGTCCCAATCAGGGATGAGGTTCTCCATCGCTCTTTAATCACAGCAGAGCCTCTCACTTCCCGTTCAACCCCGCAGAGGAGCGTCGGCGTGAGGCGTGTCAGGGGCGTGTCCGCCTGTGCGTCCAGCTCCATTTGTTTCCGTTATCGGCACTTTTCCCAAGTGGCGACCGGAGACGGCGCAGGGACACATTTTCTTCAGAGGCCATTAGGCTCAACATAATGAGCACTGATGCATTTTTAACAGAGACCCTTGGCTGGAAACTCCACCCGCCTCCTCCCAAGACCAGTTTAATCCCTTTCTCATTATGATTTAGAGTGCAGCGGGAGTGTGTGTTTGTGTGTGTGTGTGTGGGGTGTTTGTGGGTGTGATTTATTCAGAGGCAGCGTTGCTACACTCGCATTAGTCCAATATTCGCCAAACTCGCTGGGATGATCATTCAGGTTCTTTTGTTGGAGACACAAATCATTATTACACGTTGGGGCGCTTAATGGAGGTGATACAACACAACAACTGCCCCCTGTCACCACAGCCGAGCGTTACCTCAACACACACGTGGGCCTGGACAAGTTCAGGTCGAGAGGCCTGTGCCTTTCAGTCAACAGCGAGGGCTTACAAACCCACACGTCAAGAGGTTGTTGGTTCGATCAATCCTGCAGATATTTATTAATGTCATTCTGACTCGTTTAGGTTTAAACTGACCAGAAGGCCTTCAGGGATCTAAATAGCCACAAAACAAATGTGTAAATGTCGCTTGGATCACTTGAGTAATCGCTTAATTGTCTCGCTAATTGACCAAATTGCCTTAAATGTGCGACCGCGCGCGAGGCTGAATTCTCCATCCGAGCGTCAATAAATCATCTGAGCGTCGGTGTTGATTTATTAGTCTAATTACAATAATCAGATGAGGCCGCTGACGGCAGCATCGGCAGCCAGCACTTCACTTTGTGAGCTCATAAAAACACTCGGGACCCACCTCTCCTCTTAACCCCGATGCAAATGAAGCAGGAAGAGGATGATCCAACAGGAAATGGAGCTCCGACTGGATAAACACCAGCCTTATCAGCGTTTCAGGGCTGGGAAACAAACACAAACAGGCTCATTAACCGATGAAAGTGTCCAGTTGATACCGGTGTCACTCCCACTTACGGGCTTCTATTCCTTCCCAAATCAAATCAATAATGTGTGAGGAATATAACACGCTGTGAAGTTATTTCAGTCTCGCACCAGTAAATCAAACAGTATCTCCACGGCTGACGCGAACCGGAATTAATCCGTCTTTGAACAACTATAAATGATGAAAAGTGCAATTTGTCAAAGGAAATCTCATTTCCAACTGCATATTTGTCTAGTTCAGCCTTTAGGATCCTGCATAAATTCCTGCCTTTGTCCATTTGGGTGCAGCTTTTACATTTGCTGCTTCCTTCTCTTGTTTTTCTAATGAATGCAATGAAGAAAAAACAAGTATATCAAAAGTTCTTCCGGAAGTATTGAGCATCTTTAATATAAATTGAATACATATGATCAAAAATCAAGTTCTTAAGTTTAAAATTTCTTTCACAGCTCTATTTGAAAGACATGTCGGAAAACCAGCAACGTTACAGACCATGGAACATTTTTCTTTGATGTTCCAATATGGATGCTTTGATCTTATCTGAATGTCCTTTAAATCTGCTGAGATAAAATAGGATGAAATTGCAGCTCTCAGTTATAACTTTTGAGGGAGGATGTGGTCTTTACTTTGTACTTTCACTTTCTAAAGTAATGTTCCCAAACTTTTGACGAGCTCAAAGTTCAGTAATAAATGATGCAGACAACAGAGTTTTTCTTCTGCTGAGTGAGCTCGATTAACTAACATATTTAGTGGTTTACGCAGAATTAATGTGCCATTATTGTGATTCATCACCTCATCCCAAAAGATGCTTTTACAAAGGGCCCGACAGGAATGAGGGATGAGTGTGTGTGTGTGTGTGTGTGTGTGTGTGTGTGTGTGTGTGATCAATCACGTGCTTCAAACGTGGATGAAGCACATATTTCTTCTGCCTTTTCTTTCACACAGCTCACAGCAGGACGTGTGGACACCTCCCGTCATCACTCCCGAGGAGGAAATCAAAGCAATCAAGGCTGAAATCAGCCGTTAATTTAGTTTCCAGCAGCTGAAGATGAGCGGCTTGAAGGGAGTTTACAAATATTTGTCCCTCTGGAGTTCCTAGATGGACATTTTCAGGGACAAAGCAGTCAAAGACGCGCTAAAGAGCCCCCTGACCCCCCCCCCCCCCCCCCACTCTGCCAGTCTCTGACAGCTATGACATGCCAATCAGCTGACAGCCTAGCAGCATGCTAACAGTGTATGCAGATGTGTTCTGAGTGACAGGCTGGAGGGGTGTGTGTGTGTGTGTGTGTGAGAGAGAGAGAGTGAGAACGAGAGAGAGTCGTCACCACGGTGACGGCAGGATGACAGGCAGAGCGAGAGGATGAGCTCGCTGACGCAGATAGAAAACACGATTCTTATCTTTTTCCTCGTTGGTGTTGGAGGGTGTTTTTCCCACAAACTTCCTGTCGTCCGGACCAACATCCGGATGCAGATTTAATACGTTTCTGTGGAGCGTGACGCTTTTAATGCAAAGGCTCAACGCTGGGAAAAAAACCCCAGTGCGGGTTGCCAGATTGAGTCGAACGTTTATTACATAATTTCAGAGGTTTCCGCCTTCTGACTTGAAATGTCAGAGGAGCCTCGTGGTTAATGCGTAGAAGCATAAAGCAGCAGCTTTACTTATTTATTCTGCTCATTTTCTCCTTTCAACTGCAACACTTCAAGGTAAAGACGCGTTTATGGACGCATTAATGCAGCCGTTTCTCCCGGGAGCGAAGTTTTCTGCATAAACAGGAGCAGCTCCCGCCGCCGTCGCACCGCTGATTTCTTCATAAACGGGGGACTTCGATATTCGGGGATGGACGACTTGAATGAGAAACTTTTGCTTGTAAATAAGCATTAGCGTCTGTGGCTTTGCTTTGACGCTAAGCTAACGTCCTCGCTGCTCAGAATGTCCCACATTAAAACTCGGAACGACAGATCTCAGCTGTCCGGGATCAGCCGCTGTGGGGAAAATCCCATCCAATCCATAAAACAGCGCTCGCTCCGATTAATCCAAACCAGAACTGACGCGCTCGCCACATCCCCCCTCCTGTGTCTCTATTTTTACAATTACGATGCCACCTGAAGTAGCCGTTCGGCAGCCGACCCCAATTTCTGGCTCCATTAGCCCCTCGGCCCCTGGCGCCTCTGGCCCCGTCTGCAGAGTGGGTGAACCCTTGGGGCCCGACTGCATCAATAAGCGGCTGACGGGCCTTGGAGGAGCCTCGTTCCCAGACAGTCGTGTCAAGATAAAAGACAAATGAAGAATAATTGACTCGCAGCTCTCGACCGAAGGGATTAGTATGAGATCTCTTCCTGCTTCTCTCCTTCAATCTCCGTCCGTCTCGCTCTCTCCTCATCTGTCTTCCTGCCTGCCTCCCTCCCTCGCCGGCGGTGCCGCGAACCCCCCGGAACCGTCCATTAATACCGGCCGAAGAGGGGAAAAAAAACAAAAAAACTTTATTGCAGACATCCGTAAACGTCGTCGGGAAAAGTGCCAGGACGGACGGGAACAGAGCGACCCCGTTTAACGGAGTTTGCCCAGGGTGCAGCCGAGGCCCCGCTGATACTGGATCAGCTCCGAGCTCCTCACACACACACGCACACACACGCACGCACACACACACACACACATATATCCTAAAGTTTCTTCTGTGTGCCCCTTTGTTATGCCAGCCACGCTGCCGTTTTTGTCTGGCTGGAATTCCGCGCATGATTTTCGAGGGTTATTGAAACCGTTCCTCGGCTAAATGAGGTGTCTGTTATTTGTGGAATGTTGGACGCCACGCGAGACAAATGTCCAGGCAGGGAGGAGAGGAAGAACACACTGATGAGCCGTTTGCAATTCTGCGCTCAGCACGGTCGTCGTTCCTGCTTTGAGATGAGGACGCGTCTTCAGCCTTTGGAATGGCGAGTGCTGGGAGACGGAGCCATCGGGAGGCTGCTTCTGTCCCAGTTTTGGTGGCGGTTGGCAGCATTTCTGCTGACCCGAGCAAAAATTGGGCTGAGACGTGATATCAGTCTTATCGCCTCGTTCCCAGAGAGGGAACTATTTCCTGATGGTTAGTAGACTTTGTTTGTGCAAACAGGTGTTCCAGGGCATCCTGATTCGTCACAAGATGGGGAACAAACCAGGAATTCCGGATTAAAGCGAGCTACATGCAGCAGGACGGCGTTGGGCCGGGGTATTTCCTGACCCACTCCTCCCTTGTGGATGCAGCACTTCATTTCCATCCTCCTCTGCGCTGCTCCGAGAATCAATCCATTTAGCCGCAAATCCTAGCGCCCCACCCCCCCCCCCCCCCCCCCCCCCCCGAACCACAGCAGCATCCAGACTGGCTGCCAGTTGCCTCTGGTTGCTCAGCAGCCTCCCGTGATCTCACCCTCTCCCACTACTCCGAACCCGGAGCGCTGAGTCGCCTCCCTGGGGCCCCTGCAGTCCATTTGGAGAGGCGAGCAGAGTGGCGCGGTGATCTGCCTGGGGGGGGCTGTGGGGCGAAGCAGGTCTATGTGAGGGGTGTGGATGCGTGGGTGGACCCACTGCTGCGAGCCGGGCTGGTTCTGGGAGTCCTGAAGCACAGATCGGATTCTTCTAAAGGTTTGCAGAGGCAAATAAAGCAGGCCCACTTAAAACTCCTGCGGAGGGATCTGTTTAAAGTGCCACCGGGACGCGGCGCCGCGTCCTACGGCTGCTGTAGGTACTCCTGGATACGGGCGGATCTCATTATTTCTGCCCCCCGCTGCCGCTCAGGACATCATTACGGCATGAAAGCATCAATATTCCCGGCGCCTGACCTCCGAAGCCACAAAAGGAAACCTCGCGGTTGATTTTCTATGCGTTTTTCCGACTTTGATTTGAAACGGCAGCCGTAGCGTCCAGATCAGAGGCGTCCGGAGCAAATCCCGACACGTGCGCCTCGTTAGCCGCCTTTATTAACGGCCATATTGTTTGATGTCAGCGGCACCTTGATTCCCTGATTCGCATTCGGCTCACGGTGCGAGGGGCCTGAACTCCGCTCGCGGAGCTGTAATTTGTGTAATAAAGGAGCCATCCCGTCATTTTAAGATAGCGGCTGATGGATCAACCTCAGCCTCCGCAGCTCCGGTGCCCAGAACCAGCCCATTTAACATCCGTCCCGTAGCGGCGTGTGCCAGCAACTTCCTGCTTCCTGGAGACTTGGTTCCCTCTGGGTAAATGTGACCAATCAGCAGCCAGATTAGAAACCCAGGTTCCATTTGCAGCCCCACATCTAGGGGGCGCTCTGAACACTGGACTATAAGAGGTTTAGGGGGCTAAAATAGAGCTGTCTGAGAGAGGAAGGACCAAAATGTTGATGACACAGAGGAGGAGGCGGCGGCGGGACAGGAGCGGAGAATGTGACAGTGACTAGAACTCCCGATGACACCGTGATTTTCCCTCCTTATATCAAAGATGCATTGCTTAATTTAAATGCTAATTTCATCCCCGTTACTCCGCAACATGAGCCGCGCTCGACGGTTTTCAGTCAACTATTTATACTAATGAGATGCTCATCCGGCGAGGGTCAGTCCTGGAATAACCCAGTGCCGCTCCGCGCCTTCGCTCCCAGCCGCATCATTTCCCGCGGCTCAGCCTCCTCCCGGCTCACTTCCTCCCCTTCAAACGAGGCGTTTCGGCAGAGCCGGATCTATTTCATTTCTGCTCAAAGTGGAAATTCCCAATGCTTTGAAATATAAAAGCTAAAACTGTGGAAGCCTGGAAAGCAGCACCCGAGTCACAGCTCCAGAGGTTTTATTGCTGCGCTACTTGAGGGTGTGTGCCGCTGTGCGCCGCCGTCCTGAATCATTCCAAACGCATGAATACTTTATAAAGGCAATAACGGATGCTTTTATGGAGCCCCCCCTCCCCGTTACAGTCCTTATAATTATTACGACAATTTTCTGCTGTATTGTAGCTGCAGGCTGTGACGGGTCATGATGAGGGGAGGAAGAGGAAGAACGCTGGGAATTTATCCAAACATTCCTGATGTCAGTCATCAAAGGGAGACAGAGACGGAGTTTTAGGTGGATGATGTCGTTCATAAACACGTCGCAGTCGAGTTTTTGTGTCATGGTCATAATGTGAGGATTATATTCCGAGATAATGTCCCTCTGCGCATCGCGTACGTGACACTTACCGACAGCATCAAGGGCATTCTGGGTAATTTATTCATCTTTTCTCCGATCGGTGAATCAGGACGCCGTAACGAGTGCACGCCGCCGCAGGTGTGAAGAAAAGGGCTGAAGTGAGAGGATCCGTCCGTGACCTTTGTTTTGTTTGAAGCATCTGCGTGGAGAAAAGAGGATTTATTGGTAGAAAATGATCGGCACCGACACAAGGCGGCGAAGCTTGGAGCCGCTAACTGAGAGACGATGGCATCAGCGTGGCGGCTGTGGGGGGCTGTTGTGGCATTTAGCATCAAGCTAACAGGAGGAAACCTGCACTCTGGTTCTGCTAACAGCAGGTGTTGGGACGCCTTCATTTGTGATAAAAAAAGAAGAAAACCCCCACTTTTTGGTTTTAATGGAAACTTCGGACTAATCAAACTTAAGCCACTAGCGTGTCCTCTGGTGCCAAACAGCCGGAATCTGGAAATTCCGAGTGAATTAACGAGTCAGACACTGATCCTACGGAGTGCTCTGTTCTCTGGAAGGGGGTTACGAGGAGCTTGAGCTCCATATGCTGCGTATCATCACCTTAAGCAGAAGCATATGTGTGGCGGTGCAGTTCTCACGTGTTTGCTAGCATGTCTACACGCTGTATATGGCTCTTAGATGTTTTGCTGTGGATGTAATTCCGAGTCAGAGCTGCAGAGCAGGTGGTGCTTTAATGACCCGCATGTTTACCTCTTTCGGAGCATTTTGGAATTCTCTCCAAGCTCTAGCGCGGCTAACTAGATGAGCGGGCAAACTTTGCCAGCCTGTGGATTTAATCTACATGCAGATCTCTTTAATGTCTGTGCAGCATGCTAATGAATCACCCAGAGCTCATCGCTCACGCCCAAGGTGACACCACCTGGCTCAGGTGAGGCCCTCTGTCGCCCTTTCCAGCGTTCCGAGAAGGCGCCACGCCGAGAGGCGCTTGTCACACTCCACTGGCAGCTCAAATGATCGACCTGGGCGGGAAATCTTTACGGAGCTCATGCATGGATGGAGAGGGGGAGACGTCGGCACATCAAAGCGTCAGAGACGCGGCTCGGCCATGCATGCTAACGCGGCGGCCAAGGTCGCGGGGAGTTGCTAAGTGACAGCTCAATTCCGAGGTGGAGAAGATGAGCGTGGCGGTTTTATGTGGCGCTGCCATCAAAACACTTCAGCCACAATTATTGTTATTTACACACTGTAATGATTTAAAATACGACATTGCGACAAAACGAGAACAAAAGCGATTATACCTGTTAATTAGATCACCGACTGGTCTCCATTTTCTGAAGGCGTGCCGGTAAATCAGGGGCTGACAACTATTTGGGCTCTTTGCTTTACTGGTCTGAAACAGCCCAAATTGATTTTCCACCGTCTAATCAAGACTGGTCGCTGTAACTGATAATCTGCCCACGTGTGTTTACGATTAGCATTTTGAATGTTTTCTTCTACCCATCAGCTTTTATCACTCACCAAAAATGAGGCGATTGTGAGGAGCCCACATCCTGCCGGGCCCAGAAGAGCCGATGTATTTATTACTTTTCAGATAGGGAGATGCATATCGCGCATGCTAATAACCCGTGTTGCACCGTTAGCGTGTCACACGTTTATTCCAGCGAGGTGACAACAAAGGGCTCCGCGGCCGTGCCTTAATTGCTTTGCAGGCTCCGCCTCCATGACGCCGGCTCAGCCCGTCAGCGTCGGTTTGTCCGTAACCACAATCCTCCCAACACGCGCGCCCGTAAATTAACATTCCCGTCATTTCCCACCCTCCCTCCTCGACTTAAATTCATCTCCCGAGCCCTCCATCCTTGAACGCGGAGCTCCCGGAGTTGAGTGCGAGTTACGCCACCAATCTTTGTTGGCGGTGCGCTAAGGGTTTATTTCATATCATGCTTCATAAAGCAGCACTAAACCTGGGAGGGCGAGCAGTCAGGAGGAAAACACATTGTGGGCCGCGGAGATCCTCCAACATGGCCACACCTCCAACTCCCCAGCTTCACGCCAAGCGTTAAATCAAAGACGCGGGGGCCGGCGGTACGCCGGGCCCCAGATTAGTGCAGGGAAAATGATTCCATGTTAATTGGAAAAAGAAACCCGACTACACCTTCGGAGCGCAGACCTATTACGCAGCCAGAGAGGAGAAATTGAAAATGTTATGAATACAAATGACGGCAAAGTTCTGAAGCGAGCGGGCCCAACTTCTGATGGATGGGAGTGTTGGGAATGCTTCTGGGACGGAACGGCACCTGGCGCTCCGGCCCAGGGTGCAAATCAACCCTACTGGCTGTTTTCCCAGTAGGTCGACGCATTCGGGGCCGGCTGACATTCCAGCCGCTCTGATCCCGGATGAGTGATGGCTGCGACTTCCTGCCGCGGAGCAGGAACTGACTTTTCCTGAGTAACGGCGCACAAATCAGAAAATGCGGGACCATTAGCGGCTGATGACATAATGTAATCGTGCATCTGCCTCCTGTTATTGAGGGGGGGGGCGTGCCTGCCTTCAAACCCCTGAACTGCAGCCAAGGCTTTTCCAAGCGGAACATGGGGAATATTCAATATTCCGCAGCAAACGGGGCCTCACGGATCTGTGCGTGAGGAACTGGGCGGATGGCCCGTGTGGATCACACCGACCCGGCCCGAAACACACCAGATGGTTGTTGGTCCCGGCGGCCTGACGTCACCGGTCCTGAGCTCACGCTTGTGTGTCCGCCTCAGAGGTCGCTGGTCAGCATGAACGTTTGAAGAAAACACCCAGTCCGACCAGTCACTGGATCCTCATCAGTTCCAGTTCAGCCACCTGAAGATCAAAGCTGCAGCATCAGAGGCTCCTCAGGCTCCACTTTGGAGCGGGTTCTGCTGGAGGTCAGACAGAAGAGTGGGAGAATCTGATGGGTCACATGGTCCCCTGATGGTTCCATGATGGTTCCATGATGGTCCTCTGATGGTCCCCTGATGGTCCTCTGATGGTCCCCTGATGGTTCCATGATGGTTCCATGATGGTCCTCTGATGGTCCCCTGATGGTCCTCTGATGGTTCCATGATGGTCCTCTGATGGTCCCCTGATGGTCCTCTGATGGTTCCATGATGGTCCTCTGATGGTCCCCTGATGGTTCCCTGATGGTTCCCTGATGGTCCTCTGATGGTTCCATGATGGTCCCCTGATGGTCCTCTGATGGTCCCCTGATGGTTCCCTGATGGTTCCATGGTGGCTTCTTGGCTCATCTTCAGCTGACTGGAACAGAACCTCTCTGTTTCCCGGCCTGCCTCGTGTTCTCGACTCTTGTTTTACAGCTGCTTACGTTTAGCGCCGTCTTTGTTGTCTTTTCCCTTTGTTAATCCAAATTCCAACAACGTTTCTGTAGTTTGTCATCGCGCTGTTTCGATCACCTTCAGCTGCTCTCACGTTTGTCTGTTTCCTCTTGGTTGCACATCTGTCACTCATCCTCGGAAACGCACGATAAAGAACGTTGGTGGGAATCATTAAAGAAATAAATCAGGTAATGAGACGCTAAAGCTAACGAGGAACCAGGAAGTCACGGCCGTCCACCGTTAACTCTGAAATAAAACACGCTGGAGCTGATAAAAGTGGAAAAGAAGTCGTTTTTCCTAAAGAACATCTGGGACAGAATGTGATCATCCCAGTAAATGAGATCTGAGCAGAACCTCTTTTACACTGAGGTGGTGAGAAATTGTGGGGTAATCAGAGGTGTTCCAGCAGAGTGCTGCCCCGGTGCATGCTGGGAAATGCTCCGCCTCCCTAAACAGAACCTCCAGAAATGTTGTCATATTTGTGTTTAACTGGGATTTTGTGCGGGGGAAAAAAGGGTTTCTGGGTAAATTGCAAATGAGCCGCGTTGCTTCTCCCCCCCGCCTAGAAAAAAAAAAACACCCAACAGCAGATTTAATCATCTCATGATGGCACCTTCGCGGCAGTTCCGCCGGCTGGCGAGGGGCGAGGAGCTGGGAGAACATTGGGAGGAAATGGGAGCGCGTGCAGAGGTGGAGGCCTGGCTGAAAGGTTGGGCTTGTACAGTTAATTCAGGCTGACAGGGTGGGAGATAAAAATGGGTTTCTGCCTCTGCAGCCAAGCAGAAGGCCAAGCCTGTCCAATCTGTGTGATGGGGGGGGTGGGGGGTGGGGGGGACGGGGGAGGGAGGGGGGAGCTTCTTCATTGAAGGTGAAAAGTTGCGATGTTTTCCGAGTGGACGGCCTCAAGGGCAGCTGGCGGGAGATTAGAGGATGTTATTAGAAGGCGATGGGCTGTACCCCCCCCCCCCCCACACACACACACACACACCTCCCGTTTATCTGTCCTACCGCTTGCTAATGCTACCACTGACTTCACTAAAGGCTCCCACAACCAAGAGTGACTCTGTTCATGCCCATGTTCCTCAGCACTAGCGCGGCTAGGCTAGTTAGCCGGGCTCGGAATAAAAGATGAATCGGCTGCGTTTGTCTCCCTCCTCATTTAAATATGCAGATGAATTCCATATTAAATGCTCCGACAGGTGTTCGGATGCTAATTCAGCTGGCGCGAGCTTATAAATAGGCAACGCGTTCCTCCTCGTCGACTCGCTGCACAGTCTGAGATTTCTGACGTTTCAACGGAGTAAATCCGGAGGGATGATGGATCGCTGCCCCGGAATCCAAACTTCACAGGCTTGTTTATCACGGAGACGCTAATAAAAGGTCAGAATTTCCAACGTTGCGGAGCTCCGGATCTCTGTTTGATGGGGCCTGATGGATGAGCCCGACACCTGCTCTCGGGGGATCGATGCCGAGACTTGAATGTCACACAGTTGTTGCATCACCAGCAAGAATAAACCCAAATTCCACCCTTTTAGATCCACCAACGCCCACGAGGAGCCGAGAGTCGAGGCTCCAGAAGGTGCAGACGACGACGCCTCCTCGGCGGCGTCTCAGGCGCTGACACCCGTGCACGCGGGGTCGGGGGCGCATCTGGCGGCGCCCGGATCTATCTGAGCAATCAGATGGAGCTGGCGAAGCATCACACGCCAGCCTCGGCGCCCAGCGGGGGCCTGGAGGAAGGCAGGGGGGGCGGGGCGGCGTGTGCAGATGGCTGATAACCCACCGTGTGGCGGGCTGAACCGCCACTACCGACTCTGGATCTGAGATTATCTCCACACACACACACACATCACAACAATCGCCTGCATTTCAGTTAGCAGAGGTTTAGCTAGCGTGTGGCTTTATGTTTTTAAAAAAGAGCCGTTCCTCACAAAGGAAATTTCATCCTTGGAGCTCCACGTAGAGCCGACGCAGGCGGGAGAGTTGGTATAAAAGCCTCGCTCTTTTGTTCTGAAGCTCTTTTAATTGAAACCGAGTTTCTTTAATTTACTGCAGCGAGAGAAACACAACAGATTAGTGAGTCAGTTTATTGTTGTGTTGTTGATATGAACGTATGAATGGCTGCAGCGGTGTGTGTGTGTGTGTGTGTGTGTGTGTGCGTGCGTGTGTGTGTGTGTGTGCGTGTGCGTGCGTGCGTGCGTGCGTGTGTGTGTGTGTGCGTGTGCGTGCGTGCGTGCGTGTGTGTGTGTTGTTTAAACTCTACATTCCCACCAACATAATCACATTCTAGAAGCTTCATCCACCAACGTGCTGTCGTTCACCTCCGGCTTCATTAACATTAACGTCGTTTCCATCTTTGACTGATTTCCTCAGAACTCCGAAACAACATCCAGGACCAGCAACTCCGTCTACACGACCCAGAGGCAGCAGGAGGAACGGGGCACACAGGTGTGTCAGCTTGGAGCAGGTCAGGTGACCACACAGGTGAGGGAATCATCAGCAAGTCCTGGTGTGAGATACTTTCAGAGCTCCAGTTTGTGGCAGAAATGAGCCAGAACCACCTGTGTAGATCAACAGAGGTGGGACACGGTCGTTAGGGGCTTTTAGCAGGGAGAAACCCTGAGCGGAACCAGTGACCCACAAAGCAGCAGAGGACAGACAGGACACAAAGACTTAAATAGATGGAGGAGGCAGAACGAGACACAGGTGGGACAGATGGAGGCGGGGACACAGGTGAGTCCTGGGGGAGGTTTTATTCAATTATTTAACTCTTTTGGCCGTTTCTCCCTAAAAAAAACGGTCCACAAAAATCTCCTGGACGGATTCAACAATAAAATGTAAATTAAAAACGCCTCTTCCTCTGGATCTGCTCCACAACAGCGTGATAAAACGGGAAATTATTGTTCAGTGAGACGTGGCGTGGGGGGGGTCAGCCTGTGTCCAGTAAAGGTTTTATTTGCTGGCCCGTGATGCGTCTGTGTACAGAAGGCTTCGGCTAGTGCAATATTTGGAAGTCGTAAAGATTTACGGCGGCGTCTCTTCACCCTCCTGCTGGCGGCAGCTGAGCGGCGGCGTAGAGGTGTAACACAGCAGGAAGTGGGTGGGAAGGCTCGGCGAGGCCGTTTTAGACTCAGCCCAAAGTCGTTATCAGCCACTTTCTGCGTTTTCAGCCGCCGCCAGTCGGAAGATTACTCCCTAGTCCCGATGATTTGGAGAAGTCGCGGCGTTCCCATCAGCGGCGGGCCTCCGGATCAATACGTCGATATTCCCGCCGTTTTCTACACACCCCCCCCCCCCCCCCCCCCCCCGCAACAGCACCATTCCTCCTGCTTCAGCCGGGATTTGACTCCATTCGGCAGCGCTAATGTATCAGGTTAGTCAGCTGCTAACGCGGATCAGAAGGTTCGGAATCATAATTGAGTCATTTTTTTTGGGGGGGGGGGGCTCTTCTCACTCCTGAGAAATAACAGAACCGTGCTGTCGGATCACAGCAGCGGAACGGCGCCGGATCCCTCCTGTTGCCTCGCGACGAATCCCTAAAGTGTTTATCGCACGTTAAGAGGCAAACCCGTGAGGCTGGGAATGTCTTGACGAGGCACTTCCTGCCTCCGCATCAGCTGCAACAAGAACCTGCTGACGGGGCGAAAGCGCCCCCCCCCGTATCTGATCAGAACCTCGTTCGGGTCCCTGCCAGCTGCTGCGACGTGCCACTTCCTACTATTGAACCTGGCAGTCAAATCCGGACGGCCGCTTTGTTCGCAGCACTTCCGTTGGCTTTTCCTGACACTCAGGCGAGCGCCGACGTTCCCGCCTTTGTGCTGATGTTCCCACAAGGAGACGATCAATTAGCCCAACGCCGCTCTGTCAGAGCGAGAGCAAAGAGGCTCGAAAGGAAGAGTGGAAA
The DNA here is from genome assembly GCF_003711565.1 of Takifugu flavidus. NCBI lineage: Eukaryota > Metazoa > Chordata > Actinopteri > Tetraodontiformes > Tetraodontidae > Takifugu > Takifugu flavidus. The sequence continues at coordinate 11,924,743 of NC_079538.1, forward strand.
CAGGGAGGAGGAGTAGCGGGGAGAGAAAAGCTTCCTGGGGTTTCCAGACCATCGAGATTCCAGCTCCGCTGATGGAATTTGGGATTTGTGAAATCCCTTTATTGCCATCGTGGAACCGCTGTATTATTACAGCTTTTTCCTGTAAGCCGCATTCTCCACAGAGGTGAACAACGCGCTCCGAGCCAGGATGAGGGACTCTACATCCTCGCCCCCATTCACGCCATATTTGCTTTAGCAGACGGCTCAAACAAAAACGCGTAATCCTGCCGAGCTCGGATTCCTGTTTGTCCTCATAAAATCCCGTTTTCAGGCAGGAAAGTTGAAAACGAGCCGAGTGTTTGGTTGGTTCGGAACAATTAAAATGGCTGTGATATTAATAACGGAGGGAACGCTCCCGTGCGAGGCCGACGCAGGGTGGGGGGCGGGGCTACAGCCGATCTACCAATCAAAGGTGTCCAATGACATCAAAGCTGCTTTAGAAAATGTAGCAACACACTCGATCCTGAGGTTCTTCTGCCACTGTTCTACTTCTTATTTTGATACTTTCAACTCTTTATTAGAGGAAAACTTGAGAATCACACGCGTTTTCCAGGAATTCAAACTTTTTTGCTGTTGTAAAAGAAGCATGTTTTTTCATTTAAAGTGTGTTTTAATTGGGCAACAATGTTTTTGCTCTCTTAACGCGGAATTTTAACAGATCATTTTAAGAACGTGTTCAGGAGTTCCTGTTAAAAACTGGGCCCAGTTATCCGCGCTGTTCTGTGTGCGATGCTTCATCCATTAGTAATAACGCTAAACATCTGTACCATATTTACAGCCCAATCAAACGGAATGGCTAATCCGCCCACTGTTGCATCACGTCCGCGGCTTCAAAAGCTGGTTGAGGCTAATTATTTGTAATTAGGAGAGTTTTTGTTGTTGAGGGCGTAAACAAAGAAATTGTACAAATTCAGCAAACAGTGAGGCCTGCGGGCCGACTCTGCTGGGATTATTGATGCAAGAGCGTTAGCCACGCACGTCAAATTAGCCCTTTTCCAACTCCTAAGTGATGTTTGATGTTGGGTAGCCTCGCCTCCCCTTTGACCCAGCAGCCTAATTAATACGGTAGAAATGTGTGATTTCATCAGGGTTGATCGGAGAGCTCCAGTCGCAGCTTTATTAGCATCTCATCTGCTGGAAACGATCTGGAGGATAGCAGAGAGGAGGGCCTCCCACCCACAATAACATGGTCAAACATTCAAGAGATGCTTGTGAGCTAACAAGGCTCGTCTGCATCAAATTCTGCTGTTTTTTTTCTTCTTCTAATGCAGCTTTTTTTTAAATTAGGCTGCTAACGTTTCCTAAAGTGAAACCGTGCGCAGCCCTTCGTGATGAACTCATCCACAGGCTGCTTTTAGCTTCAGCTACACAGAATTTTGGAAAGAAAATAAGTTAAACAAAAAGTTAGCAAAGTGCAAAACAGGGTGAATGGTAGGCTAATGCTAGCGTTAGCGTTCCTATCCACGCCCTCGCTCAGTACGGATCTCTCTTGACATCTCTGACACCATCAAAGTCGGTCACCAGTCAGGTGATCGTCTCCCAGGATGTGTCCGGAAGCGGCACTGCAGGCTAACGTTAGCTACAGCAACACTGTCGTCTTTGAAGCGCGGCTCCTCTTTTCTCTGTGCCAGAGGCGCGCTGGAAGGCAGCGGCCAGAAAGGAACAAGCCTCAAAGGAAGAAACAACGGAATTCCGACGTTAGCTAATTGTGTTTCGGATCTCAGAAAGAGAAAACGTAGAAATTGTTTTGATCCGTCGTTTCTGCGTCGCCACCTTTAATCTAGTGGAGTGGAAATGGAAAAGGGTCAAATATTTCAGTCTTGGGAATAAAACAAGGAAAGGGGTTATTTTCCCAGTAAAGACATTCCGATATTTTGCTGCCACAGCGACTTGTTACCAGGGAGCAACATGGCTGGAGCAATTTGCCGCGTTCACCGGTCAGTCTGTTCTTCAAAGGATGCTTTAGTCTCGCTGCCGTCGCTCCAGTGCCAGATTACAGCCTGTCGGGCCGCCTGCCGCCACGGCCAGATAGCAGGAATATCGATACGGCCATTTATGTTGCCGGCTATATTTTCCGAATGGGAACGCTGTCGGGAACAGCCTGGAACGGCCAGGCTGTTCCTGGCGAGGGCCGAGACAAATGCGGCGTAGCGCCGCGATCCGTCGACGACTCACGTCGTTTCATCCAGGATTATTAATTATTGTGATCTGGCTGCACCAAAGAGGAGCTGGGATACGGGAAAGGGGGGGGAGGGGGCAGAGGGGATGGAGGTCCCCCCGTCTGCCAGCACGTTTCATCCCATTGTCTCTCTTTTTTCCCTCCTTCTTTGGTGCCAGCCACAGCCGGACGCCCAGATGAAGCTCCAGGGCGGCGAGTTTGGAGGAGGCGAGAGGCTAAAGTGCTCGCCGGCCGGCCAAGGTTCCGATTTCTGGGATTTGCCGGTGAGTTGTGTTCCCGGTTTAATGTTGTCCGAGCAAACACGGCGATTATTTCCACCCTCGATGCAGTCGGCGACGCCCGGGAAGCAGCAAAATGGTAAACCCCCCCCCCCCCCAAAAACCAGGGTGAGCTGGCCACAACGTCTGTTACTCCCCATCCCAACGTTCCAACGACGACCAGTGTAGCAGGATCCTGGTTTAACTGGTCCAGTCCGGTTCATCCGGAGGGCAGGAATAAAAGTGGACATGGAGGTCCAGGCAACAGCACAGTCAAGCCATTGTCAGTCTGTTACATTTAACATTTTAAACCTGCAAGTAAAGTGTGTGTGTGTGTGTATGTGTGTGTGAGTGTGTATATGTGTGTGTGTGTGTGTATGTGTGTGTATATGTGTGTGTGTGTGTATATATGTGTGTGTGTATGTATATATATCTGTGTGTGTGTATGTATGTGTGTGTGTATGTGTGTTTGTATGTATGTGTGTGTATATATGTGTATATATGTGTGTGTGTGTGTGTGTGTGTGTGTATATATGTGTATATGTGTGTGTGTGTGTATATCTGTGTGTGTATGAGCCCACCCGTCTCCTCGCCGCTGGGCTCCGATGCGGCTCTCCTAAAAAATGCTAATATCTGCATGAGAGATTCAGACATGTTGGCTGTGCTGTTGATGAATTCAATTAGTTTCCCATTTCTAATGCATAAATACCCCCCCCATCCCCCCCCCAGACGTGCTGGACGTCCTCCTGTCTCAGCGTCCTCCATGTTTATTTCCTCCGGGTCCTTCTGCAAGCTAATAGAGGTTGTCATGATAAATGTGCGCGCTGGCGTCCGTGTTATTAAAGTGAATATTACTTGTACGCGTGCTCACTTCATCATCACCTCACACCATTAATCCTCAGCTCACCGCCGACGTTCTTCTTAACTCTTCCATTATTGATGGAGTTTTACATTAATTACTGTGTAAATTATTCTATAAGCCGGTCTTGATGAAGCACAAACGCATCCCTGTAAATAAAGAGTCGACACCGAGCTGGGCCTCATATTAGGATTTATTTTCTTCATTTTGTGTGTTAAGATGATACAAATTGTTGCTAAAGCTAAGCTAGCTTTGGAAATAAAGGCGCAAACAAACTACATCCAAACCCAGAGAAGAAATCTGCAGATCAGAGAAATGCAATTAAATGACTTGTTTTTTCACCTTAGTCATGCTAACGGTAAAAGCTTATGCTAACTTGGTAAACATTTTTTGCCAGTAAATCACAGAATTCTGATGTTTAGCTAACATTAAGTCCAAAAACCTCAGTTTTTCAAGTGTTTGTTGGCAGAACACACAAATGAGCAAGTGGCTTTGTCACACTGACAGAAGTTTCCTGTTGTTTCCTAGCAACAACCGAAAAATGTCTCCGAGGAAATTTGGTAAAACCGAGCTCCTCTTCTCATTTATTCTGGAAATGGATGTTGCGAGTGGCAGTTTTTGTGCGAGGTTGTTATGAAGGATCGTGAGTGCAGGTTTTTCCACGAACGCGAGGAAGTCAGTAGTTGACGGCGTCGCAGCTGCCGCCGTGGCCTTTAATCAGCGCCGCGCACGTATTTCACCGTTACACCCTACAGGAGGAGATGTGAGGCGGTGGCGCGTGGACGAGGTAATATCTCATCTCATCTCATAAAACCCGACCTTGATGTTCCGTGATTAAGATGCTATCGGAGCAGTTCTGAGGCCGCGGACGCAGCCGTAAAGGTCAGCGTGGGATTTGCTTCACGCCCTGAGTGATGGCGTGCAAAGATGGCGGTCACGAGAAGTCACCCGCGGTGACGGTAGCGCGTCTCTGCCTCTGATGGTGGAGGTTCAACAGAAGCTGCTTCCTCGCTGCGCCATCAGCACGGGCGAGCTAGCGTCCCAGCTAGCTAGACTGTGGAAGGAAGATGAGAAAAGTCCTTTGGTTGGCCTTCGCTCCGGCTTCGCCGCGGCCTCCGCTCACGTCGTTCATCACTCACTTCTCGCCAAACAAACGGCGAAGCATGTTTGACGCTGGCGTCGCCTTCGTGCTTTCCGCCGGCTGGATCCAAACAGCGAATCTGCTGAAAAAATAAACCTCATCTCCTGCACGTTCGCGCTCGGCCTGATTGGACTTTAATGAGGACGTGAAAATAGTTCTTGGGGTTCGCATCAAAATTGGCGCGATGGCGGCTGCTTGGCGTGCGATGTTCACGCCTCTCGGTGTCTCGATGAAGAGAGCGATTGTTCGGAGGAAATGGCCCATTTCAATCGGGCGCAGCTGTAGATGCGTAGCAGATGTGCCGCTGCATTTTTTTTTCCCATTCCGCGCTCACCTCGTCCTCTCTTGCTAACCTTCCGCTAGCGGGCTCTGGCAGCCGTTTTATTAGCAACACCTGTGTCATGTTGATAACATGGTTCCATTTTGTGCTAGCGGAGGAGGAACGGGACATTTCCCTCCACCTGTTCCCTGAAACAATTGTGGTTTCCTCGCCGCCTCCGACGCTAACACCAAGAAAGCGGAGCGAAAAGTAGCATCATCCGGCTCGTTCAGAGGCGGTTGGATGGCCACCACGTGGCCTCCTCTGATTAGAAAAGGGCCTCCAACGGTTCCTAAATGACACCTCCTGCCCCGACTGACTCTGAATCAGCCCCTGAGCCGTTTAGCAGCTCAACCTTCCGCTAATTAGCAGAAAAGTCACAAACTCACACATGCAGAAACACCAACCTCCAATCAGGGGCTAATTTATTAAAGATAAATGCAGTTGATCCAAACTCTGACAGGATGATTAATGCGAGGAAGAAGGCCAGTCTGCGTTCTGCATGGACGGGTTCTGGTCTCTTCATCCTGGATGACATCACCAACCCCCCCCCCCCCAGGTCCGTGTTAGCCGTGTTATGTTCTAAAAGTTGTTTCCGGTTAATATTAAATGTTCTAATTAAACTTTCGCCGGAGTCCGACTGCGATAATGTCCGCTGAACTCTACCTGCCCTCCGTCTTCACGGAGGTTAAACGGACTCAACCGATGTTTTGCGTAAATCTCATTATTTTACCGTTTAAAGAGCCGCGGCCTTAATTAATTTCCTGTTACAGGACAAAGAGGACAACAGGCCGAATTAGCCGCCGAAGACCTTTTACGCTTGAATTACAACCTGTAGCGTAGAAATACAATTAGAGGGCGCGGGGTCGTCGCCATTTAAACATTAAATGTGAAGTTTAAAAGGAGACAAATTGACTAGAAAAACAGTTTAGTGATTTAATCTGATTCCATTTAATGTGCCGGGCTGGAAAGTCACCTTAAGACCTGGAGGACTTAGGAAATGAAGACCTTAAAACCACCAAGCTGCTATTTTTAGTCACGAGAGGAGATCCCACAGAATCCCACGTGAGAAAACGGGATTTGGGGGGGAAAATCCCAACACGGAGGACGATCAGGTGGCCAAATAACAGCTCCTGTCTTTGGGGGCGGGGCAAATCAGACCCAAAACTGCTAGCGCTGTTCGCAGCCTCGCTAACGCTGCGCTAAAATAAATAATTTCTTCTGCTTTCTACCACAATTTTAATTAGATATAAACGCTTGTTGCTTATATTTATTTTGTTTGAGCGGCGCCACATTTAGCTATCGGAGTATGTGTTAGTTCGCAGCTTCCTGGCTAATATATTAGCTTTTTACGCAGGAAACGACCACAGCAAAAGCTCAGGGGAAGAGTTTGGCTGCCGGTCAGGGCTGAAGAAGTCGGCACGAGAGTCGATTACGTGTTAATAATGCTCAGTGGGCATCGTTAGACCATCGGTGGAAACCAATTAGCCACGATTGCAGAGTTCTCCTGACAGTGGGGAACATTTACAACAACGGAACGCTCATGCAAAGCGTGCTAAAAGCAGACAAAAGAGGTATATTATGGAAAAGTAGGCGCTGATAACATATAATGGCGGACTGCGTATGTTCTCAACCTTCAGCGTGGGCTGTTATTTTCTGCTATCATGTCTGAAGGCTGGAAAAATGAAATAAAAGCACTTTGTGGTGCCTGGGTGGCTTCTCACCCTGGGATCTGAGACACCGGGTGGACGGGTGGATGCGGGTCCTGAGGGGAGCAACACGCGGCGGCAAAAGTTCCGATTAAAAAGACATCGGCGTGGAAGATGGAGAATATGTGGCGTTTTCAATGAAATGACCTTTAGTGTCACGGTTGCTGTGTAAAGACTGAGCTCCTTCACGGGGGAACTGGATGAAACGGACCCGGTCGCTCTGTAGTTCTGAAAGAGCTGAATCAAGATCCGTTTCAATCCACAGCTGCTTTTTACCAAATACGAGGAGCGATGGACGCAGAGATGGAATTAAAGCTTAATTTTGACCTTCAAAATAAAAGCACACGCAGGTCTGGCATTTGGAGGCTCTGATGCTCGCTCATGCCGATTAAAAACGGGTAATTTAGGACAAACCCGCTTGATTCCCGCTGCCTTTGAAACAGAAACCGGTTCCAGCTCATCCCTGAGAGGCTCCCCTCCGATTTTAAATGTTGAAATGTTTAACCTTTACATTTACCACGATGGCGGCAGTGACATTTGACACGCGAGGAGCCCTGATCAGGCAGGGATGAAGCTACACTCTGAGAAGTGAGGGTTCCACCTCTGGACCCTCCTCGAGGATTTGGGGGGTTCTGGTGGACATTGGTCCCGCTCAGACCTTTAAAGACCCCAGCTGTCAATCACCATGGGCCACCTTGTTTGTGGAGTATGAAATAACGCAAGAGTGTGTTCTTAGCATGTTGTTAGCATGTTGTTAGCGCATCAAGAAGTAAAAAAGCATCTTAACTTTATTGGTATTGAGTTCTGGAGCCTGTCACCGGGGGGCGCCGCTGTGAAGGATTCCTCCTGGTTGGAGGGGCTTCCTTGGCGCGTGTGAGTGTTGGAGCGGCGAGGGAGGCTGGATGTGGTCAGGCGGCGCTCCGGCCCACCGGTAATGGTGTTTTCTCTGTGGGGATTCACATATTGAAACAATGAGAGCCGCAAACAGCCCCGTTTCAATTACGCTGAAATATTTTACACATGAGGCAGCCGTCGGGGCGCAGGCGGGACGGAGGACGTACATCAAGGAAGCAGGTAGCGCTTGAGCGTGCCTGGAAGGTCCCGCGGAAAAGCTAAAGGCAGCGGGCGTAAATCTCACCTCGCCGGAATCCGATTTTTTTTTTCCTCCGCGCAAAAAAGGGGAAAGTTTAGGATTTTTATTTTACAGCTCTGTCACCATCCAGAAGTAGAAGGCTGTAAAACGGGCGCATTACTCAGCGCCCACGCCCGCGAGACGCTCGTTAAAGCGGCTAACGCTAAACACAGTCCTGGCATGTGCTGCGGTTCAGCTGTGGCGGCCAGATGGATCCGGAGAGGGAACCGTCCCCCCTCTGGAAGATCAGCTCAGGGGGCCGCGTGTCACGCTCCCACAGATATTGCTGTTAATAAAAAGCTTGTGATGCTGCCGCGGCGCCGCTAGCAGGACGTTAGCCTCAGTGGGGCTGTGAGGAAGAGGAGGATGAAGATGAGCGGACGACCAGGTAACACAAACGCCCCCTTCTGTTCACACATGACACGGGGGTTCGCTCCCAACCTGCTGATGAGGTGGATCCTCGGTAACGACCCGCGACCGTCGTCATTAGAGACGGGTGAATAAAGACGGATTTAACGTGATTAATCAGCAGCATCTGAAGAATCCGCCTCTTTAACGGCGCCTTCGACGCCTGTTGAGACGCACGTTTACGCTTTCGGGGCGTTCGTTCTCTCTCTCTGACCTCCGGATTATTGTTGCCGCGCTCCAGACCGAGGGAGGCTCCGGCAGGATTACCAGAAAAACCCGTGATCCTCGGCGAGGCCCAGCTGAGTCAACTCGGAACCACAGCGGGTTCTGCCCACTTTTTAAAGCACACGCGCCTCGTTCGGGGCTTTGACCTTAAACGGGCCGGAGGGGTCGTCGGAGGCCAGCTGGGCCAGATAGCATCACGTCTGTGGCCACGACACCGCTGGGACGACTGGGGAGGCAGCGGAATCGGACTGGGATGATCCGGCCGCAGCACTGACGCTATCGGCCGGATCATCAGATCCCAGAGAATCAGATCCCTTTCACGACCTTCACCAGATCGTTATCACACACAGTGTGGGTGTTGCGTGTTCTCACATTTGCTACATATCGAGTACCAGAATCAAAGTGGGGGCCATTGGCTGCAAAATGGGAGTGTTTAGCTGAGCCTCACAACTTTAGAGGACTGTTGGAGGTTTGAGAGGCTGCAGGTTGAGGTTTGGGATGAGTTGAGGTTTGAGTCGGGGTGAAGAGTAGGATAAGTTAGGATGGGTAGGTCAGGGTAATGTGTTGTGTCCACCTAGGGTATAAATGTGAGGATGTGTGTGTGTGTGTGTGGTGTGTGTGTGTGTGTGTGTGTGTGTGTGTGTGTGTGTGTGTGTGTGTTGTGTGTGTGTGTGTTGTGTGTGTGTGTGTGTGTGTGTGTGTGTGTGAGAGATGTGGTCGGAGCTCACTGTCAGTCATCCCAGAGGTGAAATCGAGCCCCGAACTGATTATTATTTTGGATTTTTGACTCGTTGCCGTCGTCTAATTGTTGCCTTTGCGGACAAAAGTATAAAAACTACATTAAAGAAGAATTTCCTGCTGCGGAAGAAAAGAGAATCCGGGCCGCCGCCCTGCGCCACGACGCTGCAGCTAAAGTGAATTTTGCATGGCGGCTTCATTCATTTACGCCGCAACGAAGATTTATTCATATAGTTTCAGGTTTCCAGAACAATTTCCGATCATGTAACGTAAGTAAAATTCAGATCCATTAAGGGATCTGCAAAGGTGCATAAATCACCTTAATAAAACCGTCACCCTCCATTTTTGATTTATTAAAATGAAAGGAGCCGCCCCCGCCGCCCCCACATCCCGTTCAACTCCACGTCGTGTCGTTGCCGTGGGAACGCTTTATGATTTAAATGTAAACAACAGAACGCCGGCAGATTAGCATTTTTGTTTGATTCAATAATAAAGCGCGTCACCGTGGAGCGCCGCGAGGCCCCGGAGCCACGATTGACAGAACACGACTTTAATCAATTCTAACGTGTCGCAGCTGAAAATGACAACGTTCCCAACATCGGAATCTGTCACCGACGCTCGATGGAACACCGCCGGCAGAACGGGCGGCATCAATCACGCCGCGGCGGCGGATTTGCGGCGGAAGCGCGAATCACATCTGCTGTGATTCAAGATGGATGAAAACGCGTTTGGGAAGCAGGAACCTGAAACCGGCCCCCCGGGATCAGCTCGGATAATCTCTTCCTGGTTGCTAAAGTCTTTTAGGAATGAAAAACACCTCAGGAGGAGAAAAGGTTGGTTCTGTATCCGTGGAGTCGGGACAATGGAGCGTCTGTGGCGAGACGATCCGGGCTCCATGTAGCACAAAGATACCAACAGATGAGTCGGCTGTGACTCGCCGGAGAAGCTTTATCTAATTTCTATGACTTCGCGACTGTGTGTGTGTGTGTGTGTGTGTGTGTGTGTGTGTGTGTGTGTGTGTGTGTGTGTGTGTGTGTGTGTGTGTGTTGGGGGAACCGTGGCTACAACTAGATAACCTGAAGCTTGTTACAGCCTCGGCTGTAGGACGTACGCTAGCACCCCCTAGTGGCGGGTCGGGGTTGTTCCCTCGAGTGTCAGGTGATTTTTAGCGATAAATCTATTTCTACGTAAAGAGCGCCAGCTTTTCACGTTAGCTAATGCTAGGTAGCCGCGTTCAGTGCGTCTGCGTTAGCCACAGAATTTGCCCGACGTGTTGGCGCTAATTGTAGACTTTAAACGCAGACGACCTTCTGATAATATTGGCTTTTTTCATGTGATTTCTGAGACGCAGGTCTCAGCTCGTCCTAGCCAACAGGTTGGCAACATGCTAACTGCCTCTCAGGAGGCTTTGATGAGAGGTTGGTTTAACGGGATACATGAGAGGAGGAACCGTTCGTCTGTGCGTTTTATATTTTCCCACATTAAGTGAAGTAGGACTGCGGGAACCATCAATGAGCGGCGTTCGTTCTCTGCTCACGGCGGCGAAATATTTGAATTTCTGAAAGCGCGATGACAGAACGGCTCATTTTCTTTTGGCAGCTGCAGAATAAAGTTATTACATCGAGTTGTCTGGCAACTTCTATAAAAACAACTTTTGCATAAAAATTGCCTTCTAAATGTCAACGCGCTAATTCTTCAGCGTCTCTGTCAGACATCCTCGCAGCCAACACGGACCCAGATCTCCATGACAACATTTGTTTTTCTGTGAGGAAAAAATTCCATTTCACAAATACAGGTGTACATGCACGCTGTGTGTGTGTGTGTGTGGGGGGGGGGCGTTATCATTTTCAGGAGGATAAACAACGTTAGCGAGAACACTAATCTTGGTGTTGCAGCTTTGAGCATCTCCTCCGTTGCCGGGGTATAAATAGCATAATTAGCCATGGGAGGAAACAAAAATGCCACTTATCTCGCTAACGGCTGCGGCGCTCCACATTCCGCCGCCCGTCTCTCGCTCGCGTCCATCCTACAGCGCGGAAAACCGAGGGATGCTCCGGCTAGCGGGAGGGAGACGAGCGGCAGACGGTGGTTAACGTTCACGCCGCGGGTCGTGATGCCGACGGAGAGCGCGGACGAGTGAAGGTCAGAGGTCAGAAGGTGCGTTTAGGGGTCAGCGAGCGAGCATCGTTTTCGAGGGCATCGAGTTGCCGGTGCTGAGGGTGTGAAGGAGACCTTCCTCTCATGCAGGATGAGTGGATTAAGGTCATTTATTCGCCCTCGTCTAGACTTCTTGGACTATTTACATTCGCTAATCATCCCTCTGGAGACGCAGTTTTATATTCACAACAGGTTCAAACTCTTTCAAACAGCCCAAACCCAACATATTTAAACACGACACATGTTCATGCTAATTTAGCGTCACTTCAGCTCCACCACTGACAGCCGAGCTCCTTTGGTACAAGATGGCCGCCCACGTGTTCCAGATGTGGAAGCTTTACTCTGTTTGTATCTCGGTGCTTTAGGAATCAGAACCAGACTGAACGATTTCAACACAGATGTTTTATCCGATCAAACCGGCATCCAGCGTTTCCAGACGATAATGATCGTGTTTGTACGATCGTTTTGGCGTCCGTGATCCCACAAATCCCCAAATGTAAGAGAGGGCCAGAACAGGCTAACTCATTCAGAACAGGCTAATTCATTCAGAACAGGCTAACCCATTAAGAACAGGCTAACCATTAAGAACAGGCTACCCATTAAGAACAGGCTATCTCATTAGGAACATGCTAACCCATTAAGAACAGCTAACCCATTAAGAACAGGCTAACCCATTAAGAACAGGCTAACCCATTAGGAACATGCTAACCCATTAAGAACAGCTAACCCATTAAGAACAGGCTAACTGATTAAGAACAGGCTATCTCATTAGGAACATGCTAACCATTAAGAACAGGCTAACTCATTAAGAACAGGCTAACCCATTAAGAACAGGCTATCTCATTAGGAACATGCTAACCCATTAAGAACAGGCTAACTCATTAAGAACAGGCTAACCCATTAAGAACAGGCTAACTCATTAAGAACAGGCTAACCCATTAAGAACAGGCTAACCATTAGGAACATGCTAACCCATTAAGAACAGGCTAACTCATTCAGAACAGGCTAACCCATTCAGAACAGGCTAACCCATTAAGAACAGGCTAACCCATTAAGAACAGGCTAACTCATTCAGAACAGGCTAACCCATTACATACTTTACTTTGTTTAAATGGTTTGAAAATGGCTTTTTTGCTGTTTAAAGTACGATCTGGATCTGGATCTGGATCTGGATCTGGATCACTCACACACAAACCGCTAACATTTGGTTCTTATTGGAGCAGACAGGCTGTTCCTCAAAATCCGATATTTCTGGCCCGATAGTTCTGGAAACCGCTCCTTCTCCCGGATGGACCCTGGCTGAGGACGTTTCCCCCACATCTTCCAACCCTCATAACTCTTCGGGAAACCTGTGACACTGGCTGACAGTAGCTTTAATGCAGCGGCGATACCCGTCCTGACACGGCGATCCCTCCTGGGATGCAGGTACACGCCCACAGGGTGTCGGTGCTGAACCGGCTCGTCTCCGGTCCTGTGATTATGACCACGCAGTCGCTCTTCTCCTCACCTCGGTGATGAGCGGGAGCTGAATACTGATCGGCATCCATCATTCAGCTTTATGGCTCGGAGCGCCGCGTGGCGCCCTCTTTTCACCTCAGCCGTGTGATTGGATCCAGCGAGGCCACGGCGGCGGCGGGATCGTTGAGGACAGAGATGAAACCGCCGCTGTCGCCGCAATAACGTACAGATGTAACATAAAGAGCGGAGCTCATATACAGAAGAACAATGAGAATTTATGATACCCAGAGGTGAGCGAGCAGCTCTATTAGCATTTATATCTTAAAACGAACGAAACCTCGCCAGAGACAGGTGGCGGCTAAACCACCCGGTGGGTTTTATTTTACACAAAAGCGTCACAAAGCCGCCACACGGGGCGATTCAAGGTGGCGGCCTGATGTTCAGCAGCCGAAAATGAGTTGAGGTAATAAAGAAGCCCAAGAAGGACATATCAAAGCATCAAAGCATGCTGTTTGGCCCCGCCCCCTCCTCTGGACCTCGCCAGCGCTGCTGCCGATCAAGGCAAACAAATGCAGCCACCGAAGCTCAAGCGGTTAATAAAATGAAGGGAATCGCTAACGCTAACGCTAATCCAGTGGGCAACATCATGTCACCTGCACTATAGCAGCCATGCTAACATGCTCACGGTAGCCTGGGCTGGATCAACAAGATCAAAAGAAAACACATATATTTCTGCCAAGTGTGTGTTAACAGAAGCGAACACAATGCTACACGCTATAACACCAGCGCACGGCTCGGCCCTGGTGTCCTTCCTGGAGAGCTCCTGATAATCCATATTTCATTTCTCGCTAGGCGGTGTGAAGTGTCTCCCCGAGGATCCCGCGCATCACATCTGTCACATCTCACACAGGAAATGGGTTTGATGTTGACGCTAGCCAAACAGCCGCCGCTTTCTAAGGTTTCAATTTTTATTCCAGAGAATTTCTTTCCTTGACCTTCGTGCCGGGGAAGCAGCTGAAAACGAAACCAAACAAAAGGGCCGCCGACAAGAAAACAGCGCAGGAAGTGACCTCGCCGCGGCGATGCGACGCCAGTTTCACGTGGTTTTCTGCGCGTTAGCTGCCGCCGTTTGTGCAGGGGAATGGATCCGAAGAGTTTGAAAACACGCCGGTACCGTCCCCTGACCCGGCCGTCCTCTCATTTCTCCGCGTGCTATTAAACCGGCAGCTTCCGGGCCGACGAGTCCTCCTGGCGACGGAATATTGCCGCTAAATGAGCCGTCATTAAAAAAAAAAAAGAAAAAAAGAGGCAATTTCAAAAGTGAAAGCGATGGGAAAAAAGCCTCAAGGAATCATTTTATAAGGCGAACAAAACGAGCGGAATCACCTCCCCTGAAAAAGTTTCCCTTAAAAGTCCATTTGGGCCGTAACGGATGAGTCGGATGGCTCCTCCCGGGAAGCATCCGTCTCACCGTCAGATGTAAATTACAGTCCTCATAAGGCTGCAACTGTTTTATTCATGAGGTTATGATTACACCGTTTCTGTCCTCTGAATATTCAAAACGATCCGATTCAATGCCACAGGGACGTGGACGTGGACGTGGACGTGGACGCGCGCTCCGATGCATTATGGATTAAAACAGCGCGGCGTTTGCTCCCAGGTCCGCAGGTTCTCCAGGAGGATCCGAGAGATGCCAGCAGAGTTCATATGAGAGCTGATCGTCTGAAAACCTTCGGTAATGAATTGCCGTCAATTATCCTCCGGTTCAGTCCCCCAAGTTCCATGTGAGGCGTCGGCGCTCCTGCGGCGCCGTAATAAACGCCCCAGCGCCACGATGTGTGCGGAAGGTCCGCGGCTGAGATTAATTGAGGGCGTTTATATACATGTGTGTGTGTGTGTGTGTGTGTGTGTGTGTGAGGCCTGAATGGAAGAGATGGATCGCCATGGAGACGGAGCAACAGGGAAACTGAGTAATTATGATGTGCTGGGAAGCAAAGTGAGAGCTGTCTTAAGAGCTCCTCTGGCCGTCAGATACTCCGGAATACTTCATCCTATCACACGGCCAATTACATCACGTGTCACTCCGTGATTTATTACACCGGAGCAACGCCGCGCCTGACGGACAGCTGGGGCCCAGGCGAGGTCCTCGCCGGCGCTCCGACACCTGCGGCGCACACGTGCGCGGGAAGGGACGCACCTTGTTCCCCTCCGACGTGCATGTGCGTACGCGACGTTGACAGTCAACACAAACAACGACCGGCGGCCCAGAGGGTCGTGCTGTGTTGACGTTATCCGCAGCATAAGGTAGCGGAGGAAGCCGCTAGCTTGCGGCTATCCCGCGGTAGCCGCCTTCCTTGTTTCAGGGGCGGGAAAAATCCGGTCCTCCAGGGATTCAATCCAGGGCAGGCGACAGCGTCCTGGCGGGAATCTGGTCCCGGGGGACTGGATTTTCCCGTCCCTGCTTGGTGGGATCAGACACCTGCGGAGCGGCTGGGAGGGTTGATCCCGTCGATGGAGAATCGGGATCAGCTCCAGCTCCAGCAGCAGCGTTTCCTCGGCTGTGCGGCCTCATAAAGACGGCGACATTATTGTGAAGGCTTTATTGGAACGCCGGCAGGTTCAATAAGAAGGCGGAGGAGTTTCTGGGAGAATATTGAGATCTCAGCTCTGAGGTAAACACTGTTTTCACCTGGAGATGGAAAAAAGAACCCTGGCAGCCAGCGCGAGAAACAGGACGTCTTTTATGGGCTCCAGCAGCGGCCGGCTCACTTCCTGTTGTCCAAATTTGATATCTGAGACCAAACTGAGTCAAGCTGAGAAATGTTCTGTAATGGACTGGAGGATTTGGGAGTGCTGCAGCGTTCCAGGCTTTTACAGTGATTTAGGGATGGACCTCAGCTCCCGATTCTCATCCTGCTGCAGCGGCTGAGACATTCCTGATGTGCGGCGAAGCCCTGGTCAGGTTCTCCTCGTGACAATGGTGAAAAACCCCACATCTGGCCTTGGCCGTGGCGTTCAGGGAGTTTAAGAAATGCAGGAAAATCCAGTTTTTCAGGGAGGAGATGAGATCATGCTGATGTTCTCTCTCCGCCAGTGTCTTGTGTCCCAGCAGCACCAGTTTTTGGGTTGTTGTCTGGTTCTGGTTCCTGCTGCCACGACCTGAAGTTCGACCTTCTTTGTGTAGCTGTTGCACTCGTGCTCAGACCCTCCCTGACCCAGTTTGACCCCGGATTGTTCTCGTTATCGGCCAAAACCACAAAGAATAATAAAAGAAAATCTCCGGAGCTGATGTTTTTTTCTGGGAAAGAATAAACAGTCTCTGCCGGTCTGCGAATCATCTGATTTAGCAGGAGGAGACATCAACCTTCAGCCCACAGGAACATTATTTCTTCCCACCGAAGGTCTGTTTTTGTCTCTCGTGAGCAGCTTTTTTAAAAGGAGTGAGACATCTTGACCGCCACTGAACATCTCAGCACGTCTGACCTCTCAGGACCTAAAAGAGGCGACGGTGCCTTCAAATTACAACAAACTACAGCTCATCTCAGTACTGGCGCTGAAATTCTGGTTCTGCAACTGCGTTTTAGGCCACGCATGACGGTCCAGCCCAGTTTCCGTCATGGCCCGATCCCCCCTTGCTGATTTTTAAAAACAAATAACAGACAAAATTGAATTTATGTCTGACTCGCTCCAAACTGTAGATGCAACTAAATCAGACAATAGACCAGCCGAAGATGTAATAAAAACAACTGTTTACCAGAAACCAGATGTTGGAATGAAGTTCTGGACCGACCCGAGGAGGGAAAGTGAACGCAGAACATCGACGGCGTCGCCGCCGAGCTCAGAGCAGGAGCGGAAAATCTGAAGCGCCGGGGAGGGTTTCAGGTAAAGAATGTGCAGCTCTGGGTTTATGGGGTGCACAGAGGCGTCGGATTATTGGACCAGTCGGCTGCCGGGTCAGGGTGTTTGCTGGGGGGGGGGCGTTCCTGTAAACAGGCTGCCTGGAATATTTACGGAGGGCCGCTGCCGTGCACCAATATGTGCGGATTACTTCCTAAAACCCAGACCAGGCTGTAATAACTCTCAGCTGCGTGCCGTCAGACATCTCCCATCACCCGTCACCACGACGACCCCCCCCCCCCGTCCTTGTGACGATGTCAGCGTCTGCGCCTGTTTCTCACTTCTTAGCCGGAACGTTTGAGATTTTCCTTTCATTCGTCGGATGTTAGGAGCAAAACTCGTCCGGGTCGCACTTTTGAACCCCAGAGGCGGAGCTTCAAAACAAGCTAGCTGGGCCAGTTCCTGCTTCTGAACGTTCCCCCAGCACGTGTGAATGGAGCTGGAGCCCTGCGGAGGAGCAGAACTCTCTGGTCGGCAGGTATTGTGCTGGTGGCCGCCCACCCCCTCGCCAGCGCACCTCCCAGGTCTGGTCTTTTCCAGGTTGTGGTGGATTAGGGGGAAATCCAGGCTGTTTCAGACAGCAGCCATTCATCACATCCGTCTGTGGTTTGTTTGTTTTGCTTTTGCGGATCACAGCGTGCGTTCGGGAAAAAAAGCTTCTTTGTTCCCTGGGAACCAGCGTCAAACTGGCATGTGAACCGTGTCGAAACGGAAAATGCGGTCGTTTCCGCCACGGCAGGTTTTCTGTTCCCTAAATAAAAACACGAGTCCTACAGTCGCCGTCCCGCGAGAGCACGGAACAGGAGACGTCCTTCAGGCGGACGCCGGCGCGTTTATCCTGATTTTGTTGGCCTTTAATGCTACGCATCTGCTTCCGCGCTGCTGCTGATGGAAACTGAGGGATCATAACTGCTGTAATTAATAATCCCGTTTGGTGACCGAGCGGTTCCAGAGCTGCTGCCTTCAAAGCTGCGTCTTCAAAGGGTTCTCCCAGGGATCCTTTCACGATTCCACGTGATTAATCCGCCATGATTGACCAGAGGCCGCCGCGGTCCAGCAGAAGGAGGCAGCAGACACAGGTGAGTCATGATGGATGTTCTCCTCCTCTCTGAAGCGTTCCTTTCTCCTTTGATGGCTCCGTCCAACCTCGCACCAGCAGGAACGTCCGTCTTCATTAACGGATGCGCGTTGGCTTCTGCTCCCACCTCCTGGACACTTGGCACCTTCTTCTGTCTCCGTGTGTCATGTCAGCCTGATCTCTGCCGCTGCCTAATGATGTTCTGGCCGCAAATGTCAAGGAGCTGAGATGTTCCTGACATCAGCCGGTCTCCGGTTTTATAATTCACATTTCTTCTCCAACGAATTTCACCCCAAGTCTAAAAACAAAGGGTTGGTCAAACCGCCCTGCCACCCTGTAGGGGAGCACGCTCCAGGTACAGGCGAGGGCAGAGCGAGGTCGAGATCCTGACGTTCCTGAAAAGTCAATCTTCCGCGCAGGAGATGGAATGAGGTGATTTTCTGGATTGACGGGAGCTTCATTAATTAACCTTGAAGCTGGGCTTCATTAATTTCCACTAATGTTGCTGCTGATCGGCGCTCCGAGCCAAATACCCGCAGCAACTTCAGCACTTTTAGCGGCCGTGACGTTACGCTAACAGCACGAGGCGGATAGAGGAGCGTTTGTCAGAGCAAAAGACGAATGTCAACATCTGACACCAAGGAAAAAGAAGACGGTTCCCGGAGTTTAAGGGTTTAAAGGCAGAGCCGCGGTAGCGTTAGCATTAGCTTAAAAACCTTCTCCTTCTTCATCTTTTACCAAAAAACAACAAAAACCCCTCAACTTTCTGACCTCTGCCACAGAATATTGCTCACACAGACGCTAACTGTGGCTCTCAGGAGCGGGAATGCTAAGCGTACGTTTCAAACACATCCCTCCTCCAGTATCGGTCCGAGTTTCCCCGCTGATGAGCTTCTTATTGATTAAGGGTGGCCATCACCCCTGTGGGCTCCATCTTAAAGCAGCTCCCACAGATTTATGGGCGTTTCAGCCAGGTTTATCTTTGCCTTAATGCCTCTTTGTTCAGCAGCGTATTGGTGTTTCTGTCACATTGTTAAAATCTATGGTGCAATATCACTCTCTCGGAATGGGCTCATCGGAATGTCAGGCACCGTAGATCTATGGCCCAATATGGCAGACGGAGTAAAAGGCAGAGAGACGGAGCGGGAAGCTCGCGGACGTGTATCTTCATTCTGACGGATGGCGTCACAAAACAGGCAAAAGAGATAACGTCGGCTGTTTGTGTTAAACTCCTTCCTGACATCCGCTAAAATTATTCGGCGCCCGTGATGAGTGTTCCCACTCTCCGCCAGCCCGGACCATTTGCCCCGACGTCTCCGCCCACCTGCGGCTCGCGATTACACCAGAACGCACTCAGAGGATCGATTGGTTCCACGATGGCGTCAGCGGCCGCAACGATCGTCTCCACGTAAATCCTCCTTCAGACGCGAGCCGCCTGATTCGCTAACCTCAGAGGTCACCCCCCCCCCCTCGTGATTACGGCTAGCTGGTCGATTTTGGCGCAATTATGACCCGGTGCCGCGACGCAAAAGCCCGAACGGCGATCTGGTGTTTGACGCTCACACTTCCTTTAATTAGCATCAAAGCTACAATTCAAGAAGATTAAGGCAACAATGAAACGCTTATGGAGGCGACCGGAGAAACATCCGTTTACTCCAGCGGGTCGGATTATTGATGATCCTGAATCCACGATTCGTTGCCAAACTGACCGACTTGACTTCCTGCTTAGATGCTGTTTCCCGGGGTTAAGACTGTTTGAATTTCTGTACGCACTCCAAATAAGCTAATGTTAAGCTAATCGAGCTGTTGACCGTCCGCAAACAACGCAGAGCCGCCGGCTTAGCGTCGCGCTAAACAAATGTTGGCTGGAGACAGTCCGTTAAATGTCCGTCTCCTGGCAGCTTTGGGATGGATAACGGTCCGTTTGGTCCCGGGTGAGTGACGAAGAGCAATACAAATCGGAATATTTAAGCGGACGTCATCAACCTCCTGAAGATGCAGAAATGGACCCCCTCTCCTGCTAGAACCCGTCCTGCGCTACTTAAATAGCCCGCAGGAAGGCTTATTTCCAGGCACCGGGGCGAAGGCCAGACAATGTCTGTCCTTTTCAAAGAGGTTTGGGGGATTGGCAGGGCCATGATCTCCTCCTCTCGCAGGTCTTTGTGAATCCCTGGAGGTCTCTGAGGCCAGGCCAGCTCCCCGGAGCCATTCTGCTCTTTTCACCCAGTCAGCCTTCATTAGCCTCCCACAGAACAGGCGCTCCTCCGTCGGAGAGGCGGCTGGAAGGCGCCGGAGGAAGTTCTGAAAATAGGAAGCCACGTTTAAATCTGCCAGTTAGCAGGTGTCTCTTATTAGTCAGCAAACGATGACCACAAAGGCATTTTAGGCTGAAACAGGAAGTAAAGTGGAACAGAGGTAATTACGGGGCCGCCGGCGGCTTCATATTTATCTGGAAGGATTTTTAAATGGACCAACACTTTTTTCCGCGTCTGCTTTTATTCATCAAAGGTAACAGTTAATTACTGTTCCTAATGAAGCCTATTTTCTGAATAAAGGAGCCTGAGTTGAGGCCCATCGGTGACGGCGGCTCTTCACTCAGATTAATTGCCTCGTGTTTGGACTCGTCCGGGTCGACATCGGGGAACGTCGCCGGAGCTGAACCCGTCTTTACAACCCGGAATGAGTGTTAAACGCTGCCCAGACAAAAGGAAGAGGTCATTTAATGGAGCTGCATGTGTGCCGATCACTCGCAGCGCTCCCAGGATTAACGATTAGCAAATATCAGCCTTCAAAGTCTTCCGGCGAGGGTCCGAAGGGTGGAGGCCGGTGCAGAAGGTCACGGAGCATCTGGGAGGCAGCTTCCCGGCTGGCAGCTTTCACGGAATTCCGGAAGATATCGGCATTAATTGTAAACAAACTTCCTGAAGTGTCTCATTGAGCGTCAGGCTGATTCTCTGGGACACGGAGCCCGAGCGGAGACGTCTGGGTCGATGGCGCTCAACGCAAGTCATCAATTTTTCCGCTAGTTCAGCAGAGGGGAGGCTGATCAATCACGGTGACAGCTAATGACCTTTGACCTCAGCATGTGTCATCATTCAGGGCCCTGGAACTCAGCTGTCGGCGCCACCGGAACGTCTTGGCAAACCCTGAGAATTTCCTGAATTCCGCTCTGTGGATTAAGGACGGGTCATCTTGGTTTCAGCATGTGATCGGCGTGCATCACGAATACCACCGTCCTTGAACGCATCAGACGTCCAGCAGGTGAAGAGCTGCCTTTCATCACCATCCACTATAAAGTTGTAATTAAAGGTCGGCTCAGCCCTCCGGGGGCCACTGAGCAGCCATACGTCGGCCCACGCCGGCCAAAAATGCACAGAGCGATGACACACCGGGATTCCTGGGTATACGAGGAGATCAAAGACAAATACGGCAACATCAAAGCAGCGTCAGGGGGAAACTCCACGTCGTTCACCGGCCTTGTTTCTGGGTTTGTCTCGTGTTTCAGGAACAGGAAAAGAGTTGAGGAAACAACGTTTGTAGCGTGTTTAACACACGACAGTCCAGCATGTACGTACGCGAACAGTGTTAGCAGAGTTAGCAGTTCACGCTTTAGAGCACGCTAACGCTACGTCGCCCGCTGGAGATATTGCATCCCATCATAAAAAGTGTTGTCAGTCAGAGACCAGCGGGACCAGTTCAGAACCATTTCACCCTGTGACATCACCAGTAACAGGACTTCCTCTTAGCATGGTAGCACATTAACTAGCTCCACAGTTGCCCTTTGGGTTTATCGACTCATTATTTTAATTCATGCACATCCATCAAGCGTAGACAGCTTTGTAGACGTGTTTTATGAGATTATCTGTCAAAACCTTCAATAAAAAGGCCACATTAGCCGTTTTCTGTGTGAAATCGTGAGGTAATTCTTCAACGTGAGTGCGTCTGAAGCTAAACGAGGCTCCGCGCGACAGCTGCCTCCTAATTTCCCTGTTGTTGCTTTGTAATTTAAAGGTAGATGATATAAATGTATTTATAGCGGCAGAGACAATAATGAGGGGCTGTTCAAATCTCCCCAGCGAGCAAATCTGTGTTGATTCAGATGGTACCAAGAATCTGTTTGTGTGGGTAAATTTGTTGAGGGAGGGGGGGATTTTCAAGGTCTGATGAAATATATATCAACACACACACACACACACGCACACACACAAGAGAAAGCTCCTCCAATACTAATCAAATGAATCAGTTTAAGTGCGTCTCTGCCCTCCGATCCATCAGCTGCTCCTGTCCAAACAGCTGATAACGCTGCATATCCAGGCGGAGGCACGTGAGCGGGCGCACATTTCACGCCTGCCCGCTTCAGGGGCTAATGAGCGCGGTTAGCATTCCGCGAGTGGGAATCGAACGTCATTATTTCCAGTGCGATTCATTGTGTGTCCAGTGATCAGAGACCGTTTCAGGGGGCTGTAATGGAGGCCGCGGTGACGGAGTCTCCAGTAAAAGCCAAATTAAGCTACTTCCTTTTTGCTGTATTTTCCTTTTGTTTTGAGCCTAAACTTAAATCTTCCAGGAGATCAGAAGTTGCTCAGGTATTTAAACTCTTATCATCCCATGTTTATTGAGTTGATTAAAGCTGAGGTTGCTATGGTTACTCTTCTCATGCGTGGTTGCCGCACTCTGAGATGGTTAATACGTGAACCTTAGAGGCGACAACAGAAGTAGATCGCTAATGCATGCTAGCATCGTTGAGCCTATTCACACTGGCCTTTCAGGCGTAGCATCGAATCAGGACAGTTTTGTCTGTTCTTCCAGGAGCGGCTTCATTCGCCAGCGGGAACGCCACCCTCACATTCCCGGGGTCTGGCATGTCTCCGCCCCGCCCTCATTGCTGTGATCCGCGCGTCCCGCCGCCTGCCCGAGATGACAGAGATTGCGCGGTGCCGAAGCCCCCGCGCCGCATTCCAATGGCGGTTAATATTGAGTAGCTGCCCATCATCTGGTGCCTGATTGATGACATAATTAGAGACGGGCTGTTTGATGGAGATGCCTGGCGAGCTCCTCCGTCTGCTGGCCTTTGTGTGGACGTGAGGCCCGGGTCCCCGGAGCGTTCGTCTGGTGGTAACCTTGCCTGAGCATGAGAGGCTGCACACCTTCACGTTGTGTTGCTGTGTGTGTGTGTGTGGGGTGGGGGGGCTCCAGGCCCCGCTCTCCTTAACAATGAACACAGCTCTGAGCTCAGAGAAGCTGATTAAATTAAAGTGCCTCGCAGGCAATCATGCCAAGGTCAAAGAGATGCTGTGCAAACTGCTCCTGGCACCAACTTTTCCTCGGCTGTGCGCAGACGCTCCTCGGCGGACGTGTGTAGCTGAGGCTCGGGAGCGGCCCGACCTCGCAGAAAGAGGAAAATGGAATTGTCACTGTTGATTTCGCTGCTTCCACATCAGGGAGAAAATGAACTTTCAACAATGTCGCGATATGAGGTCTTCGTCTCGGGGCCTCGTTTGATGGCTCTTCAGGAACCGGGAGGAAATGGATCGCTGCCTGCCATCCGTCACGGCTTGGTTTCACCTTAAAAGAGGAACTGGAACTGCAGTTTTGGTTCGTGTCAGTTAATACAAGAGTCATTCTGATATAGAAGCTCTCTAACCCCAAATAATTAAAATAACTCTCCTATAGAGACGTCCCAAGATTCTTTAAATCCCAAATTAGAGCACTGAAAAGAGAACTGGACAGGTCCCCTACTATTAGAGTGGTCATGTGACCAGGTAAGCCTGTTGACCACATGATCCACCTGTATCTGGTCGGGGCTGCTGGGACGACCCCTGAGCCCTGAGGTCGGGGGTCGAGAGGAAAATGCTGCCGTTCTATTGTGAACCGTGAGAATCCTCTGAGCAGAAGGGGTCGGCCCACCTGTAGGAACGAACAGATCTCTTCTTGGATCTCTTCTCAGAAACAAGGAACCTGCAAAACCTGTCTGGTCTTGCAGACTGCTGCTCCACGACAACCTCACGCCCCCCCCAGAGCCTCCGTCCTCCCTCCCTCCTGGTCCATATGCATGTGAGGCCATACCGGCCGATGGCCAGGGTCGTGATATTCACGGAGCTGTTGCTGCCGACGTGTGAGCGTGAATAAACATGCGCTCGCTTCCCGCCGGTGAGCGTGATGATCGGAGCTAGATCTGGAGCGCGTTGGCCGTGCTCACCGCCGCGTCCGTATCAATACGCCCTCCGCTCGGCCTCCCTCCCCCCTGCAGATCTCCGGCCTCCTGCACACGCTGCGCATCTTTGATGGGCTTCACCACCTTTTCCTGCTCATTCGGAGCAGGCCCGGTTCCTGTGGGGGCATCATCAACCTGCATCAGCTTACAAACTCATTCAGATTATAAAGTCCTTCTCCTCCAAACATGCTCAAGGTTACGTCAGCATTGAATTCAGGCTCTCAGAGTAGATCCATGTCCTACCTACAAACGCCTCCGAGCTGCTCTTAACCCTGAATACTTAAAACAGGGATTAACGCGGTGCGTCAGAGGGGTGGGGGCGCCTGTCGGCACCAAGACCATCACGGTTTGGTAGCAGAAGTTCTTTGGAAACATTTCTCTGCAGCATCCGTCATGAATTTTCAAAAAGAAATCAGCTAAATCGAGAAAAACACAGACAAGTCGTGGCTGCACACCAAAGCGGGGGAGAGGTCCAAGGAATGGATTTATTATTTCTTAAAAAGCCGAGCCAGCGCTCAGTCGAGTCCAGAAAGGGAGGATGGAGATGACGGCTGCACCTTGACAGGGCTGGAACAGCTCGGAAAAATCTAAATCTGTCTAAACGTGACAGGAAGTAGATGAACTCTGCAGCCAGAGGACAGATTCCCTTGAAGCTAATTGGACCCCCGTTCTTGCGCGTCTCTCAAGAACATCTGGGCCCCTGTGAGAGTCCAGAGTTTCCCAACATTTTGTTTGGTGGATGTTTCAGGATGTGGTTAAAAAAAAAAAATCCCTTTGCAACATGGTCCGACCACAACCGTGGGAGATCTGGAGGTAGCTACCTTCGCTAACCTGAGCTAGCCTCCACACTGGGAGTTTGTTTGCCTGCTAGCTCAGATGAAGGCGAGGCTCCTGGAATCTTAATTCCAGGTCAGGTCTGTAGCCACACCTGTGTTTATCACACTTTCTCTGCATGTAACAATAAACCACTTAGCACGACTGGTTCCACCTCCTCTCACCTCACAATTACACGGCAAAGGTCAGCAGGGGTCAAACTGAGGAGTGACGAACAAAGAGAGGAGGGCAGCGGCGGCCGAGCCCCCTCAACGTGTCCAGTCAGCGTATTCCTCTGTGGTTTCGCCGGCACGCCGGCGGCTAATGACTCAGCATTGGAGGGGCTCCACGTTCAGATGTGCAGGCCAAGCCTGAGCGCTATCAGATGCTCGCGTCGGAACACCGTCGGCGTCTTCGGCATATGCCTAATTGGCAGTTGGAACGCCGGCGCTGCTGTCGGCGTTCCAACTCATTAACATGTAATGTGCACCTCGGACCCGGGGTTGGCAGGAGCGGCTCCCGCCCTCGCCGTAAAACTCAGGCAGCTACGCTGGGGCCCCAGGTGGGAGACACAGGGGTCCCTGCTTCTGGTGGGCTCTTTGTGCCGGCTCACTGAGACGTTCCCTGTTCTCCTGGGATCTGATTCAGGTCTTTCTTTTTCAGCATTCCGAGCGATTGGGCGGGAAGGGGGGGGAGGGGGACCGGGGACGATGGGAGTTGTTAACAGCTTGTAAAACATATCTGTTTAATTCGAAGCCACAGTTGCCCCTCTGCTGATCTCAGATGCCGCGTTCATCTCCTCTAATGCTAATGCACTTGGCTTTTATGGCGCCGACAGAGAGGATTCTGCTCGTCGTGCCTCGTTCTGCAGAGCTCTCAGAGGACGTGCGAGAGCCTAATGAGCTCCCAATTTAGACTGAAATGTTTGTTTGGGACGGCGAGAGAGGAAACGACGAGTGTTCTGCAGGAAACTGCAGCTGGAGCGGAGAAGAAGCAGACACTTGAATTTTTGATAAGTCGGAAATGATTCGGATGTTTCTGCATCTCTGGAAGCTGCAGAGCAAAACATCCACCGGGAAGATTTCTGTTTTCCTGCAGGTGACAGACGTCAGTGTTCATGGAGGTCAAATAAATGACGGGGAACCTTCATCGCTGTCTAACGAGACACGTTAAGTCCCTGACGAATAACTCAGCATCGTCGGCGTAGCGCCGATCTTGGCCTCTTCATTGTTGGTGATTTCATACGGTGACGTGTTCCACAGAGGTCGTATTCAGCACCTGTATTGTTACATTTTGCAGACCTTTTTTCCTAAAACGTCCTACTAATGAAAACACTTTGCTAGTAGCTGCGGCGCACCGACGCACAATTACTGAGGGATGAGGATGTGGGAGGTCTCGCTAATGTTGAGTCGATGCGTCTCATTTTATCTACATAATTAACGTGATCTCGGCTCCTGAAGTGGAAAGAAAACTCCAATCGTCGAAACTATCCAGCGTGAAGAGGTGCAGCAAGTAAAGGAGCTCTTAACTTTTTGATGATCCAGCCATAGATTTAGAAATGACTGCTTGGGAGCTATAATTTAACATTTTCAGCCCAGAGGTTTAATTATTAAACCCAGTTCAAATCAGCCTAGAGAGCAGTTTAGTTAAAGAACCTCCACTTTCAGCTCCTTCCTAGCGTTAGCGGCACAACCCCAGCCCCCCCACCAAGCCAGAAACACTGGCTAACACTCTTAACCTACGACATCTGATGTTATGTCCTCGGCAGTGATCCAGTGGGTGATCCAGTTGGTGATCCAGTGGGTGGGAAGCACGTTGGCCCCGAGGCCGAAGCTCCTCTTTCAGAGTATTTATGACTGATGAATGTAGCAGGCAGAGGAGCTCGTGACTCAGGGACAATGATGCACATCCGTCTCCGTTCTCACGCCGGTGGAAACTTGTTCAGGTGATTCACCTGTGCTGGTGTCATCACCGTCCTGCTGTCAGATCCATGAGTCAGCTGGGAACCAGCCTGGGTGTGAAACCTGCCAGTCAAAACAGTCTGGCGTCCTGAGCATGTAGCATTTAGCTTGTCCAAGTAATGAAGTGCAGCGCGCGTCCTCGACTGAACCCTGATGCTGTCTGGTTTACAATGTCATGTATCGTTAGCTGCCTCTCAGCGCTATTGTAGCCTTCGTGCTAGCACGGCCTTTCTTAGTGTTCTGTATAAAAAGACTTTTATCCTGTCGAGTGCTGAATCACAGCTCATCATGTGACTGAGTCAGGCTCTGAACATGTTTCCCAACATTCCAGCTCTAAAAATGGCCCGGACTCTTCCTGTCATGTCTCACCTGTGGCCTTTTTTATGCCAGGGAATGTGTGGCGGCGTTTCCACAGCTCGCAGCCTTTATGGTGGCTCTTCAAGGATTCTCATAAATCACGTTTGGAGAGTGCGACCCCGCTGTCGGCGCCGTAAATACACGCTGCGACGGCCTCGTTGTGGGATGAATTCATTTCACGTGTCGTGGCGATTCAGATCTGCACCCTGAAATATGTCAGTGTCTTTAAATGCAGATTTATCCACCTTAAATCCTCTGAAACAGGCGCATTATTTAACTCTGCGAGGCGCAGACCTCATTAGCACCGAGTAATCCATCTTTTTCACGTTTCTTAATCTCTAAGCTTCGGCAAAGTCATTAAATCTCTGCGGGCCGCGACCTCGCGCTCCGTGACGTATCTAAAGTGGAGATAAAGAAGAAAAAAGGGTCTTTTCTCCATTTCCTCCTGGTCACCTCCAGAGAGCCTTGAGCCTTTAGCCGTCGCTATTCGTCACCGTCTCCGTTCATTACGACCTTTAGCGGACGGCGAGGTCACAGCTGCTCCAGTCCCAACTGGAACTGGGACCCGTCTGACCTGCTGGCCGGACACGCCGGGGCTGACCGGAGTGCTGCCGGATCCCCGTCCCCATTAAGACAGGAGGTTCTTGAATGGTAGCTTGATGGTGGGGAAGTTGAATCTGGAGGGAATCGAGTTCAGATTCCGCCAATTATTCCTGTCTACCGACGCGCTGGTAGACGTGAGCTTTCCCGCGGTAACAGCGCTATTTACACGCCGCACGGAAGGACGGCCAATTAGAGAACAGAACCGTGTGCCGAGCTTCGGCGTGAAGAACAAAAGAGGAGCGTTCCAAAAAGACGGAGACGTGAGCGCAGGCTGGTATTTTATGGCCCGGGAGGTAATTAGACATACGAGCATCAAATGGCGCCTTATTGTGGAATAAAGGGGATTTTACAGAAACAAGGCAGTTTTACTCCGGTTCTAATCACCGGCGCTCTGATCAGAACCAGTCTTTGGGCTGATCCCACACCTAAACCACATCTCTCTGAAATTCCTTGTTGTTTCCAGCGGCTGGGAAAAAGCTCCACCTGCTCCAGAGGCCAGAGGATCGTGGGTGCCGGTGCTGCTCCCACAGGCGGCTCAGGTCATGTGATCGTGGCTGTTAGCAGCGCTGTCGTCCTTGGGCCCAAACCGTCCTTATCTCAAAGTCAATTTGCACAGCCGGGTTTCCAAACTCCGGAATAGACAAACCAAACAGCGGCTCTTTCAGCTTCCAACCCGGCGGAGGAGGAACTGGGCACCAGTAAACCCAGTGAAACAGCACATACAGAAGAACAGAGTCCAGTGATAAAAGCTCCACTTGTTTGCTTTAAACCTGTTTTTTTTTTCCGCCTCGTTTCCTTGCGGCCCGGATCCTGCTCGGCGGGGGAGCGGGGGAGCGGCGGAGCAGCGACTGTGAGCACCAATAACAGAAAACACATGTTTCTGTGCCGTTCAGGGTCACAGAGTCATTTAGCCACAAACAGGAAGGGAAAACTAACACATTAGCTTCAGAATTAGCCGCTAGCTTTGAACAGAACCACAAAAACCCGTCCTACAGTGCTGCCTGAGTGGACGTCTGCATCCTGCCTGCAGGTAGACGCACTCTGACGACGCTCCTGTATCACAGAGGAGCCTCAACACCTGTAATTGGCTCCGGGCCCTGCCAGGATTCCGGTCTGACAGCAGTTTTTAGTGTAAATATCATTTTGTCACCAATTAGGAGCCTGTGCAGCTGCATTTCACAGGTCATTAGAAGAGAAGAAGGTGGCGCTCGGCGTGGCGCACGTCGCCTCCCGGCTCAGAGCAGAGCTGCAGGTCCCGGCTCAAAACACACAACTCATTTTTACCCTCAACAGAAACCGGCTCGGACGTCTAATTTAGCTTTTGCTCAGCGTCTCAGCTCAAACACCGGCGGACAGAGCTGGACCCACTTCATTTATTTGACAGCGTTTCTGAGCAGAACCAGGTGAACTTTGATCGATTGGGCTTTTTGTTTAATGTTCAGCTCTGGCAGCAAATGGGCAGAAATCCGGTGACCCATCCCGAAACACATTAACCTGGAATACCGCGAAGGAGGCAGAGGCCACACCTGCAGCCGCTCCTTAATTAAGGGCCGCCGAGGCCATCGCGGGACGGCGAGAACGCGGCGAGCTCGGCCGCTTGCTCCGACGCTTCTAATCGCCTGGAGACAAATTGCTTTCAGCAGCATCTTTAAATGACTTTTCCTCCATTTTGCAGCTGATTAGAAGAGGCTCAAACGAGGATCTCGGAGTGGCAGAAAACTCCACCTGCGCCGCCACGGCTGCTGTTCTACTCTGCAGCTACAGGTGCGCTAACGAGGCGCGCTAACGAGCCACACGGTCCTGGAAACGGGATCTCTCCATCCAGCACCGAAACATCGCAAACAAACACAAAATCCTGGCAGAGAACCAGCGAGGAAGTGAGCGGCTAAGAAAAGGAAACTAAAACAACCTTTTTTGGAGCAGGAAGGGGGGTGTGACCACAGGTGTTTCCACTGACGCTAATTATGAGCTGTCTGTTGAGGTAGGAAGTGAAAACCTGTTTCCTTTTAATTAATGATTTATTCCGATAATTAGTCTAATTAGGAGTTTGTGTATTCACTTGACTTTTTTGGTTCCTTATCCCAACATTATTTTTTTTTACAAATCTATCTATTAGCGTCTTTTCTGGCGTTAAAGCTGCAGTTCGATCGGTCTCCCTTAAAACAGGCAGGACTTTTCTCTAAAAGATATGAGCAAATATTCCCAAATTAATCAGTGTTTGTGCCCGACCAGCGAGGGCGGCTGGGCGGAGCTTTACAGGTCATCTGCTAAAGCAAACGTTGGCTCATTAGCTGCGGTTAGCACAATCAACAGCGTGCGACCTCGCGAAGCGCATTAAAGGTGCGATATTTGAATCCGCACGCAGAATAAATACTAAAATAAAGCGGGACTCTCGGGCATAAGTGGGCAGCTCTGCCTCCAAGGAGAAAAAGGCTCAATACTCTTTAAAATTCGAGCCGCGTCTCCACCACCTTCATCAGGTCGCGAGCTTGCAGCTCCATGAATATCTCTCCCCGTTTGGTTCAGACTGCGTTGAAAGCGCCTGAAGTCAAATTTTAAAACCTTTTTAATCCACTTGGCTTCTCTTGAAGACTTTAAGGTTCTGAAAAGAGAAAAATCACATTCTGACTTTTGAGAAAACGACCAATTTCCTGCCCCAAAAGCGCCAGCAGGGGCACCGACCATCCCGAGTGGATCGGGACCAGGGAGGTTTTCGGACCGGCCTCGCGGTTAAGAAGGCAACTAAGAGCCGGGACCGGTGGCACCCACAGGGACTTGGACTCGTTCTGGGGTTCTTGGATTACCCTCCAGCTGGAAGCTAAGCTGCGGTGAAGCTACCACGTCTCCCAGACCTCTTTTAAGAAGAAAAAAAGGTTAGCTTTGGAAAAGTGCGTATAGTACAAAGCTTAGACTCAGAATTATGAGCCTCTGACCCAAAATAGAGGAAGCCAAGGCTGCGTTTCTGCTGCCTGATGCCTCCTGCCAGCACCCAGAGCTAATGAGGAGCAGGCAGCCGCGTAGAACAGAGGCGACAGAGGGGCTCAAATCCGATGGCTCTTTTATTGTCAAAAAGCTTCACTTAAGTATTTACAGTTTGTGCAAAAACATTTAAAGGTTTCAAGGACTTTACATTGTAAGTTCAACCTCAAGGCACATACATGGAACAACACCAATATTTCATCATGAGAACAGAAATTTAACTTTGGTTCCTAAGAAAACTTGTAGGTGGTTAAACGTAACACTGCGGCGTCTGGTGAGCGTCCCGACCGAGCTGTTCTGCATGCACCTGACTCTTCCTGCCCCCCCCCCCCTCGCTCAAACCCCCTGAACCGTCAAACCTGTGTAAGTAAAATCAAAGGCGATGAAGCTAAAACACAGAACATGCACAAGCGCCCGAATGAACATTTTGGCTAATAGATATCTGCCCCCTCCCTGGAGAGGGGATGACTTTAAACATTTCGGCTGCTCACGCTGTCTCTGAACTGCTCTCAAATTTGTCGTTTTCCATGCGATTCGGCTAACACAAACATCCTAGCGCCCTGGAGCGCCGATAAAGTGATGGCAAGAGTTTGTAATTCAGTTTTGTGTGTTTCCACAATTAAGAGCAGAGTCTGCAGCAGAAACAACAAAGGGAGCTGCTTCCCCGCTAACGATCTGGCACTAAAGACGAACAGCTATTGTGTCGGGTTAGCATGTTCCTCCCGTTAATACTGTTAGCGCTGTGTGCTTTCTTTTCACGTCTCGCCTGGTTTTTTCTTCCTCCCATCATTCAGTTGTGTATGAAAGGTAAGGCAAATGTCTGTCTGGGTTACACATTCACAGACGGGTTAGCGCACGTAGCAACCGTTCCACCCCTCCAGCTTTGATCTGCACGTGACATCACGCAGGGCTTTCATCTGGAACAAAGAACGACCGGAGCGACATGACGTGTGAATGTGTTTGTGGAGATAAAAGGTTGAAGTTAAACAGAAATGGAGATGCTTTGATAACCACAGAAGGTCAATGAGCCCTTGAAGTGAATCCAAACGAGGTCAAAATTGAGATCTCCGATGGATAAGTGATCAAGTGTTGCCGGAACGGATCCATAGGGTGACTTTTTTTAAAAAAAATTCTTGGCCACATTTGCTGCTAATAATAGTTTATAAAGCCTGAAAGTCAAAGATGAACAGATTTTACCAGGGTTAGCACGCTAAGCAGCTAGTAAATGTTCTCTTGTGTCGGTTCCTGAAACATTTCCGTGGCATGACTCAGCATTACTGAAACGCTGTAAAACTCTGCATGATCGGTCGTCCGGGCGACAGCGGGCACGGCTACCGCCAGACCTCAGAAGCGAATTGTATCGGTGCGGAAGAAAAAACCCGACAAATATTTGCCTCCGACTGTTTGGCCGAGTCTCCGCTGATGCTCAGGCCTGGATGTTTGAGCAGCTGCACTGGGGCACCTCTCGAAGGGTTAACGCGCTCGCCCAGCATGACCTCCAGGCCGCCCAGTGAAAATAATCGCTACATATTTTCACCCTTTTTTGGTGGGGGATTATAAGGAGAGAGCTTAAGGTGGGGAGGGGGGAGGTGGGGAGGGAGGGACCTCTCTAAGCTTGGCCTCTCCAAATAAAACTGTGTCAAATCAAATAAAGTCGACTTAAAAAGTGGAGAATAAAGAACTCTCACCGGCACCTCGCACGCAAAGAGCTGCTACAGACGCCAAAAACGTTTTTAATTGC
This sequence comes from Takifugu flavidus, assembly GCF_003711565.1. Taxonomy (NCBI): domain Eukaryota; kingdom Metazoa; phylum Chordata; class Actinopteri; order Tetraodontiformes; family Tetraodontidae; genus Takifugu; species Takifugu flavidus. The sequence continues at coordinate 11,957,007 of NC_079538.1, forward strand.
AGCCACACAGGGATCAGAGGACCCGGGGGGGGGAAGGTGTGGGGGGGGGGGACGAGAGTAGATGAAGTGACAATAACGCCGTAGGAGCGATCAGGCGACGCCGTCCTGGTTGGGGGAGCGAAGGTTAGCGCCTCTCCTGACTGGATCGGGGGTGGAGCCGGATCCCATTGTCACAATGTCCTGATTGGATAAAAAGGGGGTTGGGGGTTGGGGGGGGGGGGGGGCGAAGGTGTTTAATTAGGTTCAACAAAATGAGCGTGGACGAGGCCTCCATCCCATAATGCAGCTGAAAATCCACCCCATCTATCATCAAACTGTTGGTTTTTAAAAGCTTCCACATCATTAAGGAGCTCGATGAGCATTAATACTCGAGTAGCATCACCTGGTCCTGGACTCCAGGGGACCGGTGGGGGTAAAGCCGTGCAAACCCTCCCTCCCTTTGCACCCCCAGATCCTGTCTCGCTCAACTGCCCCCTTGTGGCCTCATTTGTCAAAGCAGAGGGGATAAAAGAAGCAGAACAAATGAAGGAATTTCTTCAAAGGGGATCTGGAAGTCCCGGCACAGCCCTGCACCTCATTAGAGACAATAATCCTCCCAGGCTTCAGAAAAAAAACCTGCAGATCTACAAATTAAAAAAGAACTTTTCCCAAAGTGTCTCCGGCTAAATCCACCTTCGCTTCACTGCCGGCAGAACAAAGGTGTTCCGAGCTCTCCTCCGGCAGCGTTGACGACCTTCCTGACACTTCCTGACATACGATCGCAGCCTCGGCCGCTTCCTGCCCGCCTCTAATAAGAAAGTGCACTTCAATTTCTGTTTACGTGTCACCGGCGCTGGATTTCCACAGCACTCCAATCAGCAGCATTTGGATTTCCCCTGTGCGGTGTTGTCTTTACTAGCGCTCTGGTGCACCGGGGAGGGCGTTGTGCACTTCAGAAGAAAGAGCGAGAGAGATGGAGAGGACGATGGAGAGGGAAAAAGGGCCCTATTTTGCTTCTGTGGTTAGCGAAGGATCCCAGCCCTCGAAGCGCCCTTTCCAACGGTTCCAAAGCCGACGGCATTCATCAGAAAAGCTACACCCGGGGTGCCGTGATTGTACAAACCCATGTTCTTGTACAGTACTGACCATTTATACCACTCTCAAAACCCTGCTGGTTATAAAAAAAAGAAACACTTTTTATCTCCTTTTCTAAGAATAAAAAAGATAGCAGAGATTCCCACATCAGTATCCACAGTATAAATTACATCGTAGACAGAACTTGGAAATATATATGGTACAGTTATATTTGACTAGAATTTATATTGGTGTCTACACAAATAGCGTGTGTATCGAAGTGTGTGCGCGTGTGTTTGGTGTGTGTTTAGTGTTCGCGGTTGATCACGTGTGGCAGAACTCTGTACTGGGCACGTTGCTGCTCTTGCAGTAGGCTATGCTGTTTTTGCTGAGGGGGCAGTCTCTAAAGCCGATGCCCCCGTTGGGCGTGTAGATGGGCTGGATCCTGAAGTCGCCCTTGAGCAGCTGCTCATTGTTCAGCGCCACTATCTGGAAACTGGTCTCAGTCATCTCAAGAATGGAGTTATCCTTCTTGGTTCCAGCCTCGCAGTAGTCGTCTTTTCTCCTGCCCCGGTTGTATTTCCACTTGGTCGAAGACGACCGGCTCTTCCTGTGCATGTACCAGCAGAACAGGCTCAGCAGAGTTACCAGGACGAGCAGCACGGCCCCTCCTATGATTCCAGCCATTAGCAGCGTGGAGTTGATACCCTCCTGAGGAGCTTGCTCCTTGCCAGGAGCCTTGGTCCTGGCCTCAGAGCACAGAGTATCCTCCCCTGGCCTGTAGGAGTTTAGAGTGTCCAGCATGTGCACGCAGATCCGATACACAGACCGGGGCTCCAGGCTGGTAAGGCTGATCTGTCGCTGGTCCCCGCTCACCGTCCGCTCTCTCATACCTTCGTTTATTTGGCTTTGGCCTCGTTTCACCCAGGTGACTTTGTAGGCTGTGACGGTGAAGTAGGAAACCCAGCTCACCTCGATGTTGGTGGAATTCACCACATGGAAGGAGATCTGAAGGGGATCCTTGTAGGGAGGGAGGGGTCCCGGAGGGTTCTTATGCTCAGGGGGTGCCGGAGGGGAGGACGACTCAAAGTAGTAGGGGATAGGGGTGGTCATGAGGGTGGACGTGGTGGTGGTGAGGGGCACGGTCGTGGGCGGGGGAGGGGGTGTCGAGCGCAGAGTGGGCCACGGTGGCGAGTCACTCCCAACAGGGCACTCTATGATATCCAAGGTGAGCTCCCTGATCGCCATGCCACGGACTTTCTCTGGACTCTGACAGACGAACCCTCGGGCATTGATGGACGTGGGCAAGGACTTGAGCCAGACCACCACCCATTTCACAGAACAGTCACACCGCCAGGGGTTATTTCGGACCATGAGGTGCCTCAGGCTTGACAAACTGTCAAACACACCCTGTGTAAGACTCTGGAGCTGGTTGCTCGAGATATCCAATTTTTCCAACCTATTTAGGTCAGCGAAGGCTGCCACAGGGATCTGGTCAATCTGGTTCTCTTGCAGGCTGAGTTTGATCAGTGCCTGGGTGGGCAGGAGCGGGGGAGGGAAGGTGAGCGAGTTCCGGGCCAGGGCGAGCTCGTGGAGGTTAACCAGGTCCTGGAAGGTCCCTGGTGCAATGCCCTCATCTGTCAGCAGGTTCCCGTCCAACACGAGGCGCTGCAGGCGCGTCACATTCTGAAAGGCCTCCTCTGCAATGACAGCAATGCGGTTCTCGTCCAATCGCAGTTCCTTCAGGTCCTCGGGAAGGCCGATGGGAACGCTGCTCAAGTGGTTCTTGGTGAGGAAGAGCAGTTTGAGGCTCACTGCCTCTCTGAAGGCCCCTTCCTCCACCCCCACTGTAGAGATGGAGTTATCATCCAGGTGCAGCTCCTCCAGTCTTGTCAGCTGGGCCAGGGCCGCCCTGGAGATGGTCTGGATGTTGTTCTCTTGGAGATGCAGGACCCGCGTGTTCTTGGGCAGGTTGATGGGGAACTCGTCCAGCTGGTTACCGTAAAGGTACACAGTCTCCACGGAGGCCAGATTGTGGAGTTCCATGGGGAACCCGGCATTGTTTATCTGGTTGTTATGCAGAAAGAGGATCTTGTAGCCCTCCTGTATCCCCAGAGGCACTGATGTCAGGCTGCGTTCATTGCAGTACACAAACATGTTGTCACAACGACACACCTGTGGGCACGAGGCGCCCGAGCTGAACTGCATCTGGAGGCTCAGCGTGACAGTTAACCAGAATTGTACGAATGAAGCCCAATCTTTATTCCAAGGTCCGGCAAGAAACTCCATAGTGAAATAGGAAAACTGAAGAAGGAAACCCAAAGAAAAAAAAAGAACAAAGGTAAAACTATATATCCACCAAAAACTGACCCCGCGACAGGGTCACTTATGAGAACCTGGCAATGACGCAGTCAAAGGAGCAGGAAAGGGTGGGAATAATCCTGTAAATGCTCGTCCTCAGCCAAAGAGTGAAGGCCTCATTAGCGGCGAGCGCTCCTCTGATGGACTCCATCCATGCTGAGACACCAGACCACAGCTGAACTCGTCACTCATTGGCCCACGCAGAGCTCAGCCGGGGCCAATTTGAATCCTCGCAGTAGAGGTCGGCCACAGGCTCCACTCGCCTGTCCGTCACACGCTGCCGGACCCCAGCCAGGACAGAGTACGTGGGGGGTGACATTTGGATCCAGAGACCTGCAGGGCAAACAAAGAATCGCTGAATTAGAACATTCAGCGGTTTCGGTTCTCAAAACAAGCGCTTGCTTGTGTCTTCATCGGCCATCCTAACCACCTTCCAACAACCACAAAACATGGTGAAATTTCAAACCCACCATGTTCTTAAAAAGAATCATCTTATTAATATTCCGGGCGGTTCTTAAACATCCGGTTTCAGAGACATAAAGACGTCTTTTATTCCTTCTGCTCCCTCAGAGGAGGAACAGAGGACTGCGAGGACACTCTGGTGGGTTGTCAGCCATTATGGCCGCGATCGACGCTGCCTTAGGAGAACCAGCTAAAAAAAAAACCAAAGGCTAATCAAGGCGTCACCTGCCCCATCCAAAACCCAAAATAACGTAAACACGCTAACCTACAAAGGAAACGGCGGCCACGGCTGCACCCGAGGCTGCGGGAGGAGCTCACGACGAGCCCGCACGCTCGGCCCGACTTGTAGATTTAAGAGTGTGACGAGCAGGACGAAGAAACAGAGCAGAGGCGGTCGAGGAACAGAAAACAGCCCCTCTGACAGACGCCAGCTGTCAGCTGAAGCCGGATTGGATCATAATTTAGACCCCCGACCTGCAAAAAATGATCAATACTGCAATATCTCAGCACAGGGCGGCTGGTGAGGC